>NC_090727.1:135826644-135841644 GCF_036898095.1 Palaemon carinicauda | reverse complement strand
AGTTGGGGCGAGTGTTTTTATGTTGACCAGGCTGACACGAGTCTTTTTATAGTTTATATATGACATATCTGTTTTTAACGTTGTTAATAGTTTATATATGACATATCTGTTTTGACGTTATTACTGTTTTTAGAATGATTTATTATTAATTTTATTCTCATAATTTATTTATTTCCTTATTTCCTTTCCTCACTGGGATATTTTTCCCTATTGGAGCCCTTGGGTTTATAGCATCTTGCTTTTCCAACTAGGGTTGTAGCTTGGCTAGCAAAAATAATAATAATAATATCACTACAACACGACGTCATGCTCATGTTCAGTGTGCGGTTTGTCAACACTTGACTTAACAGAAGGTGAGGACACTTTCGAAGATTTGAATCGAGCTGGGCCAAGGAAGTTCTTGGCTCTGGGAAGACTGACAGAGTCTTTCTATTCCAAGACAAAATTCTCCTTTTCTCAACATATTTTGTGCCTTTATTACTGTATCTGCATCATGTAATTACATAGAATATGACCAGGGCCTAGAGTTCTCTTGCTTGAGGGTGCACTCAGGCACGCTATTCTATTTTATTTCTCTTCCTCTTGTTTTTTATTTTAATATAGATCTTATATGAAAGATCTATATTAATTTTATTGTTAAAAAATTCATTTCAATTGTTCATTACTTCTCGTAGTTTATTTATTGTTGGTCTTTCTCATTGGGCTATTTTTCCATGCTGTAGCACTTGGGCTTATAGCATTCTGCTTTTCAAACTGGGGTTTTGGCTTGGCTAATAATAATAATAATAATAATAGTAATAATAATAATAATAATATACTATTATTATTATTATTATTATTAAATACGACACTAGACAGGACGACATCTTGGAGGGAGCTGTAGTTTATTTCAAAGCGCATGCGCGGACTACAACAAGTACGGTGTGCCATATGTAGGCTATGATATGTACCATATACAACATCTCCCCTTTAAGATTGTTTGATAATTATTTTTTAAAGTTAACAATCCATTTTCCCCTAAAGAAACACAACAGTTTTAGAATTTACATAATCCATTTCCTCCCTACATGTATTTGTGATAATACAAATAATAGTGACCCAGCAATCAAATATAATACACTACATGGCAAACACAAATAAACTACAAGACTCAACACTTATCCCCAATTAACATATGACAAATGTTGTGAATGTCTCTTGAACACTAAAACACGAACATTATTGGTTAAATGTAACATTAACATGGCTTAAACACTAAGTACATGTTCATTTTATGTCATTGACATGGTTGAGATGAAAATAAAATCATTTGATAATATACCATATCGGGTTGTTGGATTGTTTTTGTCATTCTTCCCGACGTTCTGGGGGTCACTTTGGGGTTTGGTTTGGCAGGTGTCGGGGGTGGACCTTTGGTAGGGGTAGGGATGGGTGGTTCGGGCGCAGTCGGTCGTGGTTCAGTCTGAACTCCTAGGGTGTCAGGTGGTTCGTGACCCTTCTGCGGTGGCAACTCTCGGGTGGTGCCGGTATGAACTAGAGTGCTCCGATTGCGTCGAATAACACTTCTGTTCTCCATAGCTACCCAGTAAGATCTAGGGTTGGTCATCTGCTGTTTGATTTCACCGTAGCTAGACTGGTCCCTCACAAAGACTTTATCTCCTGGGGTGATTCAGGGAAGCTGCACAACTCTATGATGGCAGTGATGCGCTTTGGTGTACTGATTCTTGTACTCTTCTTCTCCTTCCTTGATCCTCTGATGGTCTGGTACCTGCGGTATCAGCTTAGCTGGAGCTGTCGGGACGGTAGTCCTTAGCTGTTGGGACATAAGGAGCTAACTTGGTGACTTGCCATTGTAGAGCGGTGCCGATCTATAGACAAGTAGTCCGAGGTAGGGGTTTTGGTTTTTACTCAGAATCACTTTTGCTGTTCTTACGGCCCTTTCTGCTTCTCCGTTGGCTTTTGGATACCGTAGTGATGAGGTGATGTGTGTAAACCCCCAGTCTTTGCTGAATTCCTGGAACTCTCTTGATGCATACTGAGGTCCATTGTCGGATATTACAACCTTGGGAGCTCCATGAGTGCCGAAGACTTCGCAAAGCTTCCGGATGACAGCTTGACTGGTGGTATATTCTAATTCTTTGAACTCGAGCCATCTAGAACCGTAGTCTACTATCAATACATACTGCTTCGATTTGTACTCGAAGAAGTCAAGTCTCACTCTTTCCCAGATTTTGTTGGGGGGGGGGGGTGAGAGGGCCAGGAGTGGCTCGGTTGGTTGGTCACGATGCAGGATGCAGGTTGAATAGCTTCTGCACATTGCTTCTACCTGTGATGTGATAGACGGCCACCAAACACTTTCCTTCACACGGGCCTTGCATTTGGTCATACCCAGGTGTCCAGAGTGAAGTTTCTCCAGGATATTCATCTGGAGTGACTGCGGGATGACTAGACGGTCGTCAAACATCAAGATCTCGTCGTTGATGGTGAAGTGTGGTGCCTTCTCCCAGTAGGTCTTGAGGAACAGTAAGTTGGGCATCACAGGAGGCCAGCCTTCTTTCACCCACTTCCAGATCTGCGTACAGACTGCGTTGTTCTGTTGGGCTTCTCAGACTTCAAGTCTCTTGTCACTGGCAGGCAGGTGCTGGATCGCTGAATCCTTGAACGCCTCTGTTTCCAGGCAGAAAATCTCTTCTTCCTTAGAGGGCTTCTCAACAGGTGCTCGTGAGAGGGCGTCGGCCGTCTTCTGATATACCCCTTGGACGTACTTCACTTCCGGTGAGTATCTCATGAGCCTTAGTCTGAATCTGAGGATGCGGGCTGGCAGTTTGGACAGGTCAGTTGTTGTGAGTAGTGGTACAAGTGTTCGGTGGTCTGTTTCCACGGTGAATTCGAGCCAAGCACATAGTCTGAGAATTTCTCGCACGCCCAGGTTACAGCTAGGGCTTCCTTTTCTATTACAGTGTATCTCTTCTCTGTGTCGGTAAGGGACCGAGATGCATAGTATATCCCGTCGGATGCTGTTGCTGTCAGTTTGCAGAAGGAAAGCCCCAAGGCCATCTTGGCATGCATCTGCTGCGATGACACATGGTATGTTTGGGTCATAATGGGCCAGGACTTCAGTTGAGGACAGCATGTGTTTGATGGTGTCGAAGGCATCTTGTTGAGCCTTGTCCCACATCCACATTTGCTCCTTTTCAGAAGTTGGCGAAGAGGCTCGTTCACTCGGGCTAGTGTCGGTATGAATTTGGCAAGTTGGTTTGTCACGCCCATAAACTGCTGTAGCTCTGTGATGTTTCGAGGCTCTGCTAGTTCCTGGATGACTTGTGTCTTATCTGGATCGACGCCGATGCCTTCTTTGGAGACGATATGACCGAGGAACTTCAAGCACGGTTGGTTGAAACAGCATTTGTTGTTCAACGTCAGTCCGGCGTTTCGCAGCCTCATCAACACATTCCTCATTCTCTCATCATGTTCAGGTTTTGTCGGTGCATGAATCAGTATGTCATCCATAGGACAGATTTCCCCTTCTAGCCCATTTAGGATCTTCGACATCAGTCTGGAATACTTCTGGCGCCGAACTAATGCCGAAGGTCAGGCGATTGAAACAGAAGCGCCCGTATGACGTGGCAAAGGTTGTCAGCAGTCTGGAGTCTGGGTGTAGAGGGATCTGCCAGAAGCCAGAGTTTGCATCTAACTTGCTGAAGATTGTGCTTCCCCTAATCTTCGCCACATTGTCATCTACCTTTGCCATCGGGTGAATTTCTCTTCTGACTGCTAGATTCAGTGGTGTTAGGTCCACACATATGCGGACATCTCCTGATGGTTTTGGGACGACGACCATACCGGAACACCATTCGGTTGGCTCAGTCACTGCAGAAATTACGCTATACTTCTCCATCTTCTCTAGTTGATCTTTAACTTTGGGAAGTAATAGGTGTGGCACTCGCCTCGGTGTGTATAAGCATAACGGGGTGGCATCGTCTCGCAGCGGAATCTTGTACATCTCTTTGAGCAGGCCAAGCCCCTTGAAGACTCCTGGGAACTCCTCTTTGAAGTCTTGGGACGAATCAACTGCATATTCCATGGAGGCCGGTGTGAGTAGGGCTAACGCCTGTATAGCTGATTTAGAGAGGAGGTTTTTAGACTGATTCCTCATCACATAGACATCTTCACGATGTGTGCGCTGACCTGATTTGATCTCCGCTTGACATAGAACTCCGACGATTAGGTGGTTTAGGCTGACTCCTCCAGGGCCTCGGAACTGGTCGTTCGATTTGGATAGAACTAGACCTTGCGTCCATGGTGTTGTGTCTCCCACGACACATATCCTGGACCCACTATTGAGCTTGAATCCCGTTACATGGTTGTTGACTTCTACATCAGTAGACCAGAAATCTTCATCGATCGCATCTACGCTAATCACTTCACCAAGATATATCGCTGATGTAGATTCTCCAACGGTGATTTCTTTGCTTTCATTGGGGTACTCATAAGTACTTGGCATTTCTTCAATTTCGTGAGTTGCCTTGCTTCGGCAGGCTGCGGCCCAGTGGCCTTTGTTCTTACATTTCTTGCAAGTGTCGTTTCTGGATAGGCACTGCTCTCTTGGGTGCTTGTCTTTCCCACAATAATTGCATTTTCGCATCTTTGTAGAGTTGTCCTTGCCGGCTGGTTTCTTGCCTTGGGCTGGGGACCGTTTTTGGCCTTGCTGATTCTGACGATTTGGACCATTCCGACCTTTCCTCATCTTTTTCAGATGGTCAACTAGAGCTACCCCCGATATCGCTTCTTTATGGCTGCGGGACATCTCCGCCGCTCGAAGGTTCTCAATCACCCGGTTAAGGTTAGGGACGGGGCGTTCTCGCAACAGTCTCTCTCGGCCAGTCTCGTCAGTTGTGCCGATAACAATTCTGTCCCTGATTAGTTCATCTTGTAGATTGCCAAACTCGCACGAATCGACCAATCGGCGTAACCTCATCCCAAAACCATCTATCGTCTCATCGCTCTTCTGCTTTGCGGCATTGAACACGAACCTTTCATATAAGACGTTGCGTTGGGGAATAAAATACTCCCTGAGGGCTACGATGATGCATTCAGGGTCTTTTCTCCGACTATCAGTGAGTGTTGGTAGATTTGTCAGCACTCGCTTGCATGCTTGGCCCATGACTGCCCATAGCGTCACTACTACCATGGCTGTCCCCGTGGGATTTCGGGTATTGTCTTCATTCCTCAGTTTCTTATCAAGTTCAGTGGCAATAAGATAATCTCCCCAGGCAGACTCAAACTCTTTCTAGTTTTCCACCACATCGCCTGTTAAGGACACGGGGGTTGGGGGAGGGATTTGATAAGTGGCCATGGTTAAAATAGTCAGTCAAGGGCACATCAATCAAAGGTTAGATACTCAATCAAAGGCACATGTGAAAACAGTATCAATCAAATGTGAGAAACGACATTCCATGAACACCTGGCTGTGAGCTTACGCTAGAATACCTATCTCTTGAAAGCTTACTCTAGAATACCTATCTCTTGAGAGCTTACTCTAGAATACCTATCTCTTGAGAGCTTACTCTAGAATACCTATCTCTTGCAAGATTTTATACACAAAATCATGAACAAAGCATAAACAAAACACTGGCGAGATATAAGATATTTCCACTTGGATTAACACACATTCGGGGTCAAATACACAGACATTGCATTCAAAATCATAATATAACTACTGTACTTTCAGGCACAACGATCACAGTTTTAAATCACATCCGTGTTGACAAGGACGGGATAAATTTCAGGATGAAGAGTGGTATTCAGCCCAGGCTGTCAAGGCGGTGGTGCGATTTTGCTTGACCGCGCTGGTTGAGGGCCGACGCATTTGATATCCTCTTTCTACTCGACAGTTCTTGGCAAAAGGCATCATTCCCTCTCTGAACGTCCCGGTGATGTTTTATCCGTTTCACAATTATTTAGAATCCATTAGGTAGCTGGAGGCGTATATAGGGCAGAGACAGCTGCCACCATATTCAATACAACTCTAGTGTGATGGGCCGATAGAGGGTTGTGAACTCAAAGGCAGGATGCAATCAACTGAGTTATATTGTTATAGAACACTCTCCTTTATATACAAAACCTGAAGGTAACAGGACATAACAAGTTAACAAGACAGACAATGTTACAGAGGAAACAGCAGACATGAATTTTCATGTTCGTTTAGTGCGAGGGAAGAGCGCAGATACAAGCATAATATATGCAAAAGGAATTATGTACAATTGTGTGACACACAGTTGGTACATGGCTCCCCCCCTAAAAATGACATACTGTACATGTTAAATAGGGCGCCCTGATCTGGAGAGGCGAACTGTAGGCGGGTCATCTGGCAGAAGATAAGCAGGTTTTAGACGATCAATGGAGACCCAGTCTTCTTTGCCCCGAATGTTTAGTAGGAATGCTTTCGGACTGCGTCGGATCACAAGGAAAGGGCCCGTATAAGGGGGCGTTAGTGGTGGCTTGCTAGTGTCGTTGCGCAGGAAGACGTGCGTTGCAGAGTGCAAGTCCGTTGGTATGTGATGCTTCGCTGGGGGCTTGTAAGTCTGGCGGCACGGAGTAAATTTTCCCACGACGTGACGTATGCGCTGGAGATCGTCGGAGGAGGTTGTAGAAGGAAAAAATTTGGCAAGGACGACCAACGGGTCGCCATACACCATTTCAGCTGCCGAGACGTCGAGGGCGTCTTTAGGAGTGGTTCTTAGTCCCAGGAGGACCCAGGGAAGCTGAGTAAACCAGTTGCAATCCTTGCAGCGGGACATCCAAGCTGCTTTGAGGGTGCGATGAAAACGTTCAACCATTCCATTGGCAGCGGGGTTGTAGGCTGTTGTCTGATGTAGGGTGATGCCCAGGAGATTCGCTAATGACGTCCACAATTGAGAGGTGAAAGTGGTTCCCCTGTCAGAAGTAATATGCTCAGGGATACCGAATCTTGAAATCCATCCAGAGAGTAAGGCAGATGTACATGAGGCGGACGTTGCAGATTCCATGGGAATGGCTTCAGGCTAACGAGTGGAGCGGTCGATGACGGTAAACAGGTAACGATGTCCTTGTGATGTGGGTAGGGGGCCTACAACGTCGACGTGAATGTGTGCGAAACGACGCTGAGGTTGAGGAAAGGTGCCCACTCCTGAATCCGTGTGTCGATGTACTTTGGAAGTTTGGCAAGAAGTACAGGCGCGGACCCAATCCTTAGCATCCTTAGAAATGCCGTGCCAAATGAACTTCGCCTTCAGCAGCTGTGCAGTAGAACGGCACGAGGGATGTGAAAGGCCGTGAATGAAATCAAACACCTGTCGGCGCATGGGAGCAGGAATCCAAGGTCGCGGTCTACCAGTACTGACGTCACAGAGGAGAGTGGTGTTGGAGTCTTCGAGGGGAAAGTCTTCCTAACGGAGGGACGTGCAGGATGTCCTACAAGCTTGATACTCTGGATCCTGTCGTTGGGCTTCAGCCAGGGCGTTGTAATCCAATCCCAGTTGAACGGCAGCCAACGTGTTTCTTGACAGGGCATCGGCAACGGGATTCATTTTCCCAGGGACGTATTGGAGGGTGCAATTGTATTCAGCCACGGCGGAGAGATGTCGGCGTTGACGGGCGGACCAGGCGTCAGACTGTCGAGTGAAGGCATGCACCAGAGGCATGTGGTCTGTGCGAATGACGAAGGGCGTACCTTCTAAGAAATGGCGAAAGTGACGGACAGCCAAGTGCATCGCCAGCAATTCTCGATCGAAGGTAGAATAACCCGATTCTGCCTTGGACAGTTTTCTGCTGAAGAAGACCAATGGGCGGGGCGAGCCTTTGACCACCTGCTCGAGTACTGCACCAATAGCGACGTCGCTGGTATCGGTGGAAAGAAGGAGAGGGGCGTGTGGGATAGGAAAAGTGAGAGCCGCAGCAGTTGATAGGGCCTTCTTTGCATTGCAGAAGGCTGCTTCTTGAAGGGGACCCCACTTCAGGTCCTTTGGCTTGCCCTTGAGGGAGGCATAGAGGGGAGCAAGAGTGGTGGCAATGGCTGGCAGAAAACGATGATAATAGTTGATTATGCCCAAGAATTCCTGCAGAGCTTTGACGGTCGAGGGCGCGGGGAAGTTCTGAACGGCTGCTACCTTCTCAGGGAGGGGATGGACTCCTTCAGGAGTGATACAGTGCCTTAAGAACGACACTTGTTTGGCGCCAAAGGTACACTTGTCGTACCGGACTACAAGGCCGTTTTGTTGCAGGCGGTCGAGCACGATGCGCAGGTGACAGAGGTGTTCCTCTTTTGAGGAGGAGAACACAAGTATGTTGTCCACATAACATACACAGAAAGGGAGGTCCCCTAAGATGCCATCCATGAGACGTTGAAACGTTGCCCCAGCATTACGAAGGCCAAAACAGGAGTAATTGAAGGTGTATGTACCAAACGGAGTGGTGATGGCGGTCTTGGGGATGTCTTCTGGGTTCATAGGCACCTGATAATACCCCTTTAGGAGGTCGAGCGTAGAGAAAACCTTCGGTTTGTGCAGGTAGGAGGTCACGTCGGCAATGTTTGGGAGGGGGTAGTGATCCGGTTCTGTTTGCATGTTCAGGCGCCTGTAATCCCCGCACGGACGGAGGGAGCCGTCTTTCTTCAGAACGATGTGTAAAGGTGACGACCATGGGCTGGAGGCCTTTTGGCAAAGGCCCATTTCCTCCATTTCGGCGAACGTCTGTTTGGCGGCTGCCAATCGTTCCGGTGCCAGACGTCTGAATTTTGCGAAGACTGGGGGTCCCGTCGTCTTGATATGGTGATAAATACCGTGCTTGGCAGGAACCGTGGGCGTTTGGCGAAGTTCTGGACGGAAAACTTCTGGGTACGACGTGAGGAGATGGGCGTAGGCATCCGTGGGTGCGCTGATGTGGAGAGCGAGGTTAGAGGGGGTGGGTTGAAGAGGTGTCGACAAGTACGAGTCTGCGTTGACCAATCGTCGGTGGGCGACATCGACCAGAAGGTGGAAATGAGAGAGGAAATCCGCACCGAGGATTGGTATTGTGACGTCAGCAACGAGAAACTTCCAATTGAATTTACCGTTTCCGAACGATAATGTGAGGTTCTCGTAACCGTAGGTGGGTATCGCAGATCCGTTGGCAGCTACCAAGCGGACGTCGGCAGATGTAGACAGACTACGTCGTGCCTTGAAGAGTTTCCTTGGCAAAAGAGAACGACAAGCACCCGTGTCTACCAAAAATCGCACGCCCGTTCCTGCATCCTGTAAAAAGAAAAGATTAGAAACACGGGAGGCCACCGCCACAAGCGATGGCCTACTTACACGTTTTTTGGCCACTGACAATCCTTAGCACATTTCTTCGCGGTTGCCCCGAATCTGAAGTGGTAGTAGCAAAACTGCGGCGGATGGGAGGTAGTAAGTGGCTGTAGAAGTCGTTCGTTGGGGCGCGAGCGATTGGTGGGTGGTGGGCGGCTTTGTCGCCGCTTCGGCACGTCACGGGGTAGGCGTGTATGTCCTACGGCATTCATGTCAGCTTCGGTTGACGTTGAATAGGCATCCTCGTCGTCAGGGGTGGAGGCGTTGATGGAGGTCTTGAAGTGGCTGTCCATAAGGGCGTCGGCTTTGGTCATCAAGTTCTTTATGGGTAAACTATCGACATCGGGTATGGCAGCGCGTACAGGTTCGGGTAAACGGCGTATCCAAAGGGCACGAAGTAGGTTCACCTCACGAGGAGAGCCGTCTGCGGCAGGTTGAAGGCGAGCGATACTGGTCATTTCCCTGAGGGCAAGCGAAGCCCTTTAGTCCCCCAACGGTTGTTGCGAGAGCTGAAAAAGCTTTGCTATACGGGCGGCTGGCGACGGCGAGTACTGCTGCAGAAGGTATGTTTTGAGGGCGTCATACGCTATTGGGGTATATCCTTGTTCACAAAGCCAGTCGGATATTTCTGGGAAGGTGTCCTCGGGTATCGCCGCGAGAACATAATCCACTTTGGTGGTTGAGCGAGTCACGCCCCTGATACGAAACTGGACTTCTGCGAGCTGAAACCAAGCAAACGCCTCTCCGCTGGCAAATGATGAAAGTTTGAATGGAGCGGCCGCAGCACCAACTGCCGTAGAGTCCGCCATAGTACTACCAACGATGAAGGGGTGAGGGGGTGGGGGCGGAAGGCGGTGGAGGCGAGTCGACTTTCGGGGTCACCAATGTGACGGGCCGATGGAGGGTTGTGAACTCAAAGGCAGGATGCAATCAACTGAGTTATATTGTTATAGAACACTCTCCTTTATATACAAAACCTCAAGGCAACAGGACATAACAAGTTAACAAGACAGACAATGTTACAGAGGAAACAGCAGACATGAATTTTCATGTTCGTTTAGTGCGAGGGAAGAGCGAAGATACAAGCATAATATATGCAAAAGGAATTATGTACAATTGTGTGACACACGGTTGGTACACTAGGCAGGACAACATCTTGGAGAGAACTGTTGTTAATTTCGAAGCGCATGCACGGACTACAAGTACGGTACGTCATATGTACCATATACAACAATTATCATTATCATTGTTATTGTTACTTCCTAAGCTAAAACCCTACTTGGAAAAGCAAGATGCTATAAGCCCAATGAGGAAAGGCAAAAAAGAAAATAAAATATTTTAAGAAGAATGACATTAAAATAAATGTCCTATATAAACTATAAAAAAAAATTAACAAAACAAGAGGAAGAGAAACAGGACAGAATAGTGTGCTCGAGTGTACCCTCAAGCAAGAGAACTCTAACCCAAGGCAGTGGAAGATCATGGTACAGAGGCTCTGGCACTACCCAAGACTATAGAACAATAGTTTGATTTTGGGAGTGACTTTCTCCTAGAAGAGCTGCTTAACATGGCTGAAGAGTTTCTGCTACCCTCACCAAGAGGAAAGTGGCCACTGAATAATAATAATAATGATGATGATGAAAATTATAATCAAGAATATCATTAATTAACTATCAGCTGCCCATCGTTACTGATGATGACATTGAAAGTTCGTTAATAGCTGTTGAATGCGGTTTAAATACTGTAGCCATTTGCTATGCCGGAAGGACGATACAGTTGCTATTATTATTATTATTATTATCATTATTAATATTATTATTAGTGCTTGCTAAGCCACAACCTTAGTTGGAAAAGCAGGATGCTATAAGCCCAGGTGGCCCCAACTGGGTAAAAAGCCCAGTGAGGAAAGGAGACAATGAAAAATGAAATATTTTACGAACAGTAACAACATTTAAATAAATATTTCCTATATAAACTATAAAAATTTTACCAAAACATAAGGAGGAGAAATGAGAAAGAATAGTGTACCCGAGTGTACCCTCAAGCAAGAGAACTCTACCCCAAGACAGCGGAAGACGGGTTTAGGTCAGGTTATGGAAATTTACATTTCTTTAGGGGCAATGTTTTAATTTTCCGTATGAAATTTGTATTGGGAACTGTTATTAAGGCATACGAAACACGTGACCAAACCAGCTTAGTTTTGTGAGCTGATTGCTATTTGTGTATCCTGGTTGTTCTAGAATATGTATGAGTGAAATTCGATATTTTCTGATGAACCCCATTATTTTCAGCAAAAAGGAATTGTTAAAAATGTTCCATAGTAAAGAGTTTAGATGTATGCTTCTTTATGTAATTGGATTGTACTGGTTAGTCTCAGGTGTTTAGTCTGGGAAAAAAAAAAAAAAAACCGTAGTCCATAGCTTGCCAAAGGCGAGTGAATCTCGGCTTATTTTATCCAGCATATCTTCGTCGATCTCAAAAGTAGATGGAACAATGCTAACGAGGTATTTTAAAGATAGCACCACCTGCAGCAGCTGTGCATCATCATCTGTGAAGATGGGCATACTCTGATTTTGTTCCACATGTTGTACTATGACTAATATTTTTTCTTGTATTCATCAGGAAATCAAGTCCCTTATACGTTGAAGATGGGTGTCTTAAAAGTGTTGCATTGGCTAAGTGGTTGTGGGCAAATTTGGTAGCTCAAATTTCAGGTCAACCATATTCGTTAAGGTTTTGCTGCAATAAAATCATTATTCTGGAGATGGACAAACTGAAAAGGGAAAGGGGCCACAGCATCACCCTGCTTTACTTCTATTTCTGCAGTGAAGGATAAGGATTCCAAAATGTAAACAGTAACTTTTCCCTCCATCTTGGAATGAAACACAGTAGGTTAGATATTTTGAGAAATTTGCTAAGAACACATGCTGTAGGTATCTTCCATAGAAGCTTGTGGAACAATGCATCAAGAGCCAATGAAGGTCGGTAAAATCTTTCTAAAAATCATGTCGATGTTCCCTCGTACCTTCCAAAACTCACATTGGGTGTCTGGTAGCACAGATTCAGGTTAATGTTTAGTTAAGTGCAAGAGTATAACTCCAGCTAGTATTCTTCCTGCTGCGGATAGAAAGAAAAGGCCTGAGGTGCTGTAGCAGTGTTTTTTTTTTTTTTTTTTTTTTTCAGGATAGTGGTATTTTGTCTCCCTTCTGTAGAGGGCAGATGATCTTGTGCTGCTGCATTTTGAGAAGGTAGCTTCCTTGCTTGAAATTTCTCCAGGAAGGCCATCAAAATTGCATCTTTTGCCTCATTTCATGCTTTTTATTGCACTCGGAATTTTGTGAAATCCTGGAAGCTTGTTGATGTCCTGGATTAGTGGTAAAGTAGGCAGAGCACAATTAATGAATTCATCAACTGAATTACACTGATTTGGTGCAATATTAAGATGCTGATATTTTTTACGATGGCTGTGCCATCATGTGTACTAATTGTGAGTGATTGCATTTTCCTAACATCCATAAATGGCTTTGGTGGAGTTCTAAACATTTTGGTCAGAAAATGCTTGAATTTCTCAGCCCTTTCTACTCGCCATCAGCTCTGCAGCAAAGGTATTTGACGACGTGCCACCATCTTTTGGCCAGTGCAGATGAAGAGGCTTTGCAAAATATACAGTATGTACTTTTAATTTTTGTTCAAATAATTGGTATAGTATACTGTAGTGTCAGAGTTCTCATCAAACCAGTCTGTGTTAGAGAGAGCGTAGTGAAGCCAGTTGTAGCTTCCACCACAACTCAAATAGGTTTTCAGAGCATTGTTTGGTCAGTATCAGGCCAAGGAGAAGCCTCTAATGGGAGACCATGCTGCAGGATATTGTCACAGAAGTAAATATCCAGACCCTTTCCTCAATTACCCTAGTGCATGCTTCATCCTTTGGGAAACTCTGGTAGCCTTTACCGTAAGAGACAAGACACAAGGCAGTGGTACCACTCACTTGGTTTAACCAGTCAGCCAAGATGGCGTACCAGAGTGTGGTGCTTGAAGCCAATCAGTGAGTTTTGAGGTGCCATTCTGATCTCAAACATTCTGCAGTGCAGATGTGTATGATTTAATGTCTGTGACTGAATATGTGTGTTTATGTACGTTCAGCCTTATGTAAGAGAAATCATTATCAGATCTGGGATCCGGGTATGTATGCACAGACGCTAGACATCTGGGAATCCTGGAATATGGCACAAATAATAGGTATTCAAAATCCGGTCACACAGTATCACCTGAAATGAAAATAAACATGATAATCAACAGTAACAATAAAGGTACATAGACTAGCAAAATGAGATTATACATCATGCATTTTGCAATATTGATGGCTACTAAGTAAACATTTGGAAATTAAGGTAGGAATAATGTTCGAAAATAAAAAGAATTTTAAGATATCAAGGCATTTAGCATCGGCGAAAAATACCATCAGCACCATTATTATTAACATTAAATCTCTCGGAATATCTTCTTTCTAGATGATTTTGACATTGATAAATTGTTATTATAAATCTTCGATATGGATTTTTTAAAAAATTCATTGTATATCAGGTAAGTTTAGTTCATTTGATTTTTTTGAATTCCGTGACCCCAGTGAGAATCCCTCTTCCTGTAATAATTTCCTTCACAGGATTTCCCCAAATCCTTATTTCTATTTCACTTCATCTTTCTCTCCAGATATCACAGACTACGGGTCTATATTAGTGTTGTTTTATGTAGGCCTATTGTTGCGGCAATATTTTCTCCAGGAAATTCAAGATCTTTGGGAAATTCGCTTTATTTGAAATAGCTGAGCATGATTATATAGTTACCAGATTTTGTATAATTATGTTCAAGTATTAATGTAATTTTGTGACGTGAATCTTTCGTGACGAAATCAGTGTCGGAGAGAGAAATATTATTGGATTTAACTACAGCTGTTTTGAGATCGAGAAATGTCAAAAACTATATGAATATTCTTCGATAGAAATAATGTCAGAATCGTAGAGATCTTGCATCAGCTGTTTTTTCAGTGATTTTCTTGAATATTGAGTGTAATTAAAGACATTTGTAAGCATTTATCATACTATCTCGTAGGAGAGATGTTATATACTATGGTTACCCATCAAAATTGTCTGATTCCATTTTCTTTATTCTCCTTTTCATGCAATCTATCCGTTTTCTTTATTTAGGAAATATTTTAACTGTAAACTGACCTATTCTAAAAGCAACTATATTGATTAATGTTATAGTATTACACTGTTCACATAATTTCATACGTTTGTGTTTTGACTCATTGAAATAACAAACTAACATTGAATATTTCTTTTTATAAATTCAACTATAATTGAAAAATTTAAATGACATTTATTCTATTATATCACTGCATTATCTCCAAACAAAACAACTAGGGCACAGTATATTCATGTTATTTTGAAAGTCTGTCTTGCTTTTGACACCAGTCTCATTATTTCCTGACCCATTGCATTGATTTACAGCTCGTTTCAGCTCGATCTGTAACCATTCTTGTGTCGACATGATTCTTAGCTGCACGATGTGTAACAATTCTCATAGATATTTTGAACATCCGGTTCTGACAACTTGATGGGTTATTGTGTATATATTTTAAAACAAATATGTTTTAAATCGATTCTTGCTTTAATAG
>NC_090727.1:135816234-135826144 GCF_036898095.1 Palaemon carinicauda | reverse complement strand
TGTTTATGCCAATAATAAAAGTAATGACCATTGTATATGTGAGGAATTGCAGACATTTTCATAAAAGGATGACCTCTTAAATAATAAAAAAATAATAAAATATTGTAGGCTAATTATGTCTTCTTTTGTGATCTCAACTTGTTTAGGAAATATTGTTTACATCTGAACAAATATAATATATATATATATATATAAATATATAGATATTATATATATATGTATATATACATGTATATATATATACATATATATATATATATATATATAATTGAAAAGTTTACAATACAATAATCATTATTATACCTTGTTCGAAAGGCTCAGTGTATCAACTTCCTCCAGATCATTATCAACGACTCGAAGGATGACTTCCGACGTGATCCAACCACTAGAGGCCGAGGACCAAGTTAGATCTACTTTCTCTTCGTCAACCACAGCTGCCTGTAACCACAACGGTCTCCGGAAAATAACTGATAAGAAACAAAAAAGGGATTTTGATGAAGGAAAAATCTATTTCTGGGGAGAGACCTGTGACGCCCGGTGAAAAGTCCTTCTTTCTACCTTTTCTGATATAAACCTTCTGCATTCCATGCTTTTATTTTTCTCTGGTATATTTGGAAGATTTATATCAGAAAGGGTAGAAAGAAAGACTTTTCACCGGCCGTCACAGGTCGACCCAGAAAACATGTTTAATGAATGTGTTATTGGTTGAAAATACAGCACAAATAAATATGAAAATCCTGGAATGTTTAAGGATGAAAGGTGTGGAGTGACCAAAAAGGGTTCTATACATAATTTAATTTTAATGTTAATTTGTTTTGGTATTGAATGATAATTGACTGACTGAAGAACAGCACTATAAGATTCATTCATTCATTCATGCATTCTACATTTGTATATATATATATATATGTATATACATATATACATATATATATATATATATATGTATATATATATATATATATATACATATACATATATATATATATATACATACATATATATATATATATATATAGAGAGAGAGAGAGAGAGAGAGAGAGAGAGATCACAGCTATATACTGTAGTTTTGAAAGAAAACAGTAGAACAAATAAAACTTGAAAGACTTGACTTAAATATCAAAACAAGATTGTAAAAACACTGAAAGAACTGATTTAGCAACATCTCAAATTTACAGTTGATTGGGAGTTAAATAGCAGAACAGGATTAGAAATGAAACTATATGAGAGATTACTCGATCGCCATATGTGGATGAGATCATGGTGAGGGGTAGATGCAGATGGTTTGGGCATGCTCTTCGCACTCCCCAAGAGAGATTAGTTCACCAGACTTTTACCTGGGCTGCACAAGGCACTAGAAGAGTTGGAAGACCCAGACGTACATGACTGAGGACTATGAAGTGTAAAATAGAGAAGATGAATGGAGAAGTATTGATTTAAAAGCTCAAGATAGAGACGACTGGTGAATTTTAACCGAGGCTCTTTGAGTTAATAGGCGTAGGAGGAGATAATGATGATGATGATGATGACTGCTGAACAATCCAATTAATGTGAAAATATTAATTTCTGGGTTGGACTGCAAAAACCAATGGATGTGAATGGTATATTTCCCAGCTATTAACTGGATGATGCAATTGATATGGATAGACCAAATAATGGATATTAAGAGAAAATATACAAAGTCGTAAGATTCATCATCTAAAACTTACCTTGGTTTTGCAAAAGACATGTAGATTCCTTAGGGTTACACCCAATAACTTCCGCATTTATTGAATCGTTCCCACAAGACAGATTAAACCCTTGGTAGACGCACTTCAGGCTAATAGTGTACCTGTTAAAATATGTCGATTTATTTTCTGTTTTTGGAAATTGAGGGGCCAACTATCAAGAATCTATCTATCTATCTATCTATCTATCTATATATATATATATGCATATATATATATATATACATATATACATATATATATATATATATATATACATACATACATATATATACAGTATATATATATATATATACACACACATATATATATATATATATACATATATATATATATATAGAGAGAGAGAGAGAGAGAGAGAGAGAGAGAGGAGGAGGAGGTTAGTATTAACGTCACTGGAGGAATTCTCCTCTCAAAAGACAATGTTTGATACACTGTATGTACTGTTCTTTAAACAGCATAACAAAAATTGTACTAGATTTAGTTTTAACTAAGTCGAGAGTATTGGGCATTTGTTAAGGACCTTACTGATCAATATGGAATTTGAATCATATGCGTCACGATTCTTGCACTAATGTGAACTAATGAAACCTTGGATAAAGAGTGTGAGGTGTTTAGCAAATGGAAAACGTCATGCACAATGTTAATAGCCGACTAATGAGGTTTCTATTGGTTTATTAGAAAAATAAGGTTAGAGGAACATCCAGTTAATGGATTCTACTATTCTCAGTGATTAGAAAACGAATAAAGCCATGTCTGATAGCAGTTATGGCTTTATTTACTTTCATAAAGCAACCTCATTCCAGGCAAAATGACATACTACTTTCAACATTTGACCTTCAGGTACCTAAAAGCGGGTCACAATATTGGGCGAGAAATTATTAGGAAACTGTTACTCGAATAGCTTTTTCTTTTACCCATTGTTCCATTACTATCCCATTACTGTCCCTGCATCTACTTTTGCTTTTCCTTCAGGAATTATTATTGCAAAATGCAGACAAAGTTTGGCAGATGCGTGTGGTTGGTGTATGATTGAGGCCTCCTAAAACATAGACTTAACAACCCAAAGGTCAAGGTTTGCAAGCATATATACTTGCCAGCTTTCGTTTATACATGTGGCACTTTATGTAATGATGTTATGATGTTTGATTTTTTCAAGCGCTTTTGCTTTGGAATATATATATAAATATATATATATATATATTATATTGTTTATAACTACGGAGAAATAACAATAACATTACCTTATCTACTTTTCCTCTTCTGTGTATGTGGCATTTTGTAAGATGTAAATTGAACATTCTAATTTTCAGAGTACTTTTCCTCACAAGTTTGCTCTTAATTTATTTCCAGCATATATATATATACATATATATATATATATATATATATTATATATATATATATATATATATATACAGTATATATATATATATATATATATATCTCCAATGTAATGAAAAGCAAGTGTCTGGTTTGATATATATAAATATTACATATACTGTATACATATATATTTCTTTCTGGTCACGCTCAACTCTCCCATTCCTCTGGTTGCGGGAGAGAGGGGGGTCCATGTATGTGCAAATCTAGATATTTAGCAGTCATTTTTCTATCACATTCTGGACTCCTGCTAGGTGAGTTGCTGACAGGAACCAGTCTTTGTCGGCTGCCAAGGTGAAGATAGTGACCAGGATCTGATTCAGGTTGGGTGATTTGGACCCCCCTCTGTTGAGGCAGTGGACTACGGCCGTGCTGTCTGAGACTACTCTGATGTGGGTCGACCTCGGAGGGGAGATTCTCTTCAGGGTCAAGAACATGTGTCTAGGGCCTCTGTATCGGCCCATCCCTTTGGCGAAGGAATTAACTAAATGGAAGACAACCTGTGAATAGTGGATTTCACGCGCCCTTTGCTTATACACGACACCCAAAAGGTGCTCGCGCGAGGGTTGTAACCTCAGCATTCCATGCTTTTATCTTTCTCTGGTATAATTGGAAGGTTTTTATCAGAAAAGGTATACAAGAAGGACTTTTCCGCCGGGCGCCACAGGTCTCTCCCCAGAAATAGATTTTTCCTTCGTCAAAATCCCTTTTAGCAGTCATTTTGGGTCGCGCGCACTAGTATACACATATGAGTTTAATAAATAAAAAACGCTAAATAGTGATGATATTATTATAATTATTATTAATAGCTAAGCTACAACCCTAGTTTGAAAAGCAAGATGCTATAAGCCCAAGGGCCCCAACAGGGAAAAATAGCCCAGTGAAGAAAGGAAAAAAGGAAATCAATAAACGCTATGAGAAATACTAAACAATTAAAATAAAATACTTTAAAAAGAGTAACAATGTCAAAACAGATATTTCATATATAAACTATAAAATGACTTATTATTATTATCATTATTATTATTATTATTATTATTATTAATTATCATTATTAATTTCTAAGCTACAACCCTAGTTGGAAAAAGCAGGATGCTATAAGCCCAGGGGCCCCAACAGGGAAAATAGCCTAGTACGGAGAGGAAACAAGGAAAAATAAAATATTTTAAGAACAATAACATAAAAATAAATATCTCCTATGTCAGCCTGTTCAACATAAAAACATTTGCTGTAAGTTTGAACTTTAGAAGCTGTGCCAGATTCAACTACTCGATTAGGATTAATTATAAAACTTACTTTGCTCCCCACAGAGGGCTCGGAATGGTGAACCTTCTAGCATTGACCTTCATTTCCTGCATCTGGTTGTCTTCACCACCTCCTTCCCGAGTTATTGCAGCCTGGAAAGATCACGTTCCAGAATATTTCATAAATTCATATAACATAAATGGTCAGTTTGGGCTTTACTAATAGGGATTAGGCCAGCTTTTTGGCTATGCAATATGCAAACAGAATGCAGCTTTTGGGAAAACAAAATATAAGATAATGCAGCTTTTGGAAAAACAGAATACAACATAATGCCGTTTTTGGAAAACAAAATACAAGTGTGCAGCTTTTGGAAAAATGAAATTGAAAAGAAGGCAGCTTTTGGAAAAACAAAATACAAGAATATGAAATTTTTGGAAAAACAAAAACAACAGAATGCAGATTTTAGAAATCACCCAAATACAACAGTAAGCAGCTTTTGACTAAAACAAAATACAACGGCAAGAAGCTTTTGGAAAATCAAAACAAAAGTACGCAGCTTTTGGAAAAACAAAGCTAAAGTACGCAACTTTTGGAAAAACAAAATACTACACTATGCAGCTTTAGAAAAAAAAGGAAAAGTACGCAGCAATTAGAGAAACAAAATACAGCAGTACACAGCTTTTGGAAAAAAAACAGTAATACAGCGTCTTCTATTTCCTGGAGGACAGAGAACAGATAATAATGATGAGTTCTCTTCCAAGTTTGAATCCAGGTCAACGATTTATATTGACGTCACTATAAAAAGATGATCCTGTCCATTTGGATTTAGATAGAGACGCTGCTTATGGAGATAAGAAAGATTGGGAGAGAGAGAGAGAGAGAGAGAGAGAGAGAGAGAGAGAGAGAGAGGGAGAGATCTAGTTGATAATCATAATAATCATATGAAATATTGCGTTATGAAAGATAAGAGAATTATTCAGTTGATTAATGACAATGATATAAAATATTAAGCTGAGAGAGAGAGAGAGAGAGAGAGAGAGAGAGAGAGAGAGAGAGAGAATTATTTAGTTGATAATCATAATAATCATATGAAATATTGCGTTATGAAAGGAATTATTTAGTTGATAAATGACAATCATATAAAACATTAACTTGAGAGAGAGAGAGAGAGAGAGAGAGAGAGAGAGAGAGAGAGAATGATTTAGTTGACAATCATAATAATCATATTAAATATTACGTTATGAAAGATAATTAGTTAGGTGATGAATGACAATCATAGAGAGAGAGAGAGAGAGAGAGAGAGAGAGAGAGAGAGAGAATTATTTAGTTGACAATCATAATAATCATATTAAATATTACGTTATGAAAGATAATTAGTTAGGAGGTGAATGACAATCAGAGAGAGAGAGAGAGAGAGAGGAGAGAGAGAGAGAGAGAATTATTTAGTTGACAATCATGGTAATCATATTAAATATTACGTTATGAAAGATAATTAGTTAGGTGAATGACAATCAGAGAGAGAGAGAGAGAGAGAGAGAGAGAGAGAGAGAGAGAGAGAGAGAGAATTATCTATTTGATAATCATAATAATCATATTAAATATTACGTTATGAAAGATAATCAGTTAGGTGATGAATGACAATCATAGAGAGAGAGAGAGAGAGAGAGAGAGAGAGAGAGAGAGAATTATCTAGTTGACAATCATAATAATCATATTAAATATTACGTTATGAAAGATAATTAGTTAGGAGGTGAATGACAATCACAGAGAGAGAGAGAGAGAGAGAGAGAGAGAGAGAGAGAGAGGGGGGGGGAGATAATTATCTATTTGATAATCATATGAAACATTGCGTTGTAAAAGAGAGATAATTATCTAGATAAATGACAATGATATAAAATATTAAGAGAGAGAGAGAGAGAGAGAGAGAGAAAGAGGAGAGAGAGAGAGAGAGAGAGAGAGAGAGAGAGAGAGAGAATTTAGTTGACAATCATGATAATCATATTAAAAATTACGTTATGAAAGATAATTAGTTAGGTGATGAATGACAATCATAGGAGAGAGAGAGAGAGAGAGAGAGAGAGAGAGAGAGAGAGAGAGAGAGAGGTAAAAAACCTTGACGCCAGGAACAAGGACAGCGGAATCATTAAGTCACGCCAGTTTCACGGCAATCGTAAAATACCGCGAACAAAAAGCAAGTTTCTTCAAGACTATTCCGGGGACACATTTTATAGTCTTATCATATATACTCCGACTGATATATGATGATTTGATGGGTTCTATAATCCTCGATCGTCAGACATTGGAATGAATTTTGAAACAGGAGAAAAATATAAAATTGGGATAGTTTCATTATACGGGATTTTTATTGTAATCTCGTCATCAAAGTCGAAAGACGCACCAATATTATTTTAAATTTTCTGTTATTTTGTGATGGTGTAGAAACAAAGAGGAATTTCCGGTTAGTTTTCCTGTGCTAAGTTCGATAAAACACGAAACTACAAAATCTAGATCAGTTAAAATATCTAACACGATAAAAAAAACTGAAAATGCAGTAGCAGCTAAAAGAGAGAGAGGAGAGAGGAGAGAGAGAGGAGAGAGAGAGAGAGAGAGAGATAGAGAGAGAGAGAGAGAGAGAAGGAAATAAAAGATATCTTAGGTCATTGAGATACAAGACGATAAAATATGATTAGGTAAATAAAGGTAAAAATATGATTAAGTAAATAAGATTTTTATTTTACCTATATTTTGAAAAATGTGACACCTAATCGAAGTATTTAATTGCAAAAACTAAATCCTACCATGAATAAATAAGAAAAAATATCATCAAAAGAACTTAACATACAACAAACTAGTTAGTATAATTAAAAACAAGTATGGAAATAAAAAATATAGATAAAATACAAGAAAAAGATAATTTATAAAAAATGGCAACAAAATACAATGAAATAAATAAATAAATAGTATCGAAATATTAGAAAAAAAATAGAACACAAAAAATAAGATAGTTAAGTAAAATTGGCAAAAAAACAATTTATGAAATAAAGAAATAGTATCGAATTATTATAAAAAATAGCATACAAGAAACAACATAGTTAATTAAAATGGCAACGAAACACAATGAATGAAATAAAGAAATTAACTGAAAATCCCATAAAATCAGCCAAAATACCACAATGCAAATAATGAAAAGACTAATAAATTTCAATGTAATCGAACCATCATTTACTTACCAAATAGGTTGTGGATCCCAGGGAGAGGTCTTTCCCACCCGGACTACGGATAGTCGGCTCCTCCCACGTAGCGACGACCCATCCGGCAGGCAAGGCTTCGACAATTAGCCCAGTTATTGGCGTTACGTCTGCAAGAGGAGTGTTTAAGTTACGACCACAGTTGAGCGTATACATAGACAGTGTTTATGTTCTATACACACGCATGTATGACATGTGGGAGTGTATATCGACCTTGATATATTACGTGCATGTCAAAACTTAGCAGCGTTTGTGCGTTGGTACTTCTAAAATAAATGCTGGAGAGCAAGTATTAACATTTATTAACATTCATTCTCAGGCATGCATATATATATATATATATATATATATATATATATATATATATATATGTATATATAATATGTGTGTGTATATATATGTATGTATGTGTATATATATGTATGTATGTATAAATGTATATATATATATATATATATATATATATATATATATATATGTGTATATATATACACACACACACATATATATATATATATATATATATATATATATATATATATATATATATATATATATATAAGATAAATTTAGCACACTTAGACTTGTTTTTTATAATAAAATAAGATGTATGGTATGTCACTGTCGTGCCAGTTTCTCGGACCATAGTTCGATTCCCCGGCCGACCAGATGCTATTATCTTTGAGTTGATTCCCACTTGGGTCTCTGATTATTATTATTATTATTATTATTATTATCATTATTTGCTAAGCTACAACCCTAGTTGGAAAAGGAGGATGCTACAAACCCAGGGGGCCCCAACATGGAAAACAGCCCAGTGAGGAAAGGAAACCAGGAAAAATATGATATTTTAAGGACAGTATCAACACTAAAATAGATATTTCCTATATAAACTATAAAAACTTTAACAAAACAAGGGGAAGATAAATTAGATAGAATAGTGTGCCCAAGTGTACCCTCAAGCAAGAGAACTCTAACCCAAGACAGTGGAAGACCAGGGTACAGAAGCTATGGCACTACCCATGACTAGAGAACAATGGTTTGATTTTGGAGTGTACTCCTAGAAGAGCTGCTTACCACAGCTAATGAGTCTCTTCTACCCTTAACAAGAGGAGAGTAGCCAATGAACAATTACAGTGCAGTAGCTAACCCCTTGGGTGAAGAATTGTTTAGTAATCTCAGTGTTGTCAGGTGTATGAGGACAGAGGAAAACCTGTAAGGAATAGGCCACACTATTCAGTGCATGTGTAGGCAAAATGGAAAGTGTAATACTGTCTGGCCAGTCAAAAGATCCCATAACTCTCTAACAGTAGTATCTCAACGGGTATAGAGACCCCAGATTTTAAGGTAGTATATTATATAGCTTATATGAATGAATATATATATATATATATATATATATATATATATATATATATATATATATATACATATATATATATATATATATATATATATATATATATGTGTGTGTGTGTGTTTAAAACATAATGCAGTAAAGTACGCAATACATCAATACTAAAATGAGTCAACCAAACAAGAAAGACAGATCTTACTTCGAGGACATCCTAGGACTTCGAACCGGAAACACTTGTTGTCCTCTCCGGGCCACTTGACCGAAGAATCAAACTCGATGCGCAGGCGCCGTGCGGCCACCAATGACGTAAAAGAGTGAGTCGAGATGAAGTCATTCCGACCTTCACTCGTTTGGGCGTAATACTGAGAGAGGGAGATTTGGGTATTTAACAAAATGTGTAATAGATATATTTCAATGTTCTGAAAGGGTAAATATATTCGAGAGTTATAGACTAGGTATCTAACAAAATGTGTAATAAATATATTTCAATGTTCTGAAAGGGTAAATATATTCGAGAGTTATAGACTAGGTATCTAACAAAATGTGTAATAAATATATTTCAATGTTCTGAAAGGGTAAATATATTCGAGAGTTATAGACTAGGTATCTAACAAAATGTGTAATAAATATATTTCAATGTTCTGAAAGGGTAAATATATTGGAGAGTTATAGATTGGGTATCTAACAAAATGTGTAATACATATATTTCAATGTTCTGAAAGGTTAAATATATTGGAGAGTTATAGATTGGTTATCTAACAAAGTGTAATAGATATATTTCAATGCCCTGAAAGGATAAATATATTGGAGAGTTATAGATTGGGTATCTAACAAAATGTGTAATAGATATATCTCAATATTCTGAAAGGGTAAATATATTGGAGAGTTATAGATTAGGTATCTAACAAAATGTGTAATAGATATATTTCAATGTTCTGAAAGGGTAAATA
>NC_090727.1:135803734-135808734 GCF_036898095.1 Palaemon carinicauda | reverse complement strand
AATCTTAAATTGGAAAAATAAATTTAACGATTCCTGAGAATCTTAAATTGGAAAAATAAATTTAATGATTCCTGAGAATCTTGAATTGGAAAAATAAATTTAATGATTCCTGAGAATCTTAAATTGGAAAAATAAATTTAACGATTCCTGAGAATCTTAAATTGGAAAAATAAATTTAATGATTCCTGAGAATCTTAAATTGGAAAAATAAAATTTAATGATTCCTGAGAATCTTAAGTTGGAAAAATAAATTTAATGATACCTGAGAATCTTAAATTGGAAAAATAAATTTAATGATTCCTGAGACTCTTAAATTGGAAAAATAAACAATTCAATGATGAATATCCTACAAGTTATATTCCATTTCTTTGGAACTATTCATACATTTCTTTCCTCTGAACCCTATAAACTCCATTCATCTTCCTATTCATATTTACATCAGGTCTAGCCAGTAGGAGTATTAGAACAAGAGTATTTTGATTCAGTAATCTTCTTCATAGCAGTTTAAAAGGCTTAAAGGGTTGAAGGTCACCCATTAATGGCATAGGCAAGGGACAGTGTCATTGTCCTATTAAGCTTGACAATGCCCTAGAGACTGACCATATATACATATGATCAGGGCCCAAGCCCCTCACCACCCAAGCTAGGACCAAGGAGGGCCAGACAATGGTTGCTAATGACTCAGTAGGTATACCTATAAGCTCACCCAAACCTCCCCATCCTTAGGTCACAAGGATGGTGAGTTTTCAACCACCAAAGGAACTAACGAGTTTGACCTGGACTCGAACCTCAGTCTGGCGTTACCCTCATCAGCCACCACAACTTATTAAAAGGCAAAAGAATGAAGCGCTTCCTTACAGTGTTTTATGTAGTTAATATTAAGCCTCTATGGATCTAGAAAAGTTTCTTTGGACATAGAATTACCAAATATTTATAGTTTCTCGAAATAGCCTTCATCTGCTGACATTGTCCCAATGAATCCAACTAAGATTTATGGTAGTTTGTCATAATAGCCTTAGTACAAGGTCCAATGATGTGTGAAGTAAATTTAATCAAGAATTAATAAATTATTATTATTATCATTATCATTATTAATTATTAGTACTTGCTAAGCTACAGCCCTAATTGGAAAAGCAGGATCCTATAAGCCCAGGGGCTCCAACAGGGGAAAATAGCCAAGTAAGGAAAGGAAACAAGGAAAAATAAAATATTCTAAGAACAGTAACAACATTGAAATAAAATATCTTCTAAATAAGCTATACAAAATTCAACAAATCAAGAGTTATGCGAAGTAAATCTAACCAAGAATTACCAAATGTTCGTAATTTGTTAAAACAGCATTGGTCCACTGGTTTGTGAGGAATATTAAAAAAAAAAAAAAAATCATTTTTTTAATTCTGGAGACATTTTTTTTTTCCTTTTAAATAAAATAGTGCTACTGTATAATTAGCGACACATTTTCTCTTAAATTGATTCAACAATAATTTTATACTTTCCAGGGGAATTAGGCAACGAAATAGGAGAGTGCTGTTTCCATCAGAAGCAACAATAAATCACATGCACTTAATGGACTCAAATTTCCCTTAGTAACGAAACTCATTACGGGTTCATGTTCCAATAATTGGTCGCTCCTTACCGTTGCTTATTCCCCTTTTTCTCCCTTTTTTATGGTTATTGGAGTTACTTTGTCTAAGTTTTCCCCCATTTCTTCATGATTGGCTGAGTGGTTTCCATTTGCGACATGACTGACACTTCCACAAAACTTTGGGAATATTGCAGTCTATGGGTGGGTGTCTCGAACTCAATAGTAAAAGGAAAATGTTTATATTAAAAAAATATAATATATATATATATATATATATATATATAAAGTATAAAGTTTCCAGAGTTTTGTTACGTTCGAAAAAATGTATAAGGAATATCATAAATTAGTAATGATTACTTCCTTTGAAACTCTTCTTGATTCTGTTTTCTATAAACCTCATAAAAATTCCGCCCTCTTTCTGTTCTTTATTTGCAACAGAATAGTGCTATTTAAGGGTACACCAGGGCACTCGTGTCTCTTGTAGCAGCGTTAAAATGAAATGCTGAATAAATTGCTTATGCTTTGGTTTACCTCTAACAAAGCTGAAACGTTGAAGAGCTTTGTTACGCTACGGTTAAAAAACACCGTAATTTTAATCGGAAATTCTCCGTAAAAATATATTGTTCTCAGCCGTATTTCAGTAATATACAAGCGACCGTAATTATACCATACTTTGTTATTATTTATTACGGGTTTGTGACCGTAATATCACCCCTTAACGTCATCGTCACGTCCGGTTTTAAAACGGTAGATGTCTGGCAACATTTACTCCAGGATTTTTTTTTTTTTCCCGAAATTTAACAGTGTAGTCGAATCCTGGCACTGGATCTTTTTACATCGATTTAACAATATAGTTTGCCAAAGTAGCATTAAGCTACACTGTTAAAAATTTGCCGTAAAACGGTAAGAATCCTAGAATAAATGTCACCAGGCATTTGCCGTTTTAAAAAACGGATATATTGACGTAAGGGAGTGATATTACGGT
Organism: Palaemon carinicauda; assembly: GCF_036898095.1. NCBI lineage: Eukaryota > Metazoa > Arthropoda > Malacostraca > Decapoda > Palaemonidae > Palaemon > Palaemon carinicauda. Next base: position 135,806,164 of record NC_090727.1, on the reverse strand, counting down.
CACCAACCCGTAAAATATAATAGAGTATGGTAAAATTACGGGCAACTGCATTTTACTGTAATACGGCTTAAAACGGTATATTTTTACGGAGAATTTCAGAGTAAAATTACGGTTTTTTAAACAGTGTACTGACATTATACGAAGTAAATTTAACCATATTTTGTTCCTTAGCTTAAAGATGAAATAATGACATGTTTTGGGATACATTTTCTCTCAAAAAAATATCTTTGTTCCATATTTCCTAGGGAAGTAAGTTACGACATAGAAGTGTTTTCACGTTAAATCTTACCCAGGGTCTTTATATATATATATATATATATATGTATATGTATATACATATATGCATATATATATACATATATATATACACATATATATATGTATATATATATATATATATATATACATATATATACACACACATATATGTATATGTATATAAATACATACATATATATATATATATGTGTGTGTGTGTGTGTGTGTGTGTGTGTTCACTGCGCAGTCTAAGTGGCTTTCGGAAACAAATGCTGCACACGATATATACCAACCTGGGTTAAATTTCACAAACCGAGAACATACACCATCATCCATCTCCTGCCCTAAATAACCAGGAACATTTGTTCTTCTGTTCTAATTGTTCTTATTCAATAATTTCTCTGCAATAAGAATTTATAACCAGCATCTTAATATACTTCTTTTACTTCAGCTCGGTTCTTTATTCTTATACGGCCTCTCTTTTCCATGGAAAATTATTTAGCAAACTTTTTTTTTTTTTTTTTTTTGTTAATCCATAAAAAGCTTGCATACTCTGTGTAATTACTATTTACAACAGTAACGACGAAGGAATGGCCATAATTACGAACAAGTTTTCCTATCTACACAAAAAACAATTTTTTTTCTTTTCTTATAACTCAAATAATCCAATTATTTCCAAAGTTATTTAGTCCTTAGCAGTGGATTACGCAAAATTGGCCGAATTTCAAGAGAAACAGGCTTTTGGCCTTCAGAAACGGCACATTTTCTTGTAATGTTGCTAAATTGCAGTAAAATAGGCATTTATTGAAATTCAAATAGTAATAGTGATTTGAGACCCAATATACTGTATTTTTCCCATTTCAGGTAAAAGAAAAAAAAAATTGTTCAAAATGCATTTTGGACTTGTAGAATCGCTGTATTGCAAGCAAATTGCAACATATGGCCATTTGGTTAGACTAGGAGCAGAGGCAGAATCCCACTAAAACCTGAACTAAAATCTATGGTCATAACATTTACAAGTATACAATAAAACGACACATCCTACCTGACCAGGTACTGGGGACAACAAACAGAATTTAAAGTTATACGCATGCTTACTTTAATATGAAATTCATTATCCTCTTTAGGTGAGCAGAAGGGTCAGTCTTTTTTATTTTTATTTTTTTTTTGGGGGGGAGGGGGCACTTCGAACCTAATCTTTTTCGCATGTATCCTACACCACTTTATATTTTAGTGACATCGTCTCCGATAGCCATTAAAACTTCACATATGGAAGTGAACATATCTACAGAAGTTTATAAGCTCATACGGGGGTATCGTATATTTACATACGTACAAGCATACCTTAAAGCATATACTTTTACAAACAGCTATACATTCACACATAGAGAACAGGTACATACATATATTATCACTTACCACACATACTCACGAACATGCACACACAAATTCATTTTTACGTTCAGGCATGAAACCAAACCAATTACACGTTTATACAGACAAGTGTACACAAAACGTACTGTCCCCTACAAATATTCACGTACACCCATTTTCACGAGCATGCACAAATAAGCATCGAGACAACAAAAAAAACAAAAAACAAGGCGAAGAAATCCTCAACTCACGTGATGGCAGCATTGGGGATACGCGAATCGCTCAAGCCAAGCGATGCGTTGCACAGGTGCTCTGAAACAAAGAAAAAAAAATGCAAGTTAGTTAAAAACATTTTTCAAAGCTGGACCACATCTTATATAATCATACACAGTCATTGATTTATCAATCATTGTATTCATTTTTCTTTTTAATCGGCTGTTTTTAATTTTGAATGTTCCTATTTCACCCATCCTGGGCTAGACCAGGAAACTATAGTCAATTCTTTTTAGCGAGGCAGAATTGCACCGACTAGCAGGTGTGCCCTTTTATCTCGGAAAAGTTTCCTAATAGCTGATTGTATTCATTTTCCTTTTTAATCGGCTGTTTTTAATTTTGAATGTTCCTATTTCACCCATCCTGGGCTAGACCAGGAAACTATAGTCAATTCTTTTTAGCGAGGCAGAATTGCACCGACTAGCAGGTGTGCCCTTTTATCTCGGAAAAGTTTCCTAATAGCTGATTGTATTCATTTTCCTTTTTAATCGGCTGTTTTTAATTTTGAATGTTCCTATTTCACCC
>NC_090727.1:135788734-135798734 GCF_036898095.1 Palaemon carinicauda | reverse complement strand
GCGAAATTATCAACCTGATTTTAAAGGAAGAGAAAATTGTTATCCAAACTTATAAGGGAGCAAGGAGCAAAACTAAAATGGAACTCGTTCATACTACCGTACTGAATAAACGAATATATTATATGGATAATCTTTACTTGCAATTCCTTATTAGTATTGGATGATAACATTAATTTTTAGAGGAAATATGTGCTATCGACTATGTTTTCAATTCAAATAAATTTAATTATTTTTTTTATTTCAATTACAAACGAAATAATTATGCCCGTTACATCATCGTTTTGTCTTTGTTTGTTTGTTTGTTTACGTTTTAGATGCATTGAGAAAAGCTAGTTGAAAATTTTTCTATTTAAATATAAACTTTTAATTTAGAAAACGTAATCTATCATATCAAATATTCTAAGATATCCCTAATTAATAATATACATTATACAGAATGAAATTACAAAGTCGCCATCAACAGTTATAGTCAACAACATAAAGAACATTTATTTTTTACAAAAATCATCTCAAGTGGATAAATAATTTCTACAGCACTTTAAAGTTTTCATCCTGACCATAGGGAGTAGACTTAAGTGAAATAAGCAATTTTCTTTATATTTTCCCTGTTGCTGTAGATGTTCCTAATATTCTTATTCATAGATATCAATAATAATGATGATAATAATAATAATAATGATATGATTAATAATAATAATAATAATAATAATAATGTTATCAATTTTAATAATAATAATAATAATAATAATAATTTTATTAATTTTAATATTCTTATTAATGACAACAACAACAACAACAACAACAACAAGAATAATAATAATAATAACGTTATCCATTTCAATAATAATAATAATAATAATAATAATAATAATAATCCTATTAATTGCAATAACAATAATTTCAATAAAAATTATTTTAAGAATTTTAATAATTCTAATAATAATGATTTTTATAATTTCAATAAAAATAATTTCTAAATATTCTTATCCATAGTTTCTTAATACCAGCAAGGTCTATACCTAACAGGGCAGCCTGATTAAAGAACAGATTACAGAAAGAAAATCTGTGCTGCAGATTTAGCTCAGAGGCGTTTATAACCCAAAGGTCCTCGCCCTAAAGGAGACCCGAAGGCGCTTGAATAATGGAAGGGAATGAAGGTAGGGAGAGGGGTTTTGTGGCGGTGCGGAGACCCCATTACTGAGTTTATTACTCTTTCTCCCTTCTCATCTTAGGGGGGAGAGCTTCAAGACATTGTAGCCTATAAAAAGTGGCTATTTATTCTGTTTAATGTTTGGCTGTGATATCCCTCCCTGCGTGCACAAGATCTTTTAAAGAAAGGCCCGATCTCTGCGAATGAATAATCTTAGATTGCGAGATTAGTTAGTTGTAACCCTCCCTTGCATGCAAGTAGCTTTTCAGAGAAAGAAATGATCTCTTTTACGCAAATCTGAGCGCGAGAAAAATACCAAAATACTACTGACGTATTACCAATGGTGGCCAATGTGGTAACGTCCCTGACTGGTGATTGTCAGACTGGGGTTCGAGTCCCGCTCAAACTCGACACTTTCCTTAGCGTTTGCAGCCTCACCATCCTTGCGAGCATAGGATGGGGGTTTGAGGGAGCCTATATGTCTACCTGCTAGGTCACCATCAGCCATTGCCTGGCACTCCTCGCCCTAGCTTGTATATATGGTCAGTCTCTTGGGCATTGCCACTGTTCCTTCCCTCTGCTATTCATGAGCGGACTTTAAACCTCAAATTTCATTTCACATGACTCAACCTAACCTAGAGTGGAGCTTCATATTTGACAAACTTGAAGTATAATTACTATGGCAGACTGTAGTAATGTTCTTTCAGATATTTTGATTATGTCAACCGACCTGAAAATTTGCAAATACCACGATAAAATGTTACAAAGATATCTATTTAAAACCAAATTTATGTCCTCATAAAGCTTTCCGTTAACAAAATTAGATCACAAACAAACTCTAATCTCACAGCATTATTTTATTAATCCTTCTTAGCGTTTTAATCTCCACCAGACGTACTTGGCAGTTCCATTTTCAAAAGGACTCTTTTTGACATAGACAATCTTTACTTGACATTTTCAGGAAATTAATTTTGAAAATGAGTTCTCTCTCTCTCTCTCTCTCTCTCTCTCTCTCTCTCTCTCTATATATATATATATAATATATATATATACAGTATATATATATACTGTTATATATATATATATATATATATATTGCAACGATAGAACCAAGATCTATAAACACTGGAAACAACCACCAAAGATAAAGAAGCCATATTTGTCCCTGCATCAAAGACGTAAATAACAACTTCAATAAAGTTTACAAATTTGTCATTCCTCCTTGATGTATGCTCCCAGGAGACTATTTTCCACGCTTTCATTGGAAAATTGTTACAAATTACAATGCCCAGGGTCAGATAATGGTTTGGACACAGAAATGTCGTCCTGTAAAGCGATAAAATAAGTCTCATAAAAACGGCTATAATTTACGGAGCTTCATATGTTGCAATCTCTTGAACTCTATACTTCTGGCGATGTACCTTAGTAAGGAACTTCTGAAGAGGTTATAATTAATTCACTTATAATACGGTGCGTAATTGAAAGCAGTATGCATAGACACACGCATACGCAGTTTACGCACTTTTATGCGTTAGCATGAACGGGTTCGCAATATAAGTTCTTATCAGGATTTAAATGGGATTAAGTACAATTCTCCCATACATACATAAATCTCAAAGTACAATTCTCCCATACATACATAAATCTCAAAGTAAGTATAGTTAGAAATGCGCAGTTTGCGCACGTACGTGTGTATGTTCGCGTCTCCGGATACGCAATATAAGTTCCTATTATGATGTACATGGGATCGTATAATTTCCCCATACTACTACTATTATTATTATTATTATTATTATTATTATTATTATTATTATTATTATTATTATTATTATTATTATTATTATTATTACAAGCAAAGCTACAACCCTAGTTGGAAAAGCAGGATGCTATAAGCCCAGGGGTTCCAACGGGGAAAATAACCCAGTGAGGAAAGGAAACAAGGGAAAAAAATATTTTAAGAAGAGTAACAACATTAATATAAATACCTCCTATGTAAACTATAAAACTTTAACAAAACGAGAGAACTTTAACCCAGGACAGTGGAAGACCATGGTACAGAGGCTATGGCACTACCCAAGACTAGACAACAAAGGTTTGATTTTGGAGTGTCCTTCTCCTAGAGGAGCTGCTTACCATAATTTTTCATTCATTATCCTTAACTAACAGACCTGAGAGAAAACATACATCTACAGACAGAAGGGGGAAATATCACATTGACAAATCGCCTGCGTGTGTGTGTGTGTGTGTGTGTCGGTGCTCAATATAAGCTCCTATTATTATGTGAATCCGATCAAGTATAATTCCCACATACATAAATCTCTTATATTCATTATCCTTAACTAACAGACCAGATGATGGCTCATTTGGTAACGTCCCTGACTGGTGAACGTCAGACTGGAGTTCGAGTCCCGCTCAAATTCGTTAGTTCCTTTGGTCGCTGTTACCTCACCATCCTTGAGAGCTAAGGATAGGGGGTTTGGGGCAGACTATATGTTTATCTGCTGAGTCAACAGCCATTGCCTGGCCCTCCTTAGTCCTAACTTGGGTGGAGAGGATTGCTTGGGCGTTGATCATATATATATACTTATATATATATATGGTCAGTCTCTAGGGCATTATCCAGCTTGACAGGGCAATGGCATTGTCCCTTGCCTCTGCCATTCATGAGCGGCCTTTAAACATCAACAGCACACAGAAAGGGGAAATATCACATTGACAAATCGATTAGTTTTTGTTAACTTACGGTCAAATAAATTAAACCCTCATTCCACCCACCAGTTATTATACATCTAATATTCATTTAAACCAAAACCAATTCATTCATGACATGACTCTGATATTTCGACTGCTTTATGTCTTACAATCGATTCGGAGGGTTGCTTTTTATTTCTTGCGATTTCATGTTGCGTGTGTGCGTGCGTGAGTGCACACACTACACGTTCGTGTGTATGCGTGGTCTGAATTCATTTGCTGGAAACTATATATACACACTTAGGATCATAATCACACACGCCCACAAGGAGAGAGAGAGAGAGAGAGAGAGAGAGAGAGAGAGAGAGAACATTCCCTTTTAGGATCATAATCACCACAAGAGAGAGAGAGAGAGAGAGAGAGAGAGAGAGTACATTCCCTTTTAGATCATGTTGACCACGAGAGAGAGAGAGAGAGAGAGAGAGAGAGAGAGTAACATTCCCTTTTAGGATCATGTTGACCACCACGAGAGAGAGAGAGAGAGAGAGAGAGAGAGAGAGTGTGTGTATACACACTCTTTCTGGGATCAAGTTGACCCACACGTTCATAGAGAGAGAGAGAGAGAGAGAGAGGAGAGAGAGAGAGATTCTAGTACCATTGCATTTATGCTGATTTCAAGTTTTGTTTAAACCTAAGATTTTCTTGATCCATATACATCTAAAAGTAACATATAACAAAATTACTTCATGAAATATACCTTATACAAAATAGGAAATCAACTAATACCCAATTTATTTAATATATTACAAAAAAAAAAAAAAAAACTTCAATCACGGTAAATCAATCAAATACCAAAACCTCCTCTTTATTTTTAGAAAAGGAAATCCCACTTTGTGAAAAGAACCCTACTTTATCATCATTAATTATTAATTATTAATTACTAATTATTAATTTTATTCTTATTCTTATTCGTATTATTGTTATTATTATGTTTGAGTTTATGTTTATGTTTATGTTTATTTTAATCTTATTCTTATTATCATTATTAATATTATTATTATTATTATTATTTTCTTATCATCATCATTATAATCATTATTGTTATTATTATTACTTCCTAAACTACAAAACCCTAGTTGGAACGCAAGATGCTATAAGCCCAAGGGCTCCAACAGAGAAAAGTAGCCCAGTGAGGAAAGAAATAAGCAAATAAATAAACTACATTAGATATAACGAGCAATTAAAATAATTCTAAAAACGGTAACAACGTTAAAATAGACCTTTCAGACATAAACTATAAAGAGAGACATGTCCAGCCTGTTCAACAGTGATTCCCAACCTTTTTTCTATCATTTCCCCACTGCACCCAGTTCAAACCATCCAGATTTCCCCCTTCATGCCCCGCCCAGCCCTCATGCCCACTCGCCTACCTCAGAAATGGGCATGATACTCCAATCCTCCCTTGAATATCATGTCAGTGAGAACTGATATGATCATATCACAATAGAATGGCTAACAACAAATTGCTGCACGTACTATGAGGAAAATTTTCCGCTTGTTTTAGTTAGTAGGTAGTGTAATTATTTCCCCCCCTGGAAGTTTCAAATTTCCCCCCCGGGGAAAATTTTCCGCTTGTTTTAGTTAGTAGTAGTAGTAATTATTTCCCCCCTGGAAGCTTCAAATTTCCCCCCCGGGGGAAATTTCCCCAGGTTGGGAACCACTGCTGTTCAACATCAAAACATTCGTTGCAATTCTGAACTTCTAAAGTTTCAGCGATTCAACTGCTCGATTCGTAAGATCATTCCACTTGACCTTTTAATATTCGTTCCCTAATAAACAGCTGAAAGTACATTTGGCGTCATTATGTACATATCGATTTGAGGAGCCGGAGGGCTGAACCATTACCCTTTATGGAGTAGAAATGGATAAAATGTGGACTGTTGTTGTTGTTTGTTATCATTATTACATTATTATTATTATTATTGATATTATTATTATTATTATTATTATTATTATTATTATTATTATTATTATCATTATTATTGTTGTTGTTGTTGTTTTTGTTGTTATTATCATTATTGTTGTTGTTGTTCTTGTTGTTGCTGTTATTATCATTATTGTTATTATTATTATCATTATTGTTGTATTTGTAATTATTATTCCTATTATTATTGTTGTCGTTGTTGTAATTATTATCAATATTATTATTATTATTATTATTATTATTATTATTATTATTATTATTATAATAATAATAATAATAATAATAATAATAATAATAATTATTATTATTATTAGCTAAGCTACCATCCTAGCTGAAAAAGCAGGATGCTAATGCACAAGGGCTCAAACAGGGAAAAGTTGCCCAGTGAGGAAAGGGACTAAGGATATAAACAAAATAAACAATTAAAATAAAATATCTAAAAAAGTAACAACATTAAAATAGATCTTTCATATATAAACTATAAAATTTGAAAAGGAAAACCAGGATGCCATAAGCCCAAGGGCTCCAACAGTGAAAAGAAGCCCAGTGAGGAAAGGGAATAAGGAAATAAATAAAATAAATAATAAAAAATATTCTAAGAACAGTAACAACATTAAAATATATCTTTCATATATATATATATATATATATGTATATATATGTATATATATACATATATATACATACATATATATATATATATATATATATACATACATATATATATATATACACACACACATATATATATATATATATATAATAGTGAGCCTGAGTGTACTGTTTTTACTGTCCGCAAAATTGCTGCTACTATTGATATCCCTCATCAGAAAATCCTTCTAAGGCGACTGCTCCTTCCCCACCGATGGGGAAAACCTTCCAACTTCCCACAGAAAGGATATTTTTTTTTTCTTTGTTGGAAGATTAATTCACTCCCCACTTAGGAGAACTACAATTTTTTAAAAGCTAATTATGATTTACTCCACTTAAAGAAGATTGACCTTTTGTGCGCTATCAGCTGAAAAAAGTACTAATGGTATGATAAACTGGAGTAATAAATTATCTAAACGCAAGAGTTTTTAGGTGACAAATTCTGAGACTATTAGAGCACAATTTTTAGGAGCAGTCAGCTTGAACTGGATTTAACCGTATAAAATGATATAAAGAAGACAGACAACTTTTTCAACTAGAGTGGCACTCAGTAGAGCGTAGACCTCCGCCGCGGCAGCTTATTTCTCGACCTTTAGCTCGACCGTGACCTTGACCTTTGACCTTGACATTCCAACGTTTAATGATTTCCAGCTTTTTACATAATAGTTAATCCCTTAAAGTTTCATTACTATACGATTAAAATTGTGGTCAGGAAGCTGTTCACATACACACACGCAAATGGGGTAAAACATAACCTCCTTCCAACTTCGTTAGCGGAGATAATAAAAAGATTAACACGTGCTTACCAAGAAATTAAAGGTAAACTACGTAGATGAAAAATTACATTCACATATCCATTTCAGTATAAAAGTACAGTAGCAAGTTACTCATCGAATTTACAAATGATACTACAAATGATACTTCAAAAGTTCAAATTTGCAGCAAGAGTTTTTTAAATTGAACAGGCTGACATAAGTCATTTTATATTTTATAAATGAAATATCTGCTTTAAAGTTGTTACAGTTTTCTTATTTCTCATATCATTAATCTATTTCCTTATTTCCTTTCCTCCCCTGGCTATTTTTCCCAGTTGGAGCCCTTGGGCTTATAACATCTTGCTTTTCCAAGTAGGGTTGTAGCTTAGCTAATAATAATAATAATAATAATAATAATAATAATAATAATAATAATAATAATAATAATAATATTAATAATACCAAACCGCTAAAGTAACGTTTTATAAATAAAATGGCAATATCGGAAAAGAAACATGACTCAAGTGGCCACGAAAATTAAGTTTTCAGTGTCCATAGAGATAATTGGTATAAGTAGTAGTAGTAGTAGTAGTAGTAAAAAAGAAAAAAGGAGAAATTTTTTCCAAAGAAGTTTACGGCTGTGACCATCAAAATGAAGGCTCCCGGTGGACAACAGAAGGAGAAAGGAGGCTTTTTGTGCCCATCGAGATGAAGGGCATTTAGTTACTGGCAGCCATATGAAAATCATTTAGAATCCACCACGAACAAAACTCATTTGGTGACTGAGTAGGCTCCCGCCCATCACAAAAAAACCTGGGGTTTTGTAGCCAAAATAACAAAATAAAAGACATTTATCAACTAAAATTTAAAGAATAATTAGGCCTTTAGTTGTAAATTTATAAAAAAAAAAAAAAAAAAAAAAAAAAAAAAAAAAAAAAAAAAAAAAAAAAAGTCTTCAATAGGAAAATTAAGTTATTACATAGCTTTAAAGAACCAAAATGTAAGAAACACCAAGATTTCTAGTGGCCGAAACATGTTTGAAAATTTATGCCTTTTGCAACTAACAACTAACTAAAATATGGCCTATTTCAATCAAAATATTAATGAAAACCAAAGCCTTTGGTACCCAAAATAATAAGAAAATACAGATTATATGCAGCCATATGAATGAGACAAGGTCTTCAGTAGCAATGAACAAATCAAGGTCTTAAGTAGCAAATGAACAAATCAAGGTCTTAACTAGCAAATGAACAAATCAAGGTCTATAGTAGCAAATGAACAAATCAAGGTCTTCAGTAGCAAATGAACAAAACAAGGTCTATAGTAGCAAATGAACAAATCAAGGTCTTTAGTAGCAAATGAACAAATCAAGGTCTTTAATAGGAAATTAACAAATCAAGGTCTTAAGTAGCAAAATAACAAATCAAGGTCTACAGTAGCAAATGAACAAATCAAGGTCTTTAGTAGCAAAAATTCGAATAAAAAAGGCGTACAACCGCTTAATTTGAAGAAAAACTCTTGCATAACATAGACAAAATGTGATAAAAACTAAAGTCCTCATTAGCCACAATAGGAACTCAAACTAATGCCTTTCTTGTCAAGAATATTACGAAGTACTAAGACCTTCTGTACCTAAGATATGTCAAAAACCTAATATTTTCAGTGTCAAAACTAAGATAAGCCAAAGTCTTTAGTAAGGAGAAAAGTAAAGGCTTCCGTAGCAAAATGTATAGAATAAACAATTCTACTAAATTTAAACTAAGAAAAAAAAGAAGAAAAAAACTAAGTGGACAATCTATTCAGTTCTTATTAATCAAAGTCCTTTAAATCAAGACCCTCTAGTCTTTTTCCTTTTTAGAATAACACTGAGTAGCAACAACAAAAAATATAGTGTAATTTCCTATTCAAAGTAGCAAAGGGACTCAGTGAACAGTAAGAAATCATATGGCAGAAAAACTTTCAACAGCTGCCGTCTAAACAAAAAACCTTAGATTTATATCTGGACAAGAAAGAATAAAAAATAAAATAACAGTAATGTGTATGCACTCAACAACAGCTGAATCACGGCAACGATATCAACAACATTAACAAGATTTATGCGACAAACTTCCAAACCACAACAATAAATTCGAGAATGACAAGACACGCCAATCGATACCAAAATCCACAAAACAACAACAGAAGAAAAGGTGAACATCTAAAAGCGCAACTGTGTAGGGATTGTCCGTCACATTCAGGGTTGCCAGTTTGGCCTTTTTTCCGGCCAAAAAAAAACTCAAATTTGACCTTTTGTATTTAAATAGGTTGGCCTTTAGTAATATGAAAAAAGCCGGCCCTTAAATACTATATTTTTGACCTTTTTCTATTAATGGGTTGACCTTTTAAAGCCTCTGTTGATTAGAAATTGACCTTTTCTCATTTAGAAAACCTGGCAACCCTGGTCACATTACCCTCTTTACGCCACTTATTACGATTGATATAACAACAGCCTACAACTAATAATTCCATTCAGTGTTATTACTGAGTAAGTACCGGCCACGTGCCTTGCTTACTCATAAACCCCTCATAAACGCGATGGGAAATGAATAATTGTATGCGAGGGCGTGCGTGCGTATCACGCTAACACGATGATTGCATTAGAGGCGTACAAAACCTTCTTTACGCAGCCTCGTCGTTTGGAGTGGTTACGGACCTGATTTCCATTTCGCGTTGGAAAAACATCGGTTATGAATACGATGTTATATCGAAATGTGTTTTATGCGTGCATAA
>NC_090727.1:135781234-135783734 GCF_036898095.1 Palaemon carinicauda | reverse complement strand
TTAAAACCCAAAGCAAAAGATCCCTTTGTCACAGTAATGACAAAGTGGTATCACATATTAAGGGGACTTGCCACAAAGGAAATGAAATAAATAACCATCTTAAAACAAAAGGTAACAATTATTAGACTTGTTTCCGAATTACCTTTGTTCGTTTGCGCTTCACGATAATTCGAGATATAATTAGCTTTGGAGGTAATTACAAATTACCTCTAGCTATTACAGTTAAATGAAAAACACCCATATTCATTAACAATATGGAAGGTTAAAATGAATTAATATAAATTCTTTTAGGTTATAACATAGAACAGAAAAATTAAATTGCTGCCACAGAACGGAAAATTTTCATAACAATTTAGACCGAATAACATTATCAAAAAGAATATTATCAATATCAAGGGTTATGGTGGCCTGTAGGTAACATCCTTGCCTGAAGATTGCCAGACTGGGGTTCGAGTCGCGCTTACACTCGTTAGTTCCTCTGGTCGCTGCAACCTCACCAGCCATGTGAGGTAAGGATGGAGTTTTGGGGGAGCCTATAGGTCTATCTGCTGAGTCATCAGCAGCCATTGCCTGGCCCTCCTTGGTCCCAGCTTGGGTGGAGAGAGCGCTTGGGCACTGATCATATGTATATATGGTCAGTCTCCTGCTTGACAGGGCAATGTCACTATCGCTTGCCTCTTCCATTCCTGAGCGGAATTTAAACGTTTAAAAACAATAGTATGCAGCAATTACACTTCGCAAAACCAGTTCTATTTGTTCGACTAAGCTCACCAAGGTATTAGTTCTCTTTTGTCCTGCCTTTTCATTGCGATAATAAAGGGCCGTACAATAGCTTAGCATTAATTAAGAATAATAATAATTCAAACACACACACACATATATATAAACAAACTATGCTTTACATTAATGTAAAATAAGTCATAATTTATTGCCTTAAATCACGATTTTAATGTTTAAAAATTTTGGGATTTTCCCACACCACACACACACACACACACACATATATATATATATATATATAAAGGGAATTATTCGTACTATCACATACAGATGACGTTAAAAATTAAATCTAAGGATCTTCCAAAAAATTATATATATATATATATATATATATAACAAATTATGGAAGTGGCGGTTTGGTAACGAATTAAATATGCAATGCTCCTATCACGTTCCTCATCTGAACTGTTTTCAGATATTGATCATGGATATCGGAAGTATTTGGTTGGATCTATATGAAGCCATTAAAACCTCTCCTTAATTCAACACATAAACTAAACATTCCATTTAATAAAAAATATTCATTATTTAATCACATTCCTGGGTGCAACTACTGTTTCTATCCAATGAAGACCCCAAAAATATCTATTACATTTTTAGATTTCATTCTTAGCCTTTTAAGAAAATCTAATGGAGACCCCAAAAATATCTATTAATTTTTCGGACATCATTCCTTTTTACAAAAAAAAAAAAAAAAAAAAAAATCCTTACATATGTTTATTACTTTCCTTTTACGAAAAATAAATATTCCTAACAAATATTCTCCCATTACATGCGTTTTACGAAAAAAATATTCTTTACAAATATCTATTACTTGCCTTTTACGAAAAAAAAAATATTCCTTAAATATATTTATTACTTCCTTTTTACAAAAAAAATATTCCATACAAATATTTATTACTTGCCTTTTATAAAAGAAAATAATCCATAAAAAGAATTTATTGCTTTCTTTTTCCGAAAATGATATTCCTTACAAATATACATTACTAGCCTTTTCCGATAAAATTATTTCTTACAAATATTATTACTTTCCTTTTCGTGAAATAATATTCCTAACAAATACTCATTACTAGCCTTATTCCGATAAAAATATTCCTACCAAATAATTATTACTTGCCTTTTTCGATGAAAATATTCCATACAAATATTAATATTAGCCTTTCCGAAAAAAAAAATATTTATTACTTGCTTTTCCTGGAAGAAAACCATTCCTTACAAATATCTATTTCTTGCCATTTAGGAAAATAATATTCCTTAAAAAAATTTATTACTGGCATTCTACGAACACATATTTATTACTATCCATTTAGGAAAAAATATTCCTTACAAATATTTATTACTTGCATTTTACGACCAAATATTCCTGACAAATATTTATTACTTGCATTTTACGACCAAATATTCCTTACAAATATTTATTACTTGCATTTTACGACCAAATATTCCTTACCAATATTTATTACTCTCGTATGATTTCCCTTGGACTGAAAAAATATGCTTGCTCCTTACAATGAAAACAATGAACTATAAAGGTTTAAAGGCCACTCATGAATGGCAGAGGCAAGGGACAATGACACTGCCCTATCACGCAGGACAATACCCTAGAAACTGATCATATTACATATGATCAGCGCCCAAGTCCCCTCTCCACCCAAGCTAGGACCAAAGAGTGCCAAGCAATGGCTGTTTATGGCTCAGCAGATAGACCTATAGGCTCCCT
>NC_090727.1:135773734-135776234 GCF_036898095.1 Palaemon carinicauda | reverse complement strand
CTTTAACAAAATAAGAGGGAGATAAATTAGATGGAAGTGTGTGCCCGAATGCACCCTCAAGCAAGAGGAAGACCACGGTACAAAGGCCTTTTCACCACGCATTCATACAAAAACAATGAGAGAGAGAGAGAGAGAGAGAGAGAGAGAGAGAGAGAGAGAGAGCTATTTCGACTAAATACTTATACGTTGCCACACCATACACATTATACGTCTTTCATTCCACAACAATCTGTACCTACGTTTTCAAGCACGACCTTGAACCAAATGAATTAAGTGTGCAGTGTGAGCCAATGTTGCCCCTGATAACATATTAATCAACACCAGGCAGCTATGTGGCACTCCACCCACATTCCTTAGTATATCGAGTCTCCTTTAGTGAAGACGACACAAAATTTGAAAGGAATGAATAATTCATATATAAAAAATTAGTTCACCAAAGGTTTAGCTGAGCTCCGCAAGGCACTAGAAGAGTTGAAGACCCAGACCTACATGGATGAGAACTATGAAGCGTGAAGTAGATGATGAATGGAGAAGTATTAAATTAAAAGCTCAAGATAGAGACGACTGGCGAAATCTAACTGAGGCCCTTTGCGTCAATAGGCGTAGGTGGAGATAATGATGAAAAAAATAGCTATACAATCATAGTAGTTCGGTTATATAGGTAAACTAGAACATTATAATTGATAGAGAGAATTTCTGATATTCTTACTATAAGGAGCAAAGGGAAATTATTTTTAATTTCTAAACTGCTATAAAAATGCAAATTTCACTGATAAAGAAGTAAATTGACAATGAATAAAGACGGTAAAATTAAATTTTTTATATTTTTACTACAAGGAGCGAAGGGAAAAGTATCTATAACTTCTAAGCTGCTATATAAATGTAAATTTCATTAAAAAAGTTAGTAAATTAACAATGAATAAAGACGGTAAAATTAAATTTAATTAAAAAAAAAAACGATCAAATGAACTTTGCGCAGTTACGACTAGAAATTTTCATTTCTTGAACATGAATATCATTCTATAACTTTGTTTACAACTAAAAGAAAAATTCAGTACAACTTGAAAACAAAAACAAGCCTAGAAAAGAGCCTCTAAAACAAACGGAATTTTGAATGAAAAATAAACAAGCAAATAAATATAGTAAAAGAAAAAAAGGCTAAAATCCGTCTAATGTATCAATTACGGAGAAATCGGGCTTAGTTCTGTCTAAATATTACTCCCGTTGTCAATGGTGCTGCAGCTGTTGGCAGTCTTGCTGCCATTCGTCAAGCTGGTTAGCTGTGGCAGTGCCATCCATAATGCTGGAGTAAATCATACTGCAAGCACTAATGCTCTGGACTGATGCGGATTATAACCTTGTTCTTTTACGGTTTTTCGTTTTACTTAAATGATTTTATTTTACATCGCATTATTTTACACTTAAATTTATACAGTTTTTCTTGTTTTTTTCTTTATTTGTAATGATTTAAAAAATTAAATTTTGCTTTGAATTTTGTAAAATACATGAAATTCCAATAGGAATAAATAACAGTAGTAGTAGTAGTAGTAGTAGTAGTAGTAGTAGAATGGGTGCGACTTGGCAGAATAAAAAGTATCAGTCAATTTCACTATTTCATAAATTATTTTAAAGTATTTATATAACATTGTATTATTTTACACTTTAATTTATACAATTTTATTCTTTTTTTTTATCTATAATGATTCTAATAATATAACTTTCGCTTAGTTTTATGTAAACTACATGAAATTACAATAAGACCCAATAACAGTAATAACTACTACTACTAATAGTAGTAGTAGTAGTAGTAGTAGTAGTAGTAGTAGTAGTAGTCTAACATGTGTGAATTGGAAAAATAAAAAGTATCTATTAGTTCCACTAATTCATAAACAATTTTAAACAAAAATCAAGTTTTTTTTTTCTTCTTTTTTTGCAAGTGTACGTAGACTTTGATATTGAAATCATATGAAAGAAGTCCGTAGGATTTTACCCCGAACTCCTTTATCCGAAATAATAATTTGTTATTCTTTAATTAGATGTAGTGCACGAACACACGCACATGGGTATTGATGCGTCTTTATGAGTTTCCGCATTATTCTGGATATATCTCATTTGAAAAATCAGCTACAGAATAATTTAATGTGCTACATTTCTTCACTAGAGAGAGAGAGAGAGAGAGAGAGAGAGAGAGAGAGAGGGGGAGAGAGAGAGAGAGAGAGAGAGAGAGAGAGAGAGAGAGTACGCTTTATCAAAAAATCTACGAATGATTATTTTCATATACGCAATTTGAAGAGATGAAATTACGATGAAAATTAAATTAAATTTATATGAATAATTGCGCAAATAGATATAAAATAAAACAGAATATGAATACATTACAATAAATCACTATAAAATGCTTAAAACTAACGCGTGATTTAACTCTATTCAAGAGAGAGAGAGAGAGAGAGAGAGAGAGAGAGAGAGAGGGAGAGAGAGAGAGAGGAAATGTAAAGAATAA
>NC_090727.1:135743734-135763734 GCF_036898095.1 Palaemon carinicauda | reverse complement strand
TATATATATATATATAGATAGAGAGAGAGAGAGAGAGAGAGAGAGAGAGCTACGTAAAATAAGTAACCGGTATATCTCATGCAACGTATAAAATACAACAGCAAAATAATTCTTGAAACCGGAAAAGAAACACATAGAGAGAGAGAGAGAGAGAGAGAGAGAGAGAGAGAGAGAGAGAGAGAGAGAGAGAGAGAGAGAGAGAGAGAGCTACGTAAATAGGTAACCGGTAAATCTCGTGCAACGTATAAAATGCAACAGCAAAATAATTCTTGAAACCGGAAAAGAAACACACATAGAGAGAGAGAGAGAGAGAGAGGGAGAGAGAGAGAGAGAGAGAGAGAGAGAGAGAGAGAGAGAGAGAGAGAGGAGAGAGAGAGAGAGAGAGAGAGAGAGAGAGAGAGAGAGCGCTACGTAAAATAAGTAACTGGTAAATCTCATGCAACGTATAAAATGCAACAGCAAAATAATTCTTGAAACCGGAAAAGAAACACACAGAGAGAGAGAGAGAGAGAGAGAGAGAGAGAGAGGAGAGAGAGAGAGAGAGAGAGAGAGAGAGCGCTACGTAAAATAAGTAACCGGTATATATAAATATATATATATATATATATATATATATATATATATATATATATATATATATATATATGTGTGTGTGTGTGTGTGTATGTGTGTGCGTACTCAGACAAACAAGATCAACCACATCAAGAAGAATTCTTACTTCAAACAAATAATAAATTGGTTAGAAAGTAGAGCGAACAAATAAAAAAGAAAAACATTGGAGGTTATTGGAATGGAAAAGGTACACGTGCAATGAGGAACATCAGATTCGTACCTTAAATGCAAGACTTGAACATGGGAACTACTAAAATAAAAATTAATGGGGATTTCAAGATAAAAATTAATGGGGATTTTCAGATAAAAATTAATGGGGATTTCAAGATAAAAATTAATGGGGATTTCAAGTTGTTATCATGAACTTCGACACAATTAAATATTATATTAAGAGTTCTGACAAGGAAAGATGTTCGTGATGTTATTAAAGAAATAAGATAAAAAATGTAGTTTAAAACATATCAATATAATTACCACAATTGAATGTTTAAGAGTTCTGACAGGGAAAGATGTTCGTGATATGATTAAAGAAGAGAAAAAAAATGTACCGGATTAAAACATTCTAATATAAAATCAAAATTTGTGAAATGGAAATTTTTATTACGACCGTAAAACTCTGAATTAAATTACATTATTTGACCAAGAAAACTTTACGAGAAAGCACAAAATTCATAAAAAAAAATCTAATAGAATTCTATCATAAAATTTACTTGAAAAAAAGATAATTTAGGTTCGTTAAAACAATACAATCGACTCAAGTATATCCTAACCTGCAAAAAAGAAAATTTATATGAAAGAATATTTTTGGAACCTTTTCGTTCAAAAGAGAAATTTAAATAATTCTATTAAAGCATATGAACTTAAAAAAAAAAACCAGATTCATTCAAGAAACTATCAAAAAAAAAAAAATAAATAAATAAATAAAAAATAAAAAAGATAGAAGCACAGCAACAACATCAACAAATGGTGCCGTTTCTAGTCCACTGCAGGACAAATGAAAGCGAAAGGTAACAAACCCCGTCAAAGCTGGTTGCTCCTCGTGTTCATGACTTCTAGACACGAATTAATCATGTCTGGGGTTTAGCCATTTTCATCATCACGTTGGCCACGTTGAAAAACTTTGATCTGACCGCTCACAGCAAACCAACTTAGTAAGGATGGCCCTGACTATAGTCCATTTCTTATATCTAGGCAGATTAGCACCGACTCGCAGCGGTGCCCTTTTAGCTCGGAAAAGTTTCCTGATCGCTGATTGGTTAGAATTATCTTGTCCAACCAATCAGCGATCCGGAAACTTTTCCGAGCTAAAAGGGCACCGCCGCGAGTCGGTGCAAATATGCATCGCTAAAAGAAATGGACTATAGTCATGTCTGGGGTTCAGCCATTTTCATCATCACGCTGGCCACTGCGGATTGGTGATGGTGGAAAACTTTGATCTGACCGCTCACAGCAAACCAACTTAGTATGGATGGCCCTGACTAGTACATCTTCGTTGATCATGGCCATGCACACACCATTTCACCACTTTTACCCCTGCACTAATTAAATTACACTTGCTGCCGGTAAAGGCGAGAATCGAATACAAGCTACTCTTACTAACGTTCAAGATATTGAACCAAAATATCTAAAAGAATGCCTGAACAAACTAGAACTAGAAACAAATGTTACCATAAGACACATGAGTGACAAACATAGACTATCTGAACCAAGAACAAATAGTAAATTTGGTGAAAGGGCTTTTAGCTACTGTGCGCCTAGACATTGTAATAAACTGCCAACTGAAATGAAGGACCTAAAGGGAGCAATTGAATTTAAGAAGAAACTAAAGACACATTACTTTTCACAAGATCATATGATTTTGAAGATGCTACAATCAAGGAATTGTATAAATTATAATGAAAATGTTTCGTTAGATGATTGATATGGACCCGCCCGAGAAGTAGTTCACTCGACTTCAGTAGAGGGTTGGATTTAAACCCAAAACAAGTAAACGTTAAGGTATCTCCACTCAGAAACCACATCACATAACAAATAAGAGTGGGGAAATAAACCACTTCATGGAAACAGCTTCCAAAATGTAAATAAAATAACAGAAACTCAATGGACAATATCAAAATATACAGTACTTTAAGGTTGCTGTGGCCTGATTGGTAACGTCTCTGCCTGGTGATCGCCAGTCGGGGGTTCGGGTCCCGCTCAAACTCGTTAGTGCCATTAGTGTCTGCAACCTTACCATCCTTGTGAGCTAAGGTTGGGGGATTTGGGGGATCCTATAAGTCTATCTGCTGAGTCATCAGCAGCCACTGCCTGGCCCTCCCTGGTCCTAGCTTGGGTGGAGAGGAGGCTTGGGGGCTGATCATATACTAGATGGTCAGTCTCTAGGGGATTGTCCTGCTTGCTATGGCAATGTCACTGTCCCTTGCCTCTGCCATTCATGGGCGACCTTTAAACCTTTAAACCTTTAGAAGTCTTCCGGTTTACCCAACTTAAAAACGCGCAAAGTCAATAATGTTCTCCTCAGTGATAACAGCACTGATAAGAAAATAAACAAGAGGAAACCTACAGATCTATTTGATCAATATAACAAATATGGTTATCTAGAAGCAAACTGGCGTGGTGTCTTCATTAGGTAGTAATGGGTTGTGCAGTAAAATAAGGATAAAAAAGAAATAAAATAAAGTATTCTAATATGGTCATCCTTAACGTGATATAGAGGGGAGAGGGTTTTGTATGTGGTCTTTTATCAGTTTTTCATGATAAGAATGACAAATGAGGTGCTTATAGAAGATATATTATTCTTCTTCTCTATGGTTCTTCAAAACGCACACTCACATGAAAAGAAATTTACACTTATTGTTTAAACAAGGATGATAATAGCGAGAGGATATAATGCTGATGATGAAGAGGATAATATATCATTATAGACAAAAATCACCATGATGATAGCATTACCGATTGTGAGGTTAAGTATTATTACTATAACAAGTCACAAGGCAAATACAAAGGATTTCTTACTGTTCCTCATCTAAAATTGAAATTAATAAACTTTATGGATACAAAAACATGGTCATCTGGAAGGAAATGGGTCCACTATCTTCAATAGATGATAATGAAAATTTATAAAGCCAAAATGAAGCAAATGTCTGTCTACCCAATCTTAACAAGAGAAAGGCCGGATGATGTTCCTTTCCGATTTCTGCCTAATCTTTTCGGAAGATTGACAAGCGAGAAGAGATTGTTATATACGCTTCTCCAAAATATACGTGGGGGGGGGGGATAGGAGAAAAGAAAGAGAAGAGAACTGAAGAAGAAGAAGAGAAGGGAGCTGGAGAAGAAGAAGAGAAGGGAGCTGGAGAAGAGAAAGAGAAGGGGATAGGAGAAGAGAAAGAGCAGAAAACCAAGATGAAAAAGACGAAAGAGAAGAGGATAAGAAAAACGAAGGCTAAAACAGTTTTTCCATGTTTTTCTTTTCTTTTATTTTTTGCACAAAGAAAACAGTTGAAAATAATTCTGAAATATAAATTCTTTGGAATTTAGAATACAATCTTAACTTTAATTCTCTTTAGAACTTGATAACCTTACTAGACTGCTTGGTTCCTGAAAAAAAGGTTACTTTCCCTCTGATCAGGATATTGAATTATCTTGAGATTTTCTGACGTCTGTATCGTCCTTTCTTTTAATCGGCTGTATATGACCTCCTTTGTAATTAGGGCTTTATCCTTGAATTTTAAGGTAAAGCAAGACCAAATTTCATTTGTGCAACTTATTTATCTATATATGTATGTATTTGTATATGAATGGAAGTATTCCGCACACCAAAAATAGTATAAAAATTATGGATGTATGTCTGTATGTGTAGGTATTAATGCTATATATATATATATATATATATATATATATATATATATATATATATATATATATATATATATATATATATATATTATATATTATATATATTATATAATATATATATATATATATATATATATATACAGATATATATATATATATATATATATATATATATATATATATATATATATATATATATATATATATATGCACGTTTGTGTGCGTGTGTTTAAGTAATGTATGCATGTATCAGCATACATGAATGGAATCATTTCCCATCCCCAAAAATAACCCACACAAAGTATCAATCAATGCAATTTGCACACCTGAGAAGCCATCCTATCTTATGCAAACACCTGCCACTCACAAGGGAGCATTAAGTAATCGAAATCGTGGTACGAAGAGTATCTCTTACCCCATCAGACATAGCTACGTAATGCGCGAGAGTGTGACAAGCGACTGACGTGACGAGTCAATAATTGGGAGGGTCGTAACTGGTCGTAACGTAACGGCTATCTGTTCGTATTATCGTGTCAGTGGTTCGTTCGCGTGATGGCAGTAGCTTAGTGGATTCAGGTGAGTATAATCACCTGGCTTATGACCCATATAATGTACTCTCTAGGACAGATATGGAAAGGAAAACACTAATTGTGTGGAATGTTGGGTTACTGGAAGACAGACCAGGTGTGGCACGTGTTGCAAAGGCCTAGAAAACAGACCAGGTGTGGCACGTGTTGCAAAGGCCTAGAAAACAGACCAGGTGTGGCACGTGCTGCAAAGGACTAGAAAACAGACCAGGTGTGGCACGTGTTGCAAAGGCCTACAAAACAGACCAGGTGTGGCACGTGTTGCAAAGGCCTACAAAACAGACTAGGTGTGGCACGTGCTGCAAAGGACTAGAAAACAGACCAGGTGTGGCACGTGTTGCAAAGGCCTACAAAACAGACCAGGTGTGGCACGTGTTGCAAAGGCCTAGAAAACAGACCAGGTGTGGCACGTGTTGCAAAGGCCTAGAAAACAGACCAGGTGTGGCACATGTTGCAAAGGCCTAGAAAACAGACCAGGTGTGGCACGTGCTGCAAAGGACTAGAAAACAGACCAGGTGTGGCACGTGTTGCAAAGGCCTACAAAACAGACCAGGTGTGGCACGTGTTGCAAAGGCCTACAAAACAGACTAGGTGTGGCACGTGTTGCAAAGGCCTAGAAAACAGACCAGGTGTGGCACGTGTTGCAAAGGCCTAGAAAACAGACCAGGTGTGGCACGTGTTGCAAAGGCCTAGAAAACAGACCAGGTGTGGCACGTGTTGCAAAGGCCTAGAAAACAGACCAGGTGTGGCACGTGTTGCAAAGGCCTAGAAAACAGACTAGGTGTGGCACGTGTTGCAAAGGACTAGTTCAGGAGAAAATATTAGATGCTTGTCAGTCCGAGATATAAACTGTTTTTATTCATTGTTGTTGATGTTGCTGCTGCTGGCGTTGTGTATTAAAAATTTAGGTCATATATTGTATATCCTTTATTTAATCCAGTTTTCGCGCTGTTCCTAAGGTTCCTTTTCAGCTGAAGAATTCTAAGGATTTTAGGTTTTAAGGATTTTAAGGATTCACGAGCTAACAAAAATGGAAAAAAAAGGAAAAATTAACCATTCTCAAGTTAACAGAAAAAAAATTAAGCATTCTCAAGTTAACACAAAATAAAAAAAAAATAAAAAAATTAAGGATTCTGAAATTAAAAAAAAAATAAGGATTCTCAAATTAAAAAAAAAATAATGAACAAAGGATCTGAAAGAATGTTTGAAAAAAAAATCATTCTATGTTTGAAAATCCTTAAGTCAATCATATAAGCAATTTTTCATGAATAGCCACTTTGGAAAAGGACGACAGCTCCAGACATAAACCAAAATATGTAGCGATAAATGACTGACTTTCTAATACTCGATACTTATAGACGCATTACATTATTTCTCTCGTCATTATTATTATTACTATTATTATAATGAGGGTACACTCGGGCACGCCATTTCTATCCTGGGTTTCTTCCTCTTTTTTATGAAGTTTTATAGTTTATATATGATAGATCCAATTTAATGTTGTTAATGATCTTAAAATATTTTATTTTGATTGTTATCAATTATCTTGCAGTTTATTTTTTTCCTAGTTTCCTTTCCTCACTGGGCTATTTTTCCCTGTTGGAGCCCTTGGGCTTCTAGCATCATGTTTTTCCAACTAAGGTTGTAGCCTAGCTAGTAATAATAATAATAATAATAATAATAATAATAATAATAATAATAATAATAATAATAATAATAATAATAATAGTGATTACAAAAAAACATATAAAAGTTACATTACAATAAAAAATAAAATAGAGATAACCAAGATGATGACGATAATGATGATAATGATAAGAAACGAAAAAAAAAAAACACCGTAACATGTCTACATTCTCGGGTGAAAAAGTCACAATCATGTGTTACAACTACCTTTGATTCTTTTTCATTTCTCTGAATTTGGAGAAAAACATTTTTTTACTGGTGAAGTAGCATTTTGTATAAAAAACTGCTATGGATCTACAAATAATTCACTACAATATAATTTACCGAAAAATAGTATTACTGCTATTATCAAAATTCTTATTATCTTCATTACTAACTTGAAGAAAACACCATAGCGTATGTATAAATCTTGGTATTTTTTGGTTTGTTTCTAAACCCATAACTGCATATTATTGCAGACCTTCTGTTTAAAAGGTTGGTTTAGCTTGACCTTCTACATTAAGAAAATTATAAGAAAATTTTTCTTACTTTCAAACAATCGTAAATCATTTCATTCTTTAGCTACGGAGGCACTATGGAAAAGTGCTCCTGGATTAAATATATTATCATTATTACTATTATTTGGAAAATATTCAAGTACATTCTTGGATGAAATAACTAATAAATATGAAAAAAATAAGAAAATATTGTAAATATCGTTCATTAAAGACAACGATAGATGCCAACTGTCTATTTGCGTACCTGAAAGGAAATACTACAATTATAGATTCTTTAAAATGTGACCCATTTGTTTACTAGTGTCGTTGTCACAGTAACATTGCTGTTTGTCGACAGTTAGTTTCTCTCTCTCTCTCTCTCTCTCTCTCTCTCTCTCTCTCTCTCTCTCTCTCTCTCTCTCTTATACCTTCATCACAGGTAATGTATGCGTTACATTTTTAATTATTTTTAAATACTTTCTAAAAGAAAACACTTCCAGTTTGGAGTGTCATTTATCTAACATTCATAGCTATTGCCTATTATTACATGTTATCTTCATTATTTTTCTATATAAGTGTTTATCTACGGAAATTATCTACGCTAACAAATTGACTCATTATTCAATCCCATTCGCCTTTGGCCGTAATATAATTAATCCCTCGTAAGATTATTAGAGGACGTATTGTAGCTACTTGAAGTGCCAAGCTCCGACGGCTTATTTTGAGCTGATATAATCACTTCGGCTGCTATGCTTTTTCTAGTCAGTTTTTCAAACTATTATGTATATTTTTTATTTTTGTCTTAACTTTGTTTTTATCTTTTATGGGAGCCCTTCCACTTTGTGGAAACCTGGAAATTGATGATTACTGCTTTTGTTAAAAGTTGTTACTACTGCTACTACTACTACTACTACTACTACTACTACTACTACTACTACTAAAATAAAAATAATAATAATAATTTCTTTCTATCTCCTGCAATTAGATTTTACAATAGTAATAACAAAAAAGTAATAATAATTTCTTTCTATCTCCTGCAATTAGATTTTATAATAGTTATAACAAAATAGTAATAATAATTTCTTCCTGTATTCTGCACTTATGAGATTTTATAATAGTAACAAAAACAAAAGAATAACAACAACAACAACAACGACAATAATAACAATTATAATAATAAAAACAACAACAACAACAACAACAACAACAACGACAATAATAATAATTATAATAATAATAATAACAACAACAACATCAACAATTTCATGGACCTCTTATCCCAACAGTGGAATCAGCCTTCATATTATAAATGGCAAATACCAATTAGTCATCAAAACTCCGATACCGTAAATTCACAAAAATATCGATGACATGAGTTACCTTAATTGTATTCATTACCCTGAACTGAAATCAATTTTTCCATAATTGCACCCTAATTTACGTACGTCCATTTAAAGAGTGGAAGGTCGTTAATAAAGTCTAGTTTGATTTGAAAACTCACACGAGAGGATCTAGTATATCATGCTGGTTTATCAAAAAAATCTCTCTGTAATTATAGTAAGTCGATCATTTGGAATTCCATTTTGAATAAATGGATCTCTAACGTATCCAGCATGAGTCAGATGAAGGTTTATGAATATGATACATCACCGTTATTAACTAAAACCAATGATTTTAAACCTACGTTACATTGCTTGAAACGATAAAAAATTTTCCATGAAATTTCGTTAAAACCACAATTATTTAAGCGAATTCTAAAATGAAACAATCAATTTTAAACCTAAGTTACAATGCTTGAAACGTTAACATTCTTCAATAAAATTTAGTTACAACCACAATTATTTAAGCGAATTTTAAAATGAAACAATTAATTTCAAACCTAAGTTTCGATGCTTTAAAAGATAACATTCTCCCATAAAAATTTAGTTAAAACGTTAAAACCACAATTATTTAAGCGAATTCTAAAATGAAACAATCAAACTTAAACCTAAGTTAAATTACTGAAAACGATAGCATTCTCCCATGAAATTTAGTTAAAACGTTAAAACTACAATTATTTAAGCGAATTCTAAAATGAAACCATTAATTTTAAACTATGACTCAATGCTTGAAACGATAACATTCTCCAATAAAATTTAGTTGAAACGCTAAAACCACAATTATTTAAGCGAATATAAAAATGAAACCATTAATTTTAAACCTAAGTTACAATGCTTAAAACGATAACATTATCCCATAAAATTTAGTTAAAACGTTAAAACCAAAATTATTTAAGCGCATTCTAAAATGAAACAATCATTTTTAAACTTAAGTTTCAATGCTTTAAAAGATAACATTCTCCCATAAAAATTAGTTAAAACGTTAAAACCGCAATTATTTAAGCGAATTATAAAATGATACAATCGGTTTTGAACCTGTTTCGATGCTTTAAAAGATAACATTCTCAAAAAAAAATTTAATTAAAACCACAATTATTTAACGAATTCTAAAATGAAACAATTAGTTTAAAACCTAAGTTACAATGCTTGAAACGTTAACATTCTTCAATAAAATTTAGTTAAAACCACAATTATTTAAGCGAATTCTAAAATGAAACAATCAGTTTTAAACCTAAGTTTCAATGCTTTAAAAGATAACATTATCCAATAAAATTTAGTTAAAACGTTAAAACCGCAATTATTTAGGCGAATTCTAAAATGAAACCATTAATTTTAAACCTAAGTAACAATGCTTAAAACGATAACAATATCCCATAAAATTTATTTAAAACGTTAAAACCACAATTATCTAAGCGATTCTAAAATGTATTAAACATATTCTATCTTGTCATAAATATTGCGAACTAGATATTCCTAGCAAAATTGCTATTACTTGGCGTATATATCAGAACTAACGTTACATTCATGCAAGTTGTTAAAAGCTTACTAAGAGGTTATGTTACTATATTTTGAACCTCAAATGGACAGCTAACTGGTATGACCAATTGCATGGCTACAATGTGAACTCATATTTCAGGATGACAGATAATAAAATTATTATTATTATTATTATTATTATTATTATTATTATTATCATTATCATTATTATTATTATTATTATCATTATCGTTATTATCATTATTATTATTATTATTATTATTATTATTATTATTATTATTATTATTTTTATGTATTTATATGACACAATAGGAACAGCCATTATCTTAAGAAAGCATTCAAAGGCTTAATAACACATTTCAATAACAAAATACACATCAATAAATGCATGTATATACTGTATGTGGAACCAAACAAAAGGCAAACAAATCTAAAAAAAAAAAAAAAAAAAAAAAACTTATAAGCATATTCAATAAATACGACATGCCATATTTTCTTCCTTATAACTGCCACAATTCTAAAAGAAAAAACACTTATAAGCACATTCACAATGAGTACGACACGATTTCCTTCCTTATAACTACCGGGATTTCTGATAATTCTATAGTTATGTTAAAGGTTTATTCCCCGATATTCACTGGAATGAACCCAGCTCCAAAGGGAATTCAATGTATATAGTTTCTATAGTTCGATAAGGCTGGCGAAATAAGCTAATTATTACCCGGTGTGCACGAACCCTTAGATAAAAGAATAATGAATAATAGATAAAACAGTGATAAGGATTGATAGTTATCAGACACTGAATTAAAAAAAAAATATTACTTTTATAAAAAAAGAATAAAGTATAATGGATAAACAGTGATAAGGACTGATAATTATCAGACACTGAATTTAAAAAATATTTTATTTTCATAAAAAGAAGACTAAAGAATAATGGATAAAACAGTGATAAGGACTGATAATTATCAGCCACTAAATAAAAAAAAAAAATCTTACTTTTATAAAAACAATTTCGGGAGATTATTAACTGCCGTCGTATGCGAATTGCTTCCGGAGAAATAATACCCTCAGCTCTTTAACGAGGCCTATATATATCTAAATATATCTATGCCTACACTGTATTGATATTTTCGAAATACATTTACAATCGGTCTAAAAACACCGAACGAACCTACGATACTGAAATTTCCATTATGAACAAAATAAAACGAACAACGTGATGATTTCTGTTGGAAAATTATCTTCCAACCATAGATTCTTAAGAATAAACGAATTATTATTATAATTATTATTATTATTATCATTATTATTATTATTATTATTATTATTATTATTATTTGCTGAGATACAACCCTAGTTGAAAAAGCAGGATGCTACAAGCCCGGGGGCTGCAACAGGGAAAATAGCCCAGTGAGGAAAGGAAATAGGAAAACTAAAATATCTTAAGAACAGTAACAACACTAAAACAAATATTTCCTATATAAACTCTAAAAACTTTAACAAAATAAGTGGAAGAGAAATAAGATAGAATAATGTGCCCGAGTGTACCCTCAAGCAAGAGAACTCTAACCCAAGACAGTGGAAGACCATGGTACAGAGGCTATGGCACTACAGGTATAAATGTAAACACAACGTTTGCCGACATACTCTATAATAATAGGATATAAAATAAATATAAGATATAGCTAAACGTGAGTAGCATTCTCCACATAAAAGGTTTATTAGTAATATAAATATGAAGTGTGGATACAAATCACGAAATGGAAAAATACAGTATATCACAAAACCTTCATTAATAATGGTGTGCATCACGGCTTGGAAGCCTCAATTTTCTTATTCTCAGCAATTCAGAATTAATGGTCAAAATTTTCTATCACGAAGCTTAATTGCAACATTTATGAAGATATTCATTATTATAGTCGTAATTTATCTCTGCTTAAATTTTATTATGTCTTAAAATAGTACATTATAAATATTGGGATAAGGTAAAGTGCTTATATGGTTCATTATAGTGATATAAACGCAAATGCAGACACATACATAAATACACGCACACACACACACACACACACACACACACACACACACACATATATATATATATATATATATATATATATATATATATATATATATATGTATATATATATATATATATATATATATATATATATATATATATATAAACAAACACATTATTTATATATTATATTTGTATGTCTATATAAATAGGCTGGTATAGTAAACTATAAAAACAAGAATAGTTAAGATTTAGCTTTGACGTTCTGTATATTTTTATTAATTGCTATATATAAAAGAAATACTTCAATATTTTCAGCATCATAAAATTCTATAAAAAAAAAAAAAAATACCCACTAATCTTATTCCATTGCATTTTTCGAAAACATATCTATACACAAACTGTTGAATATTAGTTAGACAAAGGAAGAAATGGCTGTATTGCAATATACTTTAAATTTTTATAAATAAAACCGCATAAATAATCAGCTTCTTTTACAAAATGAAATATCTAATAAGGGTAGTTCTCCAGATTTACTCTGATCAGTTGTGTTTATCAGAAAGGGTCTCTAGAAGTCATTACATTTAAGACAAAATCCTATTAATTCTATTTCTATTTATCCTATACATGGTTTACTAAATTGGTCGCAAGTTGATATTTGCTTATAAACACACTTATAACCATTTGCTAAAATAAATTTACCATATCCTCCATAAGAGTTTGGATAGTAAAGAGCTGGTCGCCATATATCTAACCCTGCTTCGAATCTTGTCCAAGCAAATATGGTTTCTTAATTTCATTCCAAAATTAGGATTTAAATGTTCATAGTAAAAAACTTATCAAAAAATATTATGGAACCGAGAAAATATGCGTGCATTTCATATTGGTCAATGCCACTGGCATGATATTTTTGCTGTTTCCATTTATTGTAAATATTCTAGTCTTGGGTAGTGCCATAGCCTCTATACCATAGCCTTCCACTGTCTAGGGTTAGAGTTCTCTTGCTTGAGGGTATACTTGGGCACACTATTCTACCTTATTTTTCTTCCTCGTGTTTTGTTAAAGTTTTTATAGTTTGTATAGGAAATATTTATTTTAATGTTATAATATTTTAATGTTGTTTCCTTTCCTAACTGGGCTATTTTTCCTGTAGGAGCCCCTGGGCTTATAGCATCCTGCTTTTTCAACTTGAGTTGTAGCTTAGCAAGTAATAATAATAATAATAATAATAATAATAATAATAATAATACTAATATGCCTCAGAAGTTTACAAACATGGTTATTAAACCCTGGCTCCAAATAAAAGCATATAGTGCTTGATTTCCCCCTCTACGCCAAGATAGAGACGACAGGCAAAATCTAACAGAGGCCCTTTGCGCCAATAGCCTATTGACGCAAAGGGCCTCGGCAGGAGGAGATGAGCGATTGATGTTCGCGCATGCGCAACTTGTGTTTTGGCAAATCAATTGATAGATGGGAACGAAATTATCATGACCCACTTTAACAGACTCAACTCCATTTTATCTAATCGTTAAATTCAAATGAGAGAGTATTAAGTGATTACTATTTTCACAAATACTTTCAAAATGGTAGCTTTGATGTCGTCAGGGAAAACACACTCCTTCAATATGCGTTGTGGAGTGGGCGTTGGGCTAGCAACACCATTACTAAAATACTTGCTCTAAAATGAAATGGAATATATATATATATATATATATATATATATATATATATATATATATATATATATATATATATATATATATATATATATACACATACATACATACATACATACATACATACATACATAGATCTGAATGCAAACGATGGTTATGATTATGAAAAATCTTATGCAACATGCATAAAGAACTAACTGAACGACGGTGCCAGATATTATTATCTAAATCAGGAATAAGAAATTTAATAGACAGTAAGTTCTTGTCCAACATATTAGGATGAGAGTCAACAGTTTTAGACCAAACAGGAGAACAATACTCGAAATATGACAAAATGAAAAGATGAAAACACTTCTTCAGAATAGATTGATCACCAAAAATCTTGAACGACTTTCTCAAAAAGAATTTTTTTTTTTGTGCAATTGAAGAAGAAACAGACCTAATATGTTTCTCAAAAGTAAATTAGTAATTAAGAATCACCCCTAAAATTTTAAAGGAGTCATAACAAGTTAAAGAAAAGGTTTCAATGCTGAGGAGTCACTGTCAACCTACTTACAATCATACTTTGAGTTTTGTTAGGATTCAACTTCCTGGCCTATAATATGCACCATGCCCTAATTTTAGCTAGATCTCTATTAAGGGATTCAGCAACCCCAGATCTACATTAAGGAGAAGGAATTGATACGACATTAGCATCATCTGTACATGCAATGAGCTTATTTTCTAGGCCAAACCACATAGCATGTGTAAATAGTATGAAAAGTAATGGGCCAAGAACACTACCCTGAGCAACACCAGATGTTATATTCCTTTATTCACTATGGTGCCCATCAACAACAATTCTTTGAGATCTATTAAATAAAATTTAGTAATAATGCCAAGAAGACACCCACCCACTCCAAACTGTTTGAAGTTGGAAACAAAGGCCTCATAATTAACATGGTCAAAGGCAGCACTAAAATCAAGGCAATCAAACGAACCTCCTGACCACAATCAAGGGATTTCTGTACTGCATTGGGGATTGTAAGAAGGGCATCACATGCTCCAAGGCCTTTGCGAAAGCCAAATTGCAAACTATGGAACAGATGATTACATTCAACAGAAAAGAATCGAAATGCCTAATCTAGCTATGTTTAGAAAGTAATGTTGAGACGCATGTATACTAACCATTGATTTCCCATCATTTGGTCTACTTCAACAACTAGAGATACAGACAAACAGAGACAACGAGATAGACAAAAGGATAAAATCGAAATAACCTGAATTGCTCACAAATTTAAAACATCAAAGAACAAATTTCTTTTGACGATTTAAGGCCTATCTCTGTTACATTTGAAAGAAGGAAACAGAGGATGGCTCCAGATAAGAACAGTTATCTGAAATATTCAGATATCTGACATGAATCTTTCATCCAGGCCACATGAGAAGTGCACAATAGAGCTAGATTTCCTTTTAAAAAGGATTCAATCAATCTCCTGACAAAAAGTAACAAAATCTGAGCATGGCATTATAGGTTTGCAATGAAAGGTAGTAATCTGAGGTATGAAAAAATTATACAAGTTTCATAAAATATTTTTTCAGGTATAGATTATCACATAGCATTTGGTATACGTTTCTGAAAATATTTACTAAATACAGGTACATTCAATCTTTCTTTTGTGTGAAACCAATAGAGAGAGAGAGAGAGAGAGAGAGAGAGAGAGAGAGAGAGAGAGAGAGAGAGAGAGAGAGAGAGAGAGAGAGAGAGAGAGAGAGAATTTTCTATGATAATCCTTACCACTTCTCAGTGTTATTATATAATGTATGCGTGAGGAGAGGCATTCATCTGGCACTCCAGTATATCAGTTACCTGTCACCTGATTTAAATTCAAAACAGTGAGATCAATACGACCTATAAAATAGTAAGTGAATTTGCATGTTATAGAGATCTAGAGCAATACTTAAAAGAAAATTATAAGGAAGCATGGAAAAAACATTTGTCAGATACTGCACATGCAATATTGGGCTATGGATTAACAAGGCGTTTCAATACAACAAAAGAGGGCACAGAGAGAGAGAGAGAGAGAGAGAGAGAGAGAGAGAGAGAGAGAGAGAGAGAGAGAGAGAGAGAGAGAGAGAGAATACGTACATAAATATGTCCTATTCGTTCTGTTTTAAACTTGTTACAAGTTGTGAAATTTTGGATTGCATATAAAGGATATTTGCATAACTTAAGGAATGCACTTTTATTTAAATTTGCAAATATAAAAAGCTGTGAACAAAAATAGACAGCTCCTACTTATATACACAAAATAAATCCATTCATTAATAATTGTGCCCACGTGAAACGAAAGTATTCACAAAGTATGCTTTTATAAATTTTACGATCAAGACCTATTTCCTTTTAATATCTAGTTTTTTGCTTTTTTTTTTTTTAAA
This sequence comes from Palaemon carinicauda, assembly GCF_036898095.1. Classification (NCBI taxonomy): domain Eukaryota; kingdom Metazoa; phylum Arthropoda; class Malacostraca; order Decapoda; family Palaemonidae; genus Palaemon; species Palaemon carinicauda. The sequence goes on along the minus strand of NC_090727.1, from coordinate 135,747,525 downwards.
TTACGGCTGGGACAGGAAATAAAAATCCTGGTGATCGCCTACCTCACTCACCACGCTCCCGTAGAGATAAAAAATCGGGCCTTGGTTGTGGTGGCCGATGTGGTAACGTCCCTGACCGGTGAATGGGGCCGATTTGGTAACGTCCCTGACTGGTGAACGCCAGACAGGGGTTAGAGTCCCGTTTAAACTCGTTAGTTTCTTTGGTCGCTGCAACCTCACCATCCTTGTGAGCTAAGTATGGGGGGTTTGGGGGAGCCTATAGGTCTATCTGCTGAGTCATCAGCAGCCATTGCCTGGACGTCCTTGGTCCTAGCTTGGACGCTGATTATATGTATGTACGTTTAGTCTCTAGGGCATTGTCATGCTCGATAGGGCAATGTCACTGTCCCTTGCCTCTATCAATCGTAAGCGGCCTTTAAACCTTTAAACTATAAAGGGGCAGATAAATTCGAGGAGGCCTCCCCCCCGAACACCCCCCCCCCCACCCCCGCCCCGTAGAGATAAAAAAATTGAGAACTATACAAAGGTAAATAAATTCGAGGAAATAACATCCGGAGTCATTATCAGTGTCAGATATCCTTTGGTTATGACTCCAGATAATTCATAATCTATAAGTTAATCGATCTAAGGCCTTTAATCATATATATATATATATATATATATATATATATATATATATATATATATAATTTCAAAAACATACTATTAGACAAAGAACGAATATGTGGAAAGCATCTTTAAAAGTCCTAAATCATAAAAAAATATGAGAAATTAGCAAAAACATCCAAAATCATATAAAGAGCAAAGAGATAGAAAATAACATATCTTGTGTATTTGGATGAATTAGAATAAGACATATAAACGGCAGCTAAACTTATACACTTTAAATATCCTAAATCTCGGTTATTATTATTATTATCATTATTATTATTATTATTAATATTATTATTATTATTATTATTGTTGTTACAGCTTAAGCTAAAACCCTAGTTGGAAAAGCAAGATGCTTTAAGCCCAAGGCCTCCAACAGAGAAAAATAGCACAGTGAGGAAAGGAAACAAGGAAATGAATAAACTACAAGAAGAAAAAACAATCAAAATAAAATATTTCAAGGACAGTAGCAACATTAATTTAGATCCTTCACATATAAACAAGAGGAAGGGAAATGAGATAGAACAGCATGCCCGAATGTACCCCCAAGCAAAAGAACTCAAATCCAAGACCGTGGAAGACCATGGTACAGAGGCTATGATTCTATCCAAGACTTAGAGAACAATGGTTTGATTTTGGAGTGTCCTCCTGGAAGAGCTGCTTACCATAGCTAAAGAATATCTTCTACCCTTACCAAGAAGAAAGTAGCCACTGAATTGAATTGCAGTAGTTAGCCCCATGAGTGAATAAGAATTGTTTGGTAATCTCAGTGTTGTCAGGTGAATGAGGACAGAGGAGAATGAGGTAAGATTCGACCATACTATTCGGTCTATGTGTAGGCAGCGACAAAATGAATCGTAACCAGAGAGAGGGATCCAATGTAATACTGTTTGGCTAGTCAGACCCAATAACTCTCTAGCGGTAGTATCACAACGGGTGGCTGGTGCCCTGGCCAACCTACTACCTTATATCAGGCAACAAACTACTCACTAACAAGCCAGTACTAAAAACGACGATGGGTCCCATTATAAGCGAAGAAATTGAGCAACTTCCGAAGGAGAACCGTAATAGTTCATTAATAAAGTTCGTAACACCTTGTCATTCTACACACGAACGAATTTACTATTCAGAGGTGGCGACTACCAGTGCACGAATTGCCCGAGTTGTGTTCAAGTATTTTAGAAGGCCATGTTATGTTGTAGGTAGAAAAAACTTTAATTGAAAGGAAAATCCTGATCATGTAATTTCTAGCCTTTCCCTATAGCAATTATCCCTAAGTGAAATGTGGTGTGTGAGCATTTACAAGCGGGTATTAATTAACAAAGCTATGGAATTGCATCACAGGGCTGTTGAGGAATTACACTGGATTGGCGAATATCATATTTAGAAAAAAGAGGATTTCACACAGGTAACACATTTCATATATGAATATCTTATGATTTTATCCTTGTGTCTATCTCGCTGTCTCTCTAGTTGTTGATGTAGACCAAATGATGGGAAGTCTATGCATAGTATACATGCGTCTCACCATTACTTTCTAAACATAGCTGGATTTGATACATTTTATACATGAATATCTTATGATACTTATCATATATGAATAGCTTATGACACATTTCATATATGAATAGCTTATGACACATTTCATATATGAATATTTTATGACACATTTCATATATGAATATTTTATGACACATTTCATATATGAATATCTTAGGACACATTTCATATACGAATATCTTATGACACATTTTATATGTGAATATTTTATGACACATTTCATATATGAATATCTTATGATACCTATCATATGAATACCCTATGACACCTATCATATGAATACCTTATGAAAAAATTTCATATATGAATATCTTATGACACATTTCATATATGAATATCTTATGACACATTTCAAATATGAATATCTTATGACACATTTCACATATGAATATCTTATGACACATTCCCTATATGAATATCTTATGACACATTTCATATATGAAGAGCTTCAAAATCTAATACTTTGTTCAATTACAATTATCAGAGTTAGTTTAAAGAACAAAGAAAAGTTAAATTACTGTTGTTATATCTACCCACATTAGTTAAACAACACAGGGGGAAATAGATTAATGAAGAAACCTAATTATATCAATAAGAAAAATATTTATGACTACAAAGATAAAACAAACCTATTAAAATTATTAAAAATATCATTATCAAAATTATTCTTATCATTGAAATTATTATCATTATTAAAATAGTTGTCATTATTGAAATTATCATCATTATTAAAATTATCATTATTATTAAAATTATTATCATTATTAAAATTATCATTAATAAAATTGTTATCAAAATTATTATTTTTATTATAATTATTAAAATTCAAAGACTTAGTAAGCAAACAAGGGTAACTATCTAATTAATGACATCATAAAATATCCGAAAATAAAAGCATGAAAATACATTGAACCAATCAGCTTTTATCAGTTAATAAATAAGCAAATCCTACCTTTAATCATTGAAAGAAATACATCAATCACGTTATGGGGCTGCATTATAACAGATTATGATCTTAAAATAATTATTTAAAATGTATTATACCTAAATGAAATTATACAAATAGTGTTAAAACCCAGGGTAGGAAATAACTCATAATAAATATTATAAAACATTATGACTAAAAACATTTTTCTGAAGAAAACAACACGAAGAACCAACGGAAAACGTTTTAACAAAAATATATCTTTTGTATTTTGGTCTTCAATCAAATATCTCAAAACGACATTACTTTTCCTTTCTTCCCAGAAAAAGTAATATACTTAAAAAAAAGTGACATCGTTAAACCATTAAAAACTCAATTAGAAAAAGTACAGCATGTAAGGGCATGCTTCCCCAATATACCTTTAATTAATAAAAGCAATTCTTTCTCCTTCAGCACGAAAGTAAAAACTAATTAGCAAACGTGGCGCAAAATACTCGAGAATTAGTACACGATTTCGTTTCTGTGCGTGTTTTTGTATTATCACAAGAGCAATCGGGATTATAATAATAGCAGTTATATTTGCCAACGATAAATCACACTGAGCAAGGTGTTGGCGAGTGATTTGTAAGGCTGTGAGCATGGCATGGCTTCCAGA
>NC_090727.1:135738734-135741234 GCF_036898095.1 Palaemon carinicauda | reverse complement strand
CAATCCAATTTCAAATGATATTGGCAATGTTACTTATTTATAGTGAAGGTTTCTAGAGATATTTCTAACTCTACCTCCTACAGGGAAGGCTTTAAATCCATTCCTTTACAAGGGATGTTTTAATTTCTACATTTTTTCTAGGAGAGTCTCAACGAAATCTCTTTTGAAAAGACGTTTCAACTCCCAAACGATGATTACAAAAAACAGATAGGAAACAATGACACTATATAAATATTGGTGAAAGCTAGAGACAAAAATGTTCATAAACGCACACACACACACACACACACAAACGCAACATATATTTTAAGCCTACAACTAAGAAAAAAACTAATGGAGACTTGTGTCACCAAGATGTACAGTTGGCTTCATTAATTCGGTACACTGACGTCTCCTTAGCTTCCCGAAAAGTGTACCGGAATTAATGGAGCCAACTGTACAAAGGCAAAGCCAAGTCCACTTTGAAGAAATGCAAGAGTCTTTCACTCTTTGACCGTATGGTCAGGAGAATGAACACTAACAACTTGGTCACTACTATGTAGCAGGACCGCACAAAGCATTACAAAAGTCCCCGAGGACCAAAATCCTCATCTGACACATCCAATACGAAAGTTAAGGATTAGTGTGGTGAGTCAAAACAATGCACACATATGGCGGAATTATCTTGGTGCTACAAAAAAAAAAAATCATCGTTCTACATGTACCTTTTATTGAGGATATCTAATATCGTCATCGATTAGGACTGTTCAATCATGTCTATTACAATGGACAAAATCAAGTTTCAAGATGAGAAAGTATAAGTAGTGAAAATCAAAAAATAAAAATAACTACTCGGAATGCATAATGATTAGTAAAGAAAATAATTATTACAATATAACATCAGCGCCACCAAATTCCTAATTACAATAAAAACGAAAAATCCAACCGCTGACCTTTCCAAGATGACCTATTCGTCATGCTACCCAGTTTTCGAGTTAGTCAACGATGAGAAACATGGCCTTTCTCACGGTTAGGCCAATGATTTCATCTCTCTGTGTCTCACTGGATTTACCTATTCCATAAACCATCTGATTCTCCCAGACGCTGGGATTGTATGTCACCCTAAGAAAAGGTCATTGCGAAAATGTCTAGATTAGTGGGGAAATGACATTTTCATAAACGAATGGATGAGTGGTTTGTCCCAGCACTTAATCGATATAGCCTCTAAGAAATTATGGAATTATATACCTGGAATTTTCGTTACCATGGTTACAAGTAATGATCTAAATCTAGACTGATTAATCCCTGTAATCAGGGAAATGGGAGCGTATCCAGATAAATCTTATTTTATGGAAAAAAAATTGCGAAAATTTCTAGATTACTGGGAAAATGACATTTTCATAAACGAATGGGCGAGTGGTTTGTCCTAGCACTTAATCGATATAGCCTCTAAGAAATTATGAAATTATATATTTGGACTTTTCGTTACCATGGTTACAAGTAATGATTTAAATCTAGACTGATTAATCCTTGAAAGCAGGGGAATGGGAGCGTATCCAGATAAATCTTATTTTATGGAAAAAAAAATTATGTAGTTGTCTCGTCTACCAGTGCCTTTATAGATATAATAGCCTGTACATAACTGACCTGATAAGCTATTAATTTTGCAATTACTTGAATTTCCAAAATCACAAAAACTTGACCATATTATCGAGTTCATTCTGCATTCACTTGAGTCTGTGACGCGCCGAGAGAGGGTTGTGAACTCAAAGGCAGGATGCAATCAACTGAGTTATATTATTATAGAACACTCTCCTTTATATACAAAACCTCAAGGCAACAGGACATAACATGTTCACAAGACAGACAATGTTACAGAGGAAAACCGGAGACATGAATTTTCATGTTCGTTTTAGTGCGAGGGAAGAGCGAAGATACAAGCATAATATATACAAAAGGAATTATGTACAATCGTGTGACACACAGTTGGTACAAGTCTGTTCTGGAACAGATCTTGCAAATACACAGGTTAGGAAATTCCTCAGTTACCGACTCTAATAACTTGAGGAACCAACCCTATCTCATTTTCTTCATATTCATAATCACATGAACTATGAATGGCTACATAGTCTTTTAATAATCATACTCCATGGAGTTATTTATTGATAAACAAAGATGATGAGTATGTCCTGCGCCACAAGTTTTTGGATATTATAACTGAAAAGGATGTTTCATGAAAATGGTTGATTTTATAGGCCGATAGGCTCAATCCATTTGTTCTAACAGACCAGGAACTATAGTCCATTTCTTTTAGCGAGTCATATTTGCACCGATTCGCAGCGGTGCCCTTTTAGCTCGGAAAAGTTTCCTGATCGCTGATTGGTTGGACAAGATAATTCTAACCAATCAGCGACCAGAAAACTTTTCCGAGCTAAAAGAGTACCGTTGCGAGTCGGTGCAAATACGACTCGCTAAAAGAAATGGACTATAGTATTGAACATTGCAACAGGGAAGCATTTGC
>NC_090727.1:135731234-135733734 GCF_036898095.1 Palaemon carinicauda | reverse complement strand
GAAGAAAGTAGTGTGTTTATACACCGAAGCAACGCGGAGCAAACACATCTTAATCGCAAACAGATCGCAGAGTTAAATAAAATAAAATTCAGCGTTAGTTTTAACGTCGGTTGTAATTTATGGACAAATGAAGGCTTCCGCATAAGATACTAATCTCTTCTTCTACTGCCCTCCTTTCTTCTTCCTCTTCTTCATCTTCTTCTTCTTCTTCTTCTTCTTCTTGGGGTTTTAAAAGCGTCACTGCTTCCTCTAATCTATCAAAAGTATGGCTACGATTTTTTTTTTCTGATTACGTTGCTTAACAGGGAGGTCATTTTGAATCAGAAAGGGGGTGATGGTAGAGCAGGTGAACAAGACGTGATTTACAACTTAGACAGCGTTTACAATGGCTGGCACTGGCCATGAATCCGAATAACTAATGGGAGAGAGAGAGGGAGAGAGAGAGAGAGATTACTTGTATTTCCATAGATACATGCAGAGAGAGAGAGAGAGAGAGAGAGAGATTACCTGTACTTCCATAGATGCATGAAAGCAGAAAGAAAGAAAGAGAAAGAGAGAGAGATTAGCTGTACTTCTATAGATACATGCAGGCACAGAGAGAGAGAGAGAGAGAGAGAGAGAGAGAGAGAGAGAGAGAGAGAGAGAGAGAGACTGTTAGTTCCTCACGTCGTTTGACAGATCACCTGTACTTCACTATATACAGTACATGCAGAGAGAGAGAGAGAGAGAGAGAGAGAGAGAGAGAGAGAGAGAGAGAGAGCACCTGCTCTTCCCGCAGCCCATAAAAAATTAAGACTAATTTTGTTTTCCCCTCCGATCGATAAAGCGTTCCGCAGACTTGCTCTTACTTTCATGGGCTAATGAAGTGCCTACGATCGATTATGTCACGGAGAAAATACAACACCGTTTGGTCTTAACAAACAGTACTAATAATTTTAGGTAAAGTATAGTTATCATTATTTTATTCGCTAGGTTACAACCTTAATCAGAAAAGCAGGATGCTATAAGCCCATGGGAAGGGTTCCAAAAGGGGAAAATATCCCAGTGAGGAAAGGAAATAAGGGAATGAACACCACAAGATAAGTAATGAACAATTAAAATATACTAAGAACAGTAACAACATCAAAATCAATCTTTCATATATAAACTATAAAACCAAAAAACAAGTGGAGGAGAAATAAGATAGAATAGTGTGCGAAAGTGTACCCTCAGGCAAGAAACCTCTAACCCAAGAAAGTGGCACTATCCAAGACTTGAGCAATGTTTTGATTTTGTAGTGTCCTTCCCCTGGAAGAGCTGAAAAATCCCAAAGGTTTATCTTAGGAGAACTTTTGATAGAATTTTCAAGTTCAGTTGAAAAGTTCTAGTGGAACATTGTCCTAATGATAAAGGTCAAAACTATGGTGGTGGAGGGATTAGAAAATTATTTGAAGTACTTTGGTAGCAACCGAGATTAAGTGAATATAATTTTTTTTTTCTTTTTTTTTTTTTACTTGTACGTTTACGAGTCAACTAAGATAAATAAATGGAAAAAATTTCAATTTTCTGTATAATTAATGTAATGAAATCCATTTCATTACAGTACAGTAAATTACATTATACTGTAATAAGAGAATCTCAAAGTCCAGTTTCTTCTATGAAGAACTTCAAATAAATTACGCAATTAAGCTCTCATTACTTACGGCATTGTAAAAGCATATAAATTTCATGAAGCTATTTATAAGAATTATTATAACAATCTCGTTTAATTATACAAATTACAATAAATACCGATAAGAAACTGCTCGAAAGTAATCATTTGCTGATGAATCTGCTCATATATTTATACACAGTAAAGCGATGATCTTCGGGTAAAATAATGGGCCAAAGATAATCGGTACCACTTTTAACTTCTTTTAATATAAGTTATGTTAAGAAAAAGGTCAGTGACATTACTAGTGATTTGACAAAAAAAAAAAGAAGAAGAAGAAGAAGAAGAAGAAGAAGAAGAAGAAGAAGAAGAAGAAGAGGAGGAGGAGGAGGATATAAGCGATTCGTCGCAAATCCCTGAAACACATTTGCCTTTAGAGAAAGAGTAAACGATAAGACTCTCAATCCTATAAACATAAATTATAAATTAATAAATAAATAGATAAATATACAAGGAAAAAAATGATTATGGAGATGAGGCTATGTGAGGTGTAAAAAAAAAAAAAAAGTTATTGAAAAAAGCGGAAAGAGGAGGGTTATCCAATTCGCTCGTTCTCTATCTTTATATTTACTTTTCCGAAACAGTAAAAGAGAAGACATATATATATATATATATATATATATATATATATATATATATATACATATAAATAGATATATATATATATATATATATATATATATATATATATATATATATATATATACATATATTGCAAAATAATAAAAGATAACACGATAAGTCATGTCCTCTATATATATATATATATATATATATATATATAATATATATATATATATATATACACAC
>NC_090727.1:135706234-135723734 GCF_036898095.1 Palaemon carinicauda | reverse complement strand
CTCGTTAGCTTCCAATCTTAAATGTTCGTTGGCTTCATGTCTGTAAGCTTCCCTAGTTTCCCGTCTAACAAATCTTCTGTATTCACGCTTAAAATGTTCGCTTGTATTATATCTGAACGTTTCAAATGTTCAGTGTATTCGTCCCAAAGTTAAACGAGTCGGCGGTATATTGTATGTATGTATGTATGTATGTATGTATATATATACAGTATATATATATATATATATATATATATATAAAATGTATATATGTTGAGACTGCTTCCGTATGAAAAATGCATAATCAATATATTACCTACTATTAAACTTCCAAACTTAAATCCATGAATATACTTCTTAATAATGGCTTCAGGGATTACGTCACCTTTTGTTTAACTCATGTCCAACAAAATTTTACAGAAAGGATGTATCTTGTAAGTGTACAGTTGGGTAGTGCGATGTGAGAGTGGTTGAATGTATGTCATTATACATATCTTGTTAGTGTACTGTTGGGCAGTACGCAGTATGACACTGGTTGATTATATGATGTCAATATACTCTGGAACAGTTGTTGATTGTATGATGTCATTATACACTGGAACATTGGTTGATTGCGTGATGTCATTATACTCTAAACATTGGTTGTTTGTATGATGTCATTATACACTGGAACATTGGTTGATTGCATGATGTCATTATACTCTAAACATCGGTTGATTGTATGATGTCATTATACACTGGAACATTGGTTGATTGCATGATGTCATTATACTCTAAACATCGGTTGATTGTATGATGTCATTATACACTTGAACATTGGTTGATTGCATGATGTCATTATACTCTAAACATTGGTTGATTGCATGATGTCATTATACACTGGAACAGTTAGTTATTGATTGTATGAAGTCATTATACAGTGGAATACTGGCTGAGTGTATGATGTCATTATACACTGGAACAGTGGTTGACTGTATGATGTCATTATACTCTAGAACAATGGTTAATTGAATGAAGTCATTATTCTCTGGATCATTGGTTGATTGTATTTCATTATACACTGAAACAGTTGTTGATTGTATGATGTCATTGCACACCCGTGTGACATCATACATTCAACCACTGTCACACTATGTACTGCCCAACAGTAAACTGGCAAGAAATATCCTTTCTATAAAATTCTGTTGCACATGACTCATCAAGAGTATATAATTATGGAATAAGCAGAAAACGCCCTACTTCCAGGTGTAAAAAAAACAATTTAAACGCCCTATTTCCAGGTATGAACTATGTAAAAAAAAATTTTTACAAATGACTCAAACGGAAGACGACACATCACTAAATTTGAAAATTATAATAATCGTTGCAACCGGTGTGATTCATCAGACAGCTGGAAAATTGTAACCAGGTGTACAAGAGCATCCCAAAACCATTAGTCAAGCTAGGTAAACACGTTAAGGACTATTACAAGGATTTTGGAGTACCATGAATGTAAAAAGTGCCAATTTCCATCTACTCCAATAAACTCCAAGTTTCTTTTACCCTGTAGGTAAGTTCTACTCCAACAAACTCCAAGTTTCTTTTACCCTGTAGCTAAGTTCTACTCCAACAAACTCCAAGTTTCTTTTACCCTGTAGCTAAGTTCTACTCCAACAAACTCCAAGTTTCTTTTACCCTGTAGCTAAGTTCTACTCCAACAAACTCCAAGTTTCTTTTACCCTGTAGCTAAGTTCTACTCCAACAAATTCCAAGTTTCTTCTACCCTGTAGCTAAGTTCTACTCCAACAAACTCCAAGTTTCTTTTACCCTGTAGCTAAGTTCTACTCCAACAAACTCCAAGTTTCTTTTACCCTGTAGCTAAGTTCTACTCCAACAAACTCCAAGTTTCTTTTACCCTGTAGCTAAGTTCTACTCCAACAAACTCCAAGTTCCTTTTTCCCTGTAGCTAAGTCACTTTTTTCTAACGAGGCGAGTCTACCATTAAGCGTGGGCTAAACGAGGACAACAGGGTAACTCTAGCTTTAAATAAAACAAAAGGGATTTAAGTGACCCAGGAAATAAGTGAGTCATACTCAATAAGCATTAGGATGACAAATGACAATCTGAAATTCCTGTTGAAGGCAGGAAACTCCAACTGACTACGGGAAAATGGCTGCAGCACAATTTATTTATTTATATATATATATATACATATACATATATATATATATATATATATATATATATATATATATATATATATATATATATATATATATATAAACTTAGTACAATGGAAAAATAAATACACCACAGAACACAAGCGGGCGTGTGCCCCCCCCACACACACACATTATATATATCTATATATTTACATATTTATATTATATATATATATATATATATATATATATATATATATATATATATATATATATATATATATATATATACCTCACGTTCGGGTCGAACCCTAGTGTTTCAAATGCCAGGTACAGTAGCTATAATTCCTTCCACAAGAATCTCTAAAAGAAATCTGATTTACCTGATAAGACCACTGTCTTACATAACAGAATTTTAACCAGCTTCCCGAAAACTCCCCCAACCAACTAGGTGACCCACTTGGTAGCATTTAATTCGAATTACCCCCTAATGACTCAATATTTGATGAAAATCAACACAATATCGTCATCAAATAGATACGGTTCCACCTTAAAAAGGGTTTTGTATATTTAAGCATTAAGATTTTGCTACAGAAATAGAATGGTGTTTTCTCTATCTAGCGTTTAGAACTTTATTTCTATTTGAACAAGAAATAGCGTCGATTTTTATCACTTATTGACTCATTACGGGTAATTCGAATTTAATGGTAACTATTGGGTCACCTTGTGGGTCAAGAAATTGGGCAGAACTCGCTGGAATGTAAAGACAGTGTCTCACCATGTAAATCACGAAATGCAGCTAGCACTTCGGTTGCGGCTTCTTTTGAACCTCTGAAAGTATAGTTGATAGCTACCTCGCCTTTCATTTGAAGAGATTAGAGTTTGATCTAAATGAGGCAGAAATTTATTTCTATTTGAACACGATATTGTGCTGATTCTCATATCTCTCTCTCTCTCTCTCTCTCTCTCTCTCTCTCTCTCTCTCTCTCTCTCTCTCTCTCTCTCTATATATATATATATATATATATATATATACATATATATATATATACATATATATATATATAAATAAATACATATATATATATATATAAATATATATATATAATATATATATACATTTATATATATAAATATATATAATATATACATTTATATATATATATATATATATATATATATATATATATATATATATATATATACTGTATATATATATAGATATATATATATATATATATATATATATATATATATATATATATATATATAGCTGGCTGTAGCTAGAAAAGGGGGAGGGGGTGGGTAAGGTTGAATTTGCATGTGTGTGTATGCGTGTGTACATATCTATCTAAATATTTAGAAGTCAATTTGGGCAGTTAGGATACACTAGTCGATATATATTCATCGATGAAAACAAGCAGCCACCAAATTAAAAAAAGAAAAAAAACAGAGTAAATCATTATGGCAAACATTCCTATCATTCCCAGCCAAGCACAAGGACAAGACAATGTGAATAAAAAAAAAATGAATAACGCTTCAGAAGATAAACGCTATATCGTGTCATATGGAAAGCAATTAGTAGGTCAAAGAAATATATATATTTGATATCTCGCATTATTCGTTTCTATTGTGAGTTTTCTACAAAGCAACATACAAAATGCAATTAAAATATATAAAAAATTATATTACTGCTATCTGGACATTTATGGACATTATTTCCAAAAAAATAATCAAATAAAACAAAGGAATAAGTGAGGTACAAAAGGCAATTAAACCATATAAAAAGTTATACGACCGACATCTGGACACCAACGTAATATTTCCTTAAAAAAAAAACGAAAAAAAATTGATATAAAAGAAAACCAAGGAATAAGCGTGGCTGAAAAATCGAGTAAAAATTCTTATAATGTGAATAGCTCAACTATGGATTTCATCGCTGTGACCTCGTCCTGCAAGTAATTATTTTTCTTTAATGCAAAAGAGAGAGTTTTTATTGCATATTTTCGGCATATAAATATAAAAAAGGAAAAACTCGTGGGAGAGAGAGAGAGAGAGAGAGAGAGAGAGAGAGAGAGAGAGAGAGAGAGAGAGAGAGAGAGAGAGAGAGATGGTTTTCTATCATAAAATTTCTATAACTTAATCTCAAGGCATTAACATACTGTACAAAACCTATAGAAAGTAATTATATAAGTTTAATGCAAAAATAGGGGGCTTTATTGCATATTTTCCGCACATAGATATAAAGGGAAAACTCGAGAGAGAGAGAGAGAGAGAGAGAGAGAGAGAGAGAGAGAGAGAGAGAGAGAGAGAGAGAGAGAGAGAGAGAGAGATAATTGTTTTCTCCTAATTAGTTTCAGAGCCGTTTATCACACGTAACTTTCATGGCGCAGATAAACATTTTGTGGTAATCGTGTCATAGGAATAATATTGTCACTGCGTAAAGACATGACGCACTGCGCGTCAGTGTAGTTCCGGTATTATTATGCGTTTCCAGCTGATGATTAGGCCTTCACAGTTACTTAATGAAACTTACTATGCATGAATTACTATGGTTTTTGTATGTTCATGGATTGAGATTAGGCTAAAGAAATTGTATGATAGACAAGTAACTCTCTCTCTCTCTCTCTCTCTCTCTCTCTCTCTCTCTCTCTCTCTCTCTCTCTCTCTCTCTCCCTCCCACTTCTACATCTATTTGCGAAAAATATGCATTAAAAAACCCTCTCAGTTTTGAATTAAAGTGGTATAATTACTTGCTATGGGATGTGCATGTTCCTGCCTTGAGATTAAGGTATAGAAATTGTATGATAGAAAATTCTCTCTCTCTCTCTCTCTCTCTCTCTCTCTCTCTCTCTCTCTCTCTCTCTCTCTCTCTCTCTCTCTCTCAAAGCACTGAACCTTAAATCTATTGGTATTTCAATTTCAAACATTAAGATATGTATTCAATTTTCCTCCAATTTATAATTACTTATTATCTTTCATTATTCCTCAATGAACAGAAACTTAATTTAATATGCAAAATAAATTTCCAAAGTTCTCTCCCTTCTCTTCCTCCTCAATAACCTTCCATCACCGTCTGCATTTTTCATTAGATTTCTCCAGAGCAAAGAAATAAACTTCGATAATCGATCTAAATGGAGTTTTCCCATAACCTAAGACTCGGAAAGCTTTAAAGAAATGATTCAGAAGGAGGATATTTTTAGTTCTTGGAATTCAATTTTAAGGTGACAATCTTTTCTCAAAATAAAGAAATAAATCTACAAAATTGATTTACATTCTGCATTCGGGCTATTCGAAACTATTTTCTATATATAATATCTCTTATGGACATCCTTCAGAAGTCTGGATTTACCACTTTGAAATATACTAATAAAGAAACTTAGATATTTCTTATAAAATAAACCTGTTTAAAAGTTAGTTTCTCTAATGATAACAGTTGACCTACAAAAACTTATTACTAAATATATATTTCCAAAATCATTGCTACAAAAACTTGAAGGAAAAACTAAGCCACTTGACAGCCAGCTAAAAGCAAAACTTTAATATTTTTCTAATAAACATCTTTTCTACACAGCAATCCATACATTGGATTCCAAAACTCCTTTTCTCAAAAGTATAGATTCCTTGATCCAAATAAACACCTATTCTTATTTAGGTTAGAGTGACCTTGGCTTAGAACCAGTAAACCCTTACCCCACCCCAAACCCTCTACCGTAACCCCACTCCACCCACCTGACCCCAGTAACACCCTCTCAAGGTGTAACCTGGTGCAACTGTGACCATCTAAATTCCAGGAGCCGTTGACTCACGGGTAGTCTGGCTGAGTCACACGCATCAATGCTAAGACTTGCTTATTTCAGGCTTACTTTGTTGTCGATTTCAGACTTTCTTTGTTGTTGTTTTGAGCATTTCACTTTTATTTCCAAGAAATAAGTCTATCGTCTTCTGTTTGTCTTACACCTGTAGAGGCGTGTTTATTAATATTGCATCATCGTTCTTTTTAACATCAATATAGATTTGAAGATTTCCTGAAATTTGTTTTAATATGAATGGACTAAAATATTGATTTCCTGCTTGTACTGTCTTCTTTACCTGTGGTAATGGAAAAAGCCTGTTTAATTAAAGTTATAAACATTAACCGTCTTATTTATATAGTATTTTCAAATATGCATGGGATTTGATTAATGTATTATTCTTTTTGCCTAATTTTGATTTTTGCCTAATTTTAACATTTTTAAAAAAAATTCCATAATTTAGAATTATATTCGAGTTAAAATTTCCAAGAAATTTCCCTAATTTTGAATTATATTCGTGTTAAAATTTCCAAAAAAAAAATTTCCCTAATTTTGAAATATATTCATGTTAAAATTTCCAATAATATATCCCTAATTTTGAATCATATTCGTGTTAGAATTCCCAATAATATTTCCCAATTTTTAATTATATTCGTGTTAAAATTTTCAAACAGTTTGAGTACTCAAGGATTTTGTTTCCTTGTACGATTCTATACACAAACTGCAAGTTTGGTTTACATTATTGAATTAGAGTTTGCCTCCTGTCGGTATGTTTATGAGAGTATAAAGCATAATAAATTTAAACAAAAGGTAAAGTTCTAAATGGAGCAGTCAATGCTATTAAAGCGAGCACGTACTATGCTTTATCGCATAGTTTATATTTATATTTATTTATAAACATACGATAACACAAAGATTTATAAACATTGTTGTGTTCATGCATTGATATATATATATATATATATATATATATATATATATATATATATATATATATATATATATATATATACATACATACATACATATATATATATACATATATACATATACACATATATACATACATACATACATACATACACACACATATATATATATATATATATATATATATATATATATATATATATATATACATATATACATACACACATATATACATACATACATACATACACACACATATATATATACATATATACATACACATATATATACATACACATATATATACATACATATATATATATATATATATATATATATATATATATATATATATATATATATATATATATATACATATATATACCCTTAACATGGTGAAAGGGTTTATATATCTCCAAAATTAGCAACATTGTACTAGTTAGGGTCACCCACACTAGGTTGACATGCTGTGAGCGATCAGACAAAAGTCTTCCACCATCACCAATCCGCAGTGGCTAGCATGGTGACGAAAATGGCCAAACCCCAGACATGACTAACGACACATCTGAGGCATTTGTCCTGCAGTGGACTTAAAACGGCTACATTTGTTGTTGTTGTTGTTGTTGTATATATAAAATAATATTTACAGCATGCATATGCAGTATATATATATATATATATATATATATATATATATATATATATATATATATATATATATATATATATATATATATGGGTGATATATATATATATATATATATATATATATATATATATATATATATATATATATGGGTGATATATATATATATATATATATATATATATATATATATATATATACATATATATGTGTATATATACATATATATATACATATATATGCGTGTATGTATATCACACATATATGTGTATATATATATGTATATATATAAACATATATATATATATATATATATATATATATAGATGAAGCAGTTGGCCAGAAGTCTTTTTAACCGTGGTTACCTTACTATCCATACACCTATAATTCAATGCCTACGCAAGCATCGAATTTGAATCTTTCTCAACAAGATTGTCATAATAACCATGACATATATATATCATATCCCCCAAAAAGTTGTATGTTAGCAGTTAACAATAAGCATTCACATAACACTACGTGATAATGAGATGGTTACTAAACCACCCGCTTAATGTTCATTATAAATTAAAACCATTATTGCCAAACACAGTACACGGATCGATCCGAGCATACCAATAAATTCGTTAAAAGCTAAATTATTCTTTGACTATTTGGGGGTAGTGAACGATTATATAAACTTATTATACTTGAAGAATGTCTTTGGGGTGGGGGCTTGTTTCAATAATAGTAATAATAACAAAGGATAAAACGCAACAATGACAATAATGCTGTTAATAATAACAATTTACCGGAGAAAATTAGTTCGTTTACAATTATAAATAGCTTTTATAGAACTTATTTACCTCATTATCTGGAATTTGACGGAAATTGAGATGCTTTGTAAAGTAGTTATGCAAATAAATACATAAAACAGATTTTGAAAATGTATACTAGCATTAATAATATCACTTTATGCTGAACATAGGAGACAATTGAAGACCAAACGTTCTAGTTTAACTATTCAACGCCACGATAAAAAAAAAATGGAGATGCGAATCGTCCTGAAAATACAAAAAATATGGAATAATTGGAGACAATTAATCCAAATACATGTAAATAAAAAATTCTGGAACGATAAGATGACACTGAGGAAAATCATAAAAAAAAAAAAAAAAATGAAGACGAAAATCGTCTCAAGATCCAAAAGTATAGAATAATTGGATGTAAATAATCAAAACTAAATATAATCATAAAAATTCAGGAACGATAACATGAAACTACGAAAATAAAAAATAAATGAATACGGTAAATATTAGGCGATATGTTTTGCAGTTTGGAGACGTAACCGTCCAAGCATATGTGAAATCATCTTGCCCTTCTTATGACTTATTTAATCTAAGGTACTAAGACAGATCAGTCATCATCGTTAACCCTATTCTTTCTGTGACCCTCTTCAATTTGAACAGTTGGGTTCGCTTCAGTCTTTAACAAAAAAAAAAAAAAAACAGCTGCAGATCTACTTGGTCAATATCAACAGTAATGAGCTAGAGAGAGAGAGAGAGAGAGAGAGAGAGAGAGAGAGAGAGAGAGAGAGAGAGAGATCAACAGTAATGAGAGAGAGAGAGAGAGAGAGAGAGAGATCAACAGTAATGAGCGAGAGAGAGAGAGAGAGAGATCAACAGTAATGAGCTAGAGAGAGAGAGAGAGAGAGAGAGAGAGAGAGAGATATCCACAGTAATGAGCTAGAGAGAGAGAGAGAGAGAGAGAGGGAGAGAGAGAGAGAGAGATCAACAGTAATGAGCTAGAGAGAGAGAGAGAGAGAAAGAGAGAGAGAGAGAAAGAGAGAGAGAAATTGTTGCATGGGTATATGTCAGTAACTTAACAAGGTTAAATTTTGTATATTCTTAATTAACTTATCCGTGCATAAGGACTAATTCGTGGTTACCGCCACAAGCACGAGTAATAATGAATACAAATAAACCCATTTTCATATTCTGTACAAAAGCACACGCAATCCAATTCTAATAATAATAGAAGAAGAAGAAATAATAGTGGAAAGGTTTGCTCCAAACCAAACACAGACAACGACAATAACTCATTAGAAACAAACACGTTTTTACTTCCCGGGACTCACGCTATTAAACTCATAATAGCCGTAAACATGCACATTCAGCTAGGAAACCCTACGCGTAACTTCGCCTGAAATCATACTACCATTCTGTACTTGAAGTCACGCCAATTTAAAATGTTGAAATCACTTTGAAATCTATTAATAATAGGACGTATCAATTCTATGTTATTACAACCAAAAGAAAATAAACTTTCATAGAAATTAACGTTATCTTCGATTTTTAATAACAATTTTCAATCCTCAGCTTCAGGCGAGATATTTTTTTTACAATACTTAAAAGATTATATATATATATATATATATATATATATATATATATATATATATATATATATATATATATATATATATGTATTTATATATATATATATACATATGTATATATATACAGTATATGTATATGTATATATATATATATATATATATATATATATATATATATATACATACTTTGTAAATAAAATTGTTGCTACTACTTTTACAATAGAATAATAATTATAGAACATCTATTTCAACGTTTAGGAAAATAAAAATCCCTTTCATTCTTCTTTGTCTACATCTTTTCCATTTCTATGTGGGGTCGATGTTTCTGGTCGACCCGACATAGAAGTGGGGAAAGATGTAGACAAAGAAGAAGAAGAAAAATGAAAGGGATTTTTATTTTCCTAAACGTTGAAATAGATGGTCTATAATTAGTATTCTTTAGTAAAAGTCGCAGCAACATTTTTTTTACAAAGTATATATATATATATATATATATATATATATATATATATATATATATATATATATATATATATATATATATATATAAATGCTTATGATTTTTTAAAACTTTAGACACCTGAACAACCCCATTTTCATAAATTTAGCAGCAAAAAAAAAAAAACGAGTTTTATTTGCTTGAGCATTGTTAATTTCCACATCCCTATAACAATAAAGAAAGTTTCTCTTAAATCTTCAGGAATTCAGATAAGAAAATATGTTTCATGCTAATATTTTACGCGGTGAACATAATACTGTATTCTTTCCCAAACTGGACACAATAAGCATTTACTTTCTTCAACTTTAGACTTGAAAAATTTATATATTTCCATTTTTCAAATCTGATGAAAAGGGATTTAATTTGTGTCTCTTTGGACACCAAAAGAAAAGTACAGTTCATCCTTAATACAGATCAAAATTAAAAACACACAATTTAAAAAAACTACACACCGAAATAAAACTATTTTATCTTTATCGGCCGCCAAAAGAAGATTACAGTTTTTCTATTTTCTCTTTACAGTTTTTCTATTTTCTCTTTAATGTTTTCCTATTTGCTCTGTACAGTTTTTCTATTTTCTCTATCCAGTTTTTCTATTTTATCTTTCTAGTTTTTTCTATTATCGCTTTTATTTTAGAGCCAAATTGTCGCTTGCAGGATTATGTCCATGCAATTCGAACAATACATCTGGAAAAGAATGGTCATTTATGAGGTATGCAGAGTGAAGCATTGTCCGTGCACTGTGCACGCAAATATTATGTACTGCCTACGCAATCTGCAGCCGCATTAGTGCGTATTGAGAGGCAACGACACTACTTGTTTACCCATTGGTTAAGTATTAACAAACATTGACACTCACAGTAGGCAGTATTCGCACCAATCTCCCACAGTGCTCAAGCTTGCTTCGTGCAAGTGGCAAGCACATGGCACGAACATTTATGAACATTTATGCGTGCCAATTATTTGAATATTTCCATTTTTTCTCACACTCAGAAAGAATACTTTAATCACTGACAAGGAGCCTTGCGTGAAATTGCAGAAATGAAAACGTGCAAGGTGCCTCAAGACATTTGATGAAAATTTCCCTTGATGTAGCTTTAGTCAAAAGAAAATTAAAACACCCTTTAACCTCATATAAAAGAAATTAATAACTTGTACTGAATGTAGATTACACCCATTGCTGTTGCCCAACTAGTTTAATAACAATGGCTGGGGTGTGTAAGTCAAAATTAACCATTGTCCTATCGAATGCGCGTACCATGTTTAAAAATAATCGATAACATTCATGCATGCAAGTAGGAAAACACACACACACACACACACACACACATATATATATATATATATATATATATATATATATATATATATATATATATATATATATATGTGTGTGTGTGTGTGTGTGTGTGTATGTATACATATATATAGATATAGATAGATAGATTATATACATATATATAGATATAGATAGATATATAAATATATGTATACACATATATATATTTATATATACACACGTATATATATATATATATATATATATATATATATATATATATATACATACATACATATTGAAAAATTATGATGTATGTACCTTTGACAATTTTATTTATTTGAAAGTAGTGCTGATGCACCCGATACTTATCTTTAATTAAAAAAAGGGGAATTCTTACTAAATAATGCTTATTTAAGAAAATTAGAAGTATTTTGTAGTTATGTAGTTTATAATACCAAATCAAACGACCACCAATGAAAAATTATATTGATTTGTAAATTTTCTTTTTTTTCCAGTAACCAGATGTTGCTATTTAACTATTTCTAAAACTTTATATAAAAAGCAAATGTCAGAATAGCTATTTCTTTCAATGCTAGAGATAACTAATAAGAGAAACCATTAACCACCAAAATATCATATAAACAAATACTAATAAATTAATAAAATGACTGCATCTTTATAATATACCTGCATGTCTCTTGCTTGAGGGTACACTCGGGCACACTATTCTATCTAATTTCTCTTCCTCTTGTTTTCTTTAACTTTCTATAATCTATATAGTAAATATCTATTCTTATGTTATTTTTCTTAAAATATTCTATTCTTCTTTATTTCCTTTCCTCGCTGGGCTATTTACCCTGTTGGGCCCCTGGGCTTATAGCATCTTACTTTACCAACTAGGGTTGCAGCTTAGCAAGTTATAATAATAATAATAATGATAATAATAATAATAATAATAATAATAACAACATCTCATACTGTACATGTAAATATTCAAGAGCTACTTCCTGTCTCTCCTAACATGTGGCCAAATTCCCACAGCCGTTTCCCCATATACCCCGTCTTTTATCGCCCTTTCCCTACAGGCGGACGTGATTGAGCACGCACAAAACACACAAATCATACAGACATAATTTGAAATTCAATGCTTATACGTATGGTCAAGTCGCTTAAATGCTTGGTTTAGTTCCTGTGGAATCTAAGTAACTAAGGGTTTAACTGCAATAACGTAGTTGAAATGCTTATACTGACTCGACACTGTTAAATATTTGCTGTAAAAAAAACTAAAAATCCTGGCACAAATGTTTCCACACATTCACCGTTTTAAAAACGGATATATTGATGTTAAGGAGTGATATTACCGTCACTAACCCGTAAAGGATAACAAAATATGGTAAAATTACGGTCGGCTGCATTTTACTGAAATACAGCTGAGAACAGTATATTTTTATGTAGAACTTCTTGTTAAAATTACGGTAATTGTTAAGTGTATGTACGTCATTTATATGACATCTCTTTACTGGACTTTTCTTAACAGATGTCAATCATTTCAATCATCCGTCTATCACTAAAATACACAGTTGTTATACTTGAAACCTATCTCTCTTACCCCTTTGTAAACACAAGTACTTAATTCATGACTTGCCTGTTGTTTTAAACGACATGCGATGCTTTCTTAGAACACATTGAATTTCTTCGCTTATCGTTTGTGAATGAAATGTAATTCTCAGGTCAATGAGTCAGGGACGTAAACGAAAATAGCTTTCCAACGTTTAAATAAAAACATATAATCATAACTTCTTTCTTGATCATTGTTTGCCTGTCGAAAACGTTGTCGATGGAACCTCAACGTAAATATAGTTGATTTGACACAGCCAAGAAACCTCTAGGTTAATAAGAAATTTAAAAGGGAGGTAACTTTCGTCAGGCTTCTCGACCGTGACCTTTACCTTTCAAAATTAAATGATTTCCAACTTTTTACATAACAGTTATTCCCTTAACGTTTCATTACTCTACGAGTATATATATATATATATATATATATATATATATATATATATATATATATATATATATATATATATATATATATATATATATATACATATATATATGTGTGTGTGTGTGTGTGTGTGTGTTTTCCTACCTGCATGCATGAATGTTATAGATTATTTTTAAACATGGTACGCGCATTCGATAGGACAATGGTTAATTTTGACTTACACAGCACAGCCATTGTTCATGAAACGGATATAATGATGTGAAATTACTAAAAACCCTTTTCTTACATATCCCTGGGTAATAGTCTTTGAATAATTTTATTTGCATTCATATCAAGAGTAAACTTTCCCCACAACTCTACGATTTCTAGCTTTGATATTTTTTTTTCCAAACCAAAAAGGCAAACAAATTATTGGGATATTTTTAGAATATGCCAAAAACCCACTATGTCAATAATTGAGCAATTCATCGTAACGACATGAAAAATGTTCATAAAATGACAGCCAAAATCATCTAATATACGCAATATTAGACCTCATGGATATAGACTGTCCCGAAATAGGCAAATCCAATACCTTCTACCACACTCCCTTCTCAACAAATGCAGTTCTTGACAAAACAGCCAATACAATCAAATTCACCAATCGTATGCCTATTTTTTCTCTTATCTCATTGACAGCTATTTTTTTCATCAAAATTTCCATTAATATATAAATCTGTCTAAAACGATTCAAACCAAAGTTAATCAATATCGTAAAGATATATCTTGATTGACAGTTGTAATTTTTCATCAAAATTTCCAGTAATATATATATCTTTCTATAACAATTGAAATAAAAGTTAATAAATCTCCTTAAGACATTTCTTGATTGACAGTTGCATTTTTTCATCAAAATTTCCATTAATATATAAATCTGTCTAAAACGATTCAAACCAAAGTTAATCAATATCCTAAAGATATTTCTTGATTGGGTTTTATTTTTATTTTCATCAAAATTTCCCGTCATAAATCTTTCTAAACGATTCAAAACAAATTTAATCTCCTAAAGACACTTCTTGATTGACAGTTGAAAAACCAAATTATGCTTCCGAAAACATATTCAGTGACACCTATTCCGACCTTATATCATCAAATATGGTGGATGATCCTTATGAATCAGGAGAGAATGTCCTTATGGGGAAAAGAACATATTATCCAATGCCGACTTTTACAATAATTAAACCAAGATTAGTAGAATACTCTATTAATCCTGAATTAAACATGCATAAGAATTCTTGGAATAAAATAATTACCGACAAATAAAAAGAAAAAGTATCACGTTAAATCAGTACATAACTTCAGGATACTTGATTCGTTGTAAGGAATTCGACATCCTACTCTCTGCAGGATACAGATATTGTTCTTATTTCTCAAAATCCTCCAATCTCCTTTTACAAAAAAAAAAAAAAAAAAAAAAAAAAAAAAAAAAAAAAAAAAAAAAAAAAAAAACCGTTTTGGAATGTTTACCATAACTTCCACCTACAATTTTACCTCCGCCAACGACGTTAGGAGGAGATTATGTTTTACACCTATTTGTGTATGTGTTTGTTTCTGAACAACATCCTGGCCACAATTTCAATCGTAGAGTAATGAAACTTGCAGGGATCAACTACTATGTAAAATGCTGGAAATTATTAAATTTTGGCAGGTCAAGGTCACAGTCGAGAAATAAGCCTCCGCGGCGGAGGTCTGCGCTCTACCAAGTGCCCATATAAAAAGATCTCGTGACGTCACAGACTACGATCCAAAATTCAGGAAAGATTGATTCTCTTTTGAAAACTTTCGAGACTTTAGTCAAAACGGCAATGTTCCTTCAACAGGATAAATGCTACATAACTTAAATTCTGAACTTCACTACATCACAGAATTGGTATTGGAAACCTAAATATAAAACTGGCGAATCAGTCTACATTCCAGCTACTCGATAGCTAGATCCACAGCCATCCTACTGACGAAACGGCAAAGCAGTGAAATAAATCCTCTCAAACATTCTTGTTTACTTGATAAGAGTTATATTCGGTAATTAAACAACTGAAAGGCGTAAAGAAATGGAATTTAGTCTTTTAGTGTGTTATTGTTACTTCATAACAAAGCATTATAACCTTCGACGGTCTTAAATACATAAGGCAAGCATCTCAAGATTTTATATTATATAAATATACCAAGGCACTTCCCTTAATTTTGGGGGGTAGCCGACATCAAACAAATGATAAAAAAGGGGACCTTTCCTCTCTACGTTCCTCCCAGCCTGACAAGAGACTCAACCGGGTTCGACTAGTACCATGGTACAAATAGTTATTTTACCAAAATGTTGTTTGGCCTCATACCCACAATAACAACGGATCTGAGCAAATTCTGTTATATTCATTGTTACCTTCTCAGATTATTAATCAAATTTCCAGTCCTCTTAATGTTAATGTATTTCCTGGTATCACATTAATTATTATTTCATTTCGCTTCTAACCCACTTAATGAAAAAAAAAAAAACTTTTACAAACTTCTTAACGTATCACTAGTTCCAGACCACATAAACCCGTCTACGTATACTGTAATCCTCAGTGCCTTAGAGTTATGTATAGATTATATTAAATATTAAACAAAATCACAGTTCAAGTTCGCTTTTACGCAAGTGTCAATCCTTGACCTTGATATAAATTCCATTTTCTGTGCATTGGATTTACTTCAATGTTTTATTTCAATTCGCTGGACAGGTACAGACTTTACCTTGTATTCCCATTTTAATTTTCTTCATTTTTTGTTTTTGGTTTTTTTTTAATTATTTCTTTGATTGTCAAATAATTCATTTGAATATAAAGAACCATTATTTAATGATGAAAACTAAACAAGAAGAGACTAGCATAAATACTCGTACAATAAGTTAAGTCACACAGGTACAGATTATACGATGCATTTCTTTTCGATTCTCTGAAGCTTTTCTTTGATTAATGTCAAATACTTCATTTAAATATAAAGAACTATAATTTAATGATGAAAACTAAACAAGAAGAGACTAGCATAAATACAATAAGTTAAGTCACACAGGTACAGATTATACGTTGCATTTCTTTTCGAATCTCTGAAGCTTTTCTTTGATTAATATCAAGAGAGCTATTCTTTAATGATGAAAACTAAACAAAAGAGACTTGTACAAAAATACAGTGAATATATACCTACGATCTATCAAGCAAAGTAGTAAAATATGCTATATCATGAACCACTTAGGGGTGCCAATCAAAACTACATGTAAACCTACATAAAATAAATTTCAAAAATCACTTCAAACAAATAAACAATAAATATAAAATTTTCTAAATCTAGTAGAGGAATAAATGATGCCACAGAATCGAGCTATCTCGTAAATCGGCAAAAATCGGTTATGGCAATTTGGGGACGTTGAACGTGATCACTACCTGTAAGGAATGGTGAACCATATACAAATTCCCCATCAGCATAAGTTATTGTGTTATTACTTTCAATAGCATAAACCACTATCGGGTTTGCTGCTACTGTCCATTAACAGAGAAAATGTCAAAGCGTAAGGATTATTTGAGCCTAAGGGAAAGTATAATATTCATAAGCAAATTAAATAAGGACAGATTATAAAACGCGTATATAAAACTTGAGTAAATTAAATGTCAGATTATAAAACTCAAGTAAATTAAATATGATCAGATTATAAAATGCTTATATAAACTTACGTAAATGAAATAAGGTTAGATTATAATGAACGTATATAAAACTTGAGTAAATTAAATAAGGTCAGATTATAAAATACGTATATAAAACTTGAGTAATTCAATTAACGTCAGAT
>NC_090727.1:135698734-135701234 GCF_036898095.1 Palaemon carinicauda | reverse complement strand
TTATATTATTCATTTGCAAGTCATTTATTTTTGGTAATTTCAAAATTCAACCAACAAACAAAATTAAGAGAATCAAGTTTCAAATAATATAGGATAAAGTAAGTGGCTTTTACGAGCCGGGTTAGTTAATTTAACACCAACTCAAGTCACAAGACATATCACAAAAGCATTTAGTAGAAAACTTGCTTTAAACCAAAAAGTTCTTATTCAAAACTGATATTATAAAGCTAAAAAAAAAAAAAAACGATCCAAAAACACACTAGACCCACCTCTTCTGGAGGAAAAACACCTTTTATGCAAAGGCGTGTATATTACACATTTCCGTGACTCAGAGATGACAAGTGTTACGATGTGGGCGGATAGCACTTAAAGGGAGCCGCTTTTTACTTGGGAGAAAGGTAAGAAACATACGTGCTAGTCATTTACGCTATTTCGGCCACAAGGGCTGCGATTGTATGTAAGGCATTGGTCTACTTATCGACAGACAGACACACACACACACACACATATATATATATATATATATATATATATATATATATATATATATATATATATATATATATACATATATATGTGTGTGAATTTGAGAGAGAGAGAGAGAGAGAGAGAGAGAGAGAGAGAGAGAGAGAGAGAGAGAGAGAGAGACCACCACACACACTACTGTCGTGAGGCAAACAAGAAAAATACCAACCTACGTTAGAGAGAGAGAGAGAGAGAGAGAGAGAGAGAGAGAGAGAGAGAGAGAGAGAGAGAGAGAGAGAGACCACACACTATACTGTCGTGAGGCAAACAAGAAAAATACCAACCTACGTTAGAGAGAGAGAGAGAGAGACCCACACACACTATACTGTCGTGAGGCAAACAAGAAAAATACCAACCTACGTTAGAGAGAGAGAGAGAGAGAGAGAGAGAGAGAGAGAGAGAGAGAGAGAGAGAGAGAGAGAGACCCACACACACTATACTGTCGTGAGGCAAACAAGAAAAATACCAACCTACGTTTTCAAACCGTTAAAATCAATCAAATACTTCGCACCGGTGGAAAAACTCAATGTTTATTCAATAGAATCCTACCTCACAGTTCACTTTTCAACCAAAGATATACCTCAGCTACGTCAAGTGAAGTAACAGTGATGATGAAATTTCAAAATTTTGAATGAATGTTGATCGGTGTTCATAACTAAATAAAAACCTTGCGCAAATACACGAAGACACATTCACGCGATGTGCACTATAATGGGGTGATGTTCTAAACACAAAGACAATGCGATAACAGTTAAATCAACTCGTTAAATCACATAGGCCTACATGCTATGAATCCCCTAGTGTCGTGATTTCAGATTACCCTGAGGTCAAAGGCATGAGCAAACCGATAGCATGCAACAGTCATTTATTTCGTATACCGGTATTCACTAGTTTGTCTTTGGAATTTGTATGGTTACAGGCTTACAGTGTATAGGGCTAATATATGTAAGAAATAAAAAAAATATAAACTGAATACAAATATAATCAATGGTTCCAACCAGTTGCATTAAAGACCTGCCATGGTCTCGTTCTTTTTAAACTTTTAGTCAGGATATTAACCTTCTTTCTTCGAACTCAGAATTAGGTTAAAAAAATAAGGATACTTTAAGATTAAAACCGAAACAAATAAACCACAGCTAACTAAAGAATCTCAAAATAAATACCTCATCTGGTAGTCAAAAGATAACGCAATCTCAATGCACATGGTACTAGACCTAGTCAAATCACTATAGGCCTACATGACAAAGTCGATAACGGAACCGTTATGAAATTCCATTAAACAGAGAAATGTCTCCCATGTTATCATAAACTGACAAGTCCTTAAGCTAGACATCTCATAAATTGTCAAAAAAAAACCTCATAAATTCACTGGTATTTATGTTAAACATCTCATAAATTTTAAAGTACTTAAACTAAACATCTCATAAATTGAAAAGTACTTAAACTATACATCTCATAAATTGAAAAGTACTTAAACTAAACATCTCATAAATTGAAAAGTACTTAAACTAAACATATAAATTTCTAAGAATTGAGCTAAACAACTCCCAAATCAACGAGTATTGATTCTAAACTTCTAATAAATTCACAAGAACTAATGCTAAACATATAATTTACAAGTACTTAATTTAACCCTCTCGTGGGCATAACAATATGCAGCAAGCTTTAGTGAAATTCAGTTAAGTACACCTACCTTGACCCGAAATTCTTATGCATTGGTACAGGAGCAAGAAAAGTACCCAAGATGACCTATGGATGTCGGATACAGTCATCTTATTCTATTTCAAGAAACAACCACACTTAAGTGTCGTTCTTGTCTGTAGGTTTTGGGGTAACTACGGTTGCACACGTCATTCCCAGAAGTACTTCAGAAAGTTTAATACTAAAACTACTGAATGCAATCAGTAATATAGCTTCTCCCTTCAAGATTATTATAAAATACGTTTTTCAATGGTTACACAGTTTATCACAGTCA
>NC_090727.1:135668734-135683734 GCF_036898095.1 Palaemon carinicauda | reverse complement strand
ACAAGGTGTATACGTATAGCTTCTGCTGAACACAAACTCAAGCAGCTGAAGACCATGGTTCTTAAGATGGCAATGTAAACAAACATGGCGGACAAGGATCTTAAAGTTATAGTAACTGGCGCTTGGTGCGCATCAAGCGCCTGAGTATGGCATTCTCTAAATTAAGTATTGGACCTCTATTAAGTGGTACACTACCGAAATATTTACTTTCCAGAGCAAGTATTAGATCTTTATTAAGTGGCCTACATGACAGAGGACTATGAAGCGAGAAGTAAATGATGAATGGAGATGTATTGAATTAATAGCTCAAGATAGAGACCACTGGCGAAATCTAACGGAGGCCCTTTGCGTCAATAGGCGTTGGAGATGATGATGATGATGATGATAAGAGGTACATGGTACACCACTGAAATATTTACTCTCTCAACAGCCTTGTTTTCCATTGGTTGGCTTTTGTACATATCTATAGTACATATTTATCTATCTAGATGTGCAGCATGAGGAAGTTCCTGTATACATAATTTCTTTATACGTCTTAAAGTTACCATTTAAGTCTTTTGACACAAGTCCTCACAATCAAATTCTTAGTTAGTTTAAATACAGCTGGCCATATGCCAGCACAAGCTGTTGTCTCGGGTGTGGTACGGTGTGAAAAATGACACGAGTGGTCTGATGTGGAACTCTGGACTCAGCACCCAGGTGGAAATGCGTTTTGCATGGGGACTAGAATGATCAAAGGTTTATAAAATTTCAGATTTTAAAAACTGTTTTATTAGAAACTAGTTTCTTTGTATATAAATGTTTATGAACATATTAACATGTATATAACCAGCATGTACACATATGTATATGGACTTTAGCAGATTTACAAGATATTCATACCATTACAACGCCATATTTGAAAAATGCCTAACAAACTCACCGGAAAATATTAGGATAAAAACTATGCATCTGTGAGAGTACACCAACATTACAGATTCTTCATATCACATTTGCCACATCTCTGTATACTGTAAATATACATTGGCCAAAGCGTAACTACCTATTAACAAATCAATTCCCTTATCTATTAATTTTTGATACATTTTTCCACCGAATCAAAAATTTTAGAACGAAATTGAAAAGGTTTATATGGATAGCTGAATCCTGGTTTGGGAAATGAACTCAAAAGACTTTTCGTTTCTTCGTTCACGGTCGGATTCGAGTATTTGTTAAGAGAAATAGCGATCTAGAAATAAACTGTCTATGCTAATTAGATTTAATTCATTATACAGAAGGTCCACAACTTACAAACTATCCGAGATACAAACACAAATCCAACTGAAATCATAGATCTGTTATTGTATCAAAAGTTCGTATACTATAAGAAGATAAAGAACCCAGCCACTGAGGGGGGCAAGCCAGCCTCAACTTGGTGCCGATCCCAAGCCCGGGTAAATGGGGAGGGTTGGCGGCAGGAAAGGCATCCGGCCATGAAAAATTAGCCAAAACCAATATGGCCAGTGGAAATTGAGATTAGAATTAATGCTAGGGCATATATATGATGAAGTGTAGGACAGAGGTAGATGAAGCGTAAGACAGAGGTAGATGGAGAACGATGGCCAGAAACATCGACCCCACATAAAGTGGGAAAAGATGCAGACAAAGATTGTAAGAACATAAAGAAATTCTTTAATATGACAGTATTATATAATCTAATAGAGTAAGCAAAACGATATTTGCTATAACTTGATATTTATTTCATATGAAACGGGGCTAGTTGTTGAATTTTGTAGCTGGAAATCATAAGCATGGGATTAAGGTTAGTTCTACCCTAGGCCTAACACTAACAAAATTTGACTTACAAACAGCTTTCTGAAACCTATCAAGTCTGTGAGTTATGGATCTTCTGTATTCTGGCCTTTGAATATTCATTTAACATAATGCAAAAATACTATTGGTATTTTGCATTTCAACAACCGGTGTTCCAATGAGTTTTAACAATACGATATAATCTATGTTTGCAGACGACTACGGACAAACTGTACACCCACAGAAGCGCAGTTACAAGCAGATTAAGCACTTAAATCATATCTGAAGCAGGGCTGCCGTTTTTCTACACAACACTGTGGAATACTGAGTGTTGCCATCACACAGAGCTGCCATAAATTCGTAGCTGCTGGTGACGTCAAATTTCCCTCCGTTTTCTATCCCATCATGCACTGATTCATGCTTCAAATGAAGGACTGTGGATGTAGAAAAAAATATTCTACAGTCAGTTGCCAGATGTCACAATATTTCTACACTAGCAGACGAAATTCCACGAAACGGCAGCCCTGAATTCTGAAGAACGATGCTACATAAAAATAAGCTTATTTATACTACATTGAGAAATAACATTATATACATAAAACAATATGCGGACTAGATTTTGACATTAAGCAGATTTTCTTAAGGTACGAAGATAAAATTTACTAAGTCGATCAAATAGCAGAGGTCAACAGAGAGAATGTTGAAGTTTTGATCAAGAGAAAACAAGCAAAACAAAATTAATGATAGCTAAGCTATAAACTGCCTCTTAGGGCAATAAACAAATGAAATAGCTGTGATAAGTGTAAACGAATTTTTTAACAAAATTAAGATATTTTTTTAGACATTTTGTGACGCCATGTGGCACCTATTTCACAGCAACTAAACCTTATTAGCTAACACTTACAAAAGAGATAACAGTGGCTATTGTTTTAATGATTATTCTTGTAAGATAAGATGACTACATAAAAGATTCTATGTTAGATATGATAGACCCATTGAGAGGAAAATGACAGAGATTTATTCTGATGAAAATGGCACAAATTGGGTTAAGCAATGTTGTTTTCAGTGGTAACCATTTGATTCAACCTTTTGATAAAGTGGAATTATTCTGTTTAATAACAATACACCAGTAAAAACTCCTTTCTCCTGAAATTTGCTACCTGCCACCCTTGTAATTTTCATACTAACACAGCTATCAATATGCAAGATGATGATATGATTAGTGAGTTAATGGAATATTTTTTTTAAAATTTCTTTCCCTAATTGATATAAATTTATCATATATGATGAGGAGCAACAGTGAGGAGATGAGGTACGGCTGTGGTGACGTGATTGAGAAGGTGGAGATGATCTCGGCGGAGAGCCTGGTTGGGCTGTTGGGGCGGCAAGTTCCGCGCGGTTTCCAGGTCCGGCTCGAAAGCGTTGCGGTGCAGTGGAACGCCCGGGTGGCCCAGGGCCGCGTTCACTGGGTAGAAGAACGGGGCGTCCTCGCAGGCGAAGTTGTACCACCAGTCGCACACGAAGTATTTCTGGTTGAAAATCGTCCCGTTCGGACACAGGAACGAGTCTTGTCGGCCACTTCTGTGGCAGATGTGGAAAACCTGTGAGGGAAATGTTAGTGTTAGAAAATGAGAGGGCTGGAAATGGAGCTTTGATAAACAATAATAGGGTTGGAAATAAAAGGTTCAACAACAAGGTTGGAAATGGAAGGTTCGACAATACTTATAGCGTTGGAAATAAAAAGTTCAACTACAACTGTGTTGGAAATTAAAGCTACAACAACAATATGGGTGGAAATAAAAGGTTAAACAACAACAAGAAGGTTGGACATGAAAGGTTTCATGATAATTATAGGGTTGGAAATGAAAGCTTCAACAAGAGGGTTGGAAATGAAAGCTTCGACAAGAGGGTTGGAAATGGAGCTTTGAAAAACAATAATAGGGTTGGAAATAAAAGGTTCAACAACAACAACGTTGGAAATGGAAGGTTCGACGATACTTATAAGGTTGGAAATAAAAGGTTCAACAACAACTAGATTAGAAATTAAAGCTACAACAACAATATGGGTTGAAATAAAGGTTAAACAACAAGAAGGTTGGACATGAAAGGTTTCATGATAATTATAGGGTTGGAGATAAAAGGTTCAACAAGAGGGTTGGAAATGGAGCTTTGATAAACAATAATAGGGTTGGAAATAAAAGGTTCAACAAGAACAGGACGGTTGGAAATGGAAGGTTCGACGATAATTATAGGGTTGAAAATAAAAGATTCAACTACAATTAGGTTGGAAATTAAAGCTTCAACAACAATAATAGGGTTGGAAATAAAAGGTTGAATAGCAATAATAAGTCTGGGAGCGTAGGATTCATCAATTATGGAAGTTTAACCCACAATAATTGGGCTGGAAATAAAAGTTTTTGCACCAAGAAGGTTGAAAAAGCAAGATTCGACAACAATACTAAGGTTGCAAATAAAAGCTTCAACAACAATAATATGGTTAGAAATAAAAGTTCAACAGCAGAAATAAGGTTGGAAATAAAATATTCAACAATATTGAGGTTGGAAGTTGAATGTTCAATAATATAATCTGCTTAACATCAAATGAAGCGAGTGAATTTTGCAGAATCGAACATTGGAGTTTGGTCAGCGAACCTCCTTGTCTTTGTATCTTAGTGAGTGACGTGGAAACTGAAGCACACCCACCAAGAGTAAATTAAGGAATCCACATCAATATTGTGTAGTGACTAAACTTTTTGGTTAATTGAAACTCGATAGTCAGCCAATTTGATCAGGCCTTTAAATCCCTCCCTTTTAATTTATGAATAACTTTACAACCTTTATATTATGTGTATCATTTAACAGTCTTGCTTTAATAAAAGTGTATTGGCCCCCGGTTCCAAAATATTAGATTTTGTTTCTTGAACTTTACAACCTTTATATTATGCGTATCATTTAAAATTACCTCTTTTTGAATGGTGTATTGACCATCATTTCAAAAATATTATATTTTGTCTTTCGTGTTTCTTTGAATATTTCAACCTTTTTCCCTCGTAAGATTTCATAAACTCTAGAATATTGAATTCCCTATCTTCATTATTCCATGATTCATTTAAACTGCCTATTCATGATAAGTGATGTTGCCATCCATTCTAAGTAATGAATTCTCTATTTTCCTCTGTATTCCTTGAAATACTTAACCTATTTATTTTTAAACGGCTAAATTTGCTATCAATTCCATGTAAAGAATTCTCTACCTTCCTCTGTTCTATGAATTACTTAATCTATTTATTTAGAATAAGCTGAAATGGCCATCAATTTCATGTAATGAATTTTCTACCTTTCTCTGTATTCCTTGAATCACTCAACCTATTTATTTTAAAAGGCTAAATATTCTATCAATTTCATGTAAAGAATTCTCTGCCTTCCTCTTTGTTCCCTGAATCATCCACCCTGATTTTCTTTAAAGGTTTAAAGGCCGCTCATGAATGGCAGGGGGCAAGGGACAATGACATTGCCCTATCAAGCAGGACAACTAGAGACTGACCATATATACATATGATCAGCGCCAAAGCCCCCTCTCCACCCAAGCTAAGACCAATGAGGGCCAGACAATGGCTGCTGATGACTCAGCAGATAGACCTATAGGCTTCCCCAAACGCCCCATCCTTAGCTCACAAGAATGGTGAGGTTGCAGCGACCAAAAGCAACTAACGAGTTTGAGCGGGACTCTAACCCCAGTCTGGTGTTCACCAGTCAGGAACGTTACCACATCGGCCGCCGCAACCTAAAAGATGTACTTTTGATAAAAAAAAAAAAAAAAAAAAAAAAAAAAAAAAAAAAAAAAAAAAAAAAACGTCTCACCTGACACCCTGCTTCCATGTCAGCGTAATAGCCGGGGTAATCTGCCACCAGGTCACATCCGAAAGAGGTCAGCGGGATGTAGCTGAGAATGGGGTAGTCACGACCAGCGCGACCTGAGGTCGAATTGGGGTTATTATTATTTTCTTGAAGGGCGTCTTAATTTATTTATAAATAAGAATAGAAAGGGAAAGATGTTGCCGAAGATTATAATGATAATTTGTTCAGTTGGTTTAACACGAGATGTTTTTTTTTTTTTTTTTTTTTGTGAAAGAGAAAGAAAATAAAATATTTCGATTTCCCTATGATTTGAAATTAATGATTAATAGAAATTGTTGAGTATATAAGAGTAATTTTATTTGAATAGAAATGTATGTTACCAATTTTGAGTTATGGTTGGTATTTTTTATGGAATGTTCGAAGTAAAAAGTAAAGTTATCATTACCAGGAATTTATGTAGACAGTGATTAAAAGACATAGAAAATATATTGTAAATTACTTAGACTGAATAAAAATTAGCCTTTTTATAAAAAATATGACTCACTCCTAAAATATCATTAGATTAACATTTGAGAAAAGAAAGTATACATTCAGGAAAAAAAGTAAAAAATATATACTAAAACTTGCAAGTAGGCCTACTCTCCCCTTTTCATTATTATGCTTTTTTTAAATATTCTATTCTTCTATTTAGTTTCAAATACAATGTCCTTCTTTTCAATCAGGCAGCAAAGTTCACCTCAACAACTAATAAACAAATGTATGTACTGTAGATGGATTGCAAGTATAGTCAAAATAATTTCGGTTATGAAAAAATTATATATTATTTGCATAAACAAATATCAGTTGAGAAACTATTAATTCAATCATCGATGAATTCCCATGAATAAATACTAATAAATATAGATAAAATCATTTAATCTATGTAAATGTCCATCATTTTCTAAGCGAGTCAGAAAAAAAAATAAAACTAAATGAAAATGTTTTGGAAACAATTAATTCTTCTCATCACTTGCCTGGTATCCCGGCGATGTAACCGAAGTCGTAGATTTCGTTGTCGAGAATGTCGTAATCCAACTGAGGGGCGAGATGGTGAGGCACAGGTTGCCTATGAGGCGTTACCCCGTAGTCGTAATCGTCGTCGTAATAGTAGTAATAGTAATCATCGTCGTCGTCGTCATAGTAATAATAGTAATCATCATCGTCATCGTAATAGTAATAATAATCATCATCGTAATCGTCGTAAATATCGAGGTCGTGACCAGGATGACGCACAACAGGTTTTATACTCGGAAGAATGTCGTTATATCCTGGACCGTATGTGGTTGGAGTATACACAGGAGGGGAGTAAGTCGTTACCTCTTGGTTTCCATGCACGTGTGGATGCGCAGTATGCGGCGACACTTTCCCCGCTCCCGGGTAGCTAAAGTCCTGCAACATCTGTACTTTCGAGTGTAGGTTTGGC
This sequence comes from Palaemon carinicauda, assembly GCF_036898095.1. NCBI lineage: Eukaryota > Metazoa > Arthropoda > Malacostraca > Decapoda > Palaemonidae > Palaemon > Palaemon carinicauda. The sequence goes on along the minus strand of NC_090727.1, from coordinate 135,676,623 downwards.
TTATAAGTTGTGACATGGGGCACGGCGGCTGGAATTTTCAGTGGAGGGTCGTGGCTGTGTTCGATAGTGATGGCAGGAGGTGGGATGTACTCGTTCTTTGGAGGTGCCGGGGCCACATAATGTGGTGTGGGAGTTGTTCTGGGAGGGATGTATTCGTCCTGTGGGACGAGCACGTGGGTTGTGGAATGCACCGGTGAAGGCGTGGTAGGTAAGTGATGGGGTGCGGGTGCATGGTATTCTCTCTCTGGAGGCAAGTATGTCAGGTCTATAGGTATATGAAGAGGTGGGGGAGGAGGGGGAGCATATGGGGTCTTTGGTATCAAAACTTCAGGTAATTTGGGAGGAACGTATGCATCCTCGGGTGATTTTGGAGGAACGTATGATGGCGTTGTGTGATGGTTATTCTTTGGAAGTAGGTATTCACTGACTGGAGGTACGTATGTTCTTGGTGGTAGCGAATAGGGGCTTGATATGGTAGAAGGATGCTCCGGTGGTTTGTATGTGGGTTTAGGAGCGTGGTATCCTGCTTCATGGTGGTGCTCGTGAACTGGAGGCTTATATGTAGGTTCTGGAGCATGGTATCCAGGTTTATGGTCAGGGTGTGATGAAATGGGATGACCTCCTTTAGGACCTAAATAAGTCTGCTCTGGCTCATGATACCCTGGCTTTGGGGTTTTATATGTAATTTCTGGGGAAGTATAGCTAACCTTAGGAGGTGCATATGTGGGGTCAGGGGCATGGTATCCTGGTTTATGCAATTCATGGACTGGCCCAGGAGTAGGAAATTCATGTTTTGGAGGGATGTATGTTAGTCCTGGTGCAGGATAGCCTGGCTTTGGTGTTGAATGTACATGTTCAGGAGGATGATACTCTTGCTTGGGTGGTACATATTCAATTTCTGGAGCATGATAGTCATGCCTTGGTGGAACGTACGACTGTTCTGGAACATGATAATCTTGCTTAGGAGGTGCGTAGGATGGTTCTGGAGTATGGTAACCTGGATGTGGAGGAACATAAGTTGGTTCAGGAGCATGGTAGCCTGGCTTCGGAGAGGAATAATGGTAACCATGCTCATGGGATGAATGCTCTGGTTCAGGAGTATGGTAGTCAACCTTTGGTGGGACATAAGTTGGCTCAGGAGCATGATAACCAGGTTTTGGAGAAGAGTGATGTGTAGGGGTAGGAGCTTTAGGGGGAATGTATTCATCTTCAACAGTGTGATGATCTGCTTTTGGAGGGGCATACGTAGGATCAGGAGCATGATATCCTGGCTTGGATGGTAAATATGATGGCTCTGTTACATGATATCCTGGCTTGGATGGTAAATATGATGCCTCTGTTACATGATATCCTGGTTTTGGTGAAGGGTAGACATAACCTGGTGCTTCATGGATAGGGGGAATGTAAGTGACCTCAGGGACATGATATTCTTTATCTGGAGGAGCATAAGTAGGTTCAGGAGCATGATAGCCTGGTCTAGGAGAAGAATGATGATGAACAGGGGAAGAATGGTGTAGAGCTGGATGAGTACTTGGAAAATACTCCTCCCTTGTTGAATGCTTTGGATGATAACCCGGAGGTGGGGTTGGATTTATGGTGTAAGGTCTTGGGCTTTCTTCTACTGAAGATGGTATCTTACCTTGTAAACTCATGAGCCAACTTGGAAGTGATATGTCATGAGATTCAGGTCTAGCAGGTATTATATAGTCTCTGCTAGGAGGCTCATAATTTTGCAATGGTGGCCCATAAGTTGGTAAAGGGGTTTCATAATGTCTCACTGGAGTTGTTGGCTGCACAGGTGGAATGTATTCATTAGATGGAAGTTCATACTTAGAATTTGGAGTCACATGGCCTTGATGAGGAGCCTTATAATTTTCTACAGGAGGTATGTATGTTCTTGCTGGAGTAGAATGAGATGCAGGGAGGTCAGTAGTTACTGATGGTGCCTTGGGAGGAATGTATTCTTCATTTGGGGGCTCATAGTTTCCTTCAGGTTCTTTACCTTCGGAATGTTCCTCGGAATCATATTGTTCATCTGCATTAGGTGGAAGGTATTTCTGACTAGGGGGTGTTGGGCGTTTCCTGTGCTTCCGCCTTCTTTTTCCTGGACGTCGCCGTTTGTGCGGTTGGCCATTTTCAGGTGTTCTATTAGGTGGGAGGTACTTTCTTGGAGGTGTTGTATAATCCCCTCCACTATGCTTATCACCACTAGGCGTCCCAGGATGTTCCTTGTTGGGTGGTAAATACTTCTGGGGTGGTGCAACATAGTCTTTTTGTGGCGATTTAGGATTGAAAAGAGGAATCCTTAAGGAGGACTTTGGTGGAATATATTCTTTACTAGGAAGCTCATAATTCGTTGAGAGTGGCTGAGTATGGGGCTTATGTTCTTGATGTGGTAGTGAATATTCTTTATTTGGTGGAATGTATTCCTGAAGTGGCTCTTTACTATGATGGGTAATACTTGGTGTTACATATTCTGTACTTGGTGTATGGTATTTATCAGCTGTTACACTACTGATTTTTCCATGTGGTTCTGGTGAGGCATGAGGAGGTATATATTCCTTACTCGGGGGAATATACTCCTGTGGGGGTTCTGAATAAGTTACAGGGGCTGGATGTGTACTTTTAGGTGCTTCATATTCTTTACTTGGTGGATGGTATTTCTCAGATACTCCTGTGTGAGGTCCTGTTGAAGCAGTGTGAACATGTGACTGATGAGGAAGTTTAGGGGGAACATATTCATTATTTGGCGGAATATATTTTTCAGGCGGTTTTGCATATCCGGCCGTAGTACTCTCATGATAAGGGCTGCTTCCTGTATCATGATGTGTAATTTTAGGTGTTGCATAAGGCTCTGTTGTATACACATGTGTAGTAGGATCTGTATGAGAATCACCATGGTAATCCTGATTATTACTTGTCCTTTTGAATTTGAAAGCGACTGGTCGTCGATACTGGAGATGAGCTTGCAAGCTGACTCTGTCTGACGTAGTTGTGAAATAGTATGGCCTTCCAGGAGTAGGCCGATGTAAGATGCCATTAGTGCGTCGACGGTTAATGCCCGGTGGTCTCCGAGGAGGACGAAACACTAGCCCTGGTGAATTTTCATCGTGAGGGCTCCCATTTAATGGAATGTAAGGCTTGGTTACTGGTGCCTCTTCCTCCTCGTCATAAGCTGGAGTGACAAGAGCCCCTAAGGGTACATAAGAAGGACCTGAAGGTGTAGGAAGATACTGTTGGTTACTGCGATCTGCTGCACCTCGGTAACCGTTCTCTGGATTTCCAACCGTACCTCGGCCTTCCGGAGGCTTCTTGCGGTATTTAGGAGTTACTTGAACTTCAGTTTCGTAAATGTCAGGTATTCCAATGTCAAAGCGATTATTTGTATTCGGTTTCCTGTAGAAAGTACATAGATATGGTTAGCTTTAATAATGATAGATTTTTTTTAAACATTACAAAGTTTAACATTCCAAATCTATCAGCAACTGTAATCGTATGAAACAAGTAATCTAGAATATTCTTGTTTTTTTAATTTTCATTCATTACGAGACAGAATAAGTAATTATAATGACTTTACTAATTTAATAATCGTCCCATACACAGTCAGAAAACATAGACTACTTTACAATAAATCTAATCAAAAGGTCATCAGGTCTTATCTAAAGGAAACGTTTACTTCAGGTCACTTACCAGTATTCTTTCTACTTACTGTCACCTGTCGTCTTTGCTTTAAACTGCTTGGATTGAACAACATCATTAATCTTGTCAAAAGATATGTATACAATTTCTGGTCAAAATTCATGTTGTAATAATAGTTATGAAACTCTGGGTCTCAAAATTAAAGTTTAATCTCTAGCAAATGAAAAAACAAAGTTGTCAAGCGTTCCTAGGTAATGTCTGCTGTATCAGAAAAACATGAAACATCTAAAGTCAGAAATAAATTTTCTTAGATATGTACTGTATATTGTTTTCTAAATCATCTGACGGCATCAATGACCTTAGATGTCAAGATGGCAGATAATTCCTAATTAATCAATCAATTTAAACCATCTGAGATGATCCGTCTTAATATTGAGTATATAGAGTACCAAGATTTTAGAAACATATATAAACTGAGATTTTCGGTAAATTAGTACAGTCAAATTTTTCCATGAACCCATAAAGGTAAAATATTCTATGTGGTAAAAAAGGAAAACTTGCAATAAGAATGTTGTTATAGAGCAAGAGTGATTTTTTTTTTCATGCACTATCAGTGTAGTTCTGCTAAACTTTTATAATTGAACTCTTGATAATCTTGCAGGAGTTTTTGTTGAACTAATACTGGAATTCATAATAAACAGATGAGGATGACTTTTGATAAACTTCCAGGCACATAAACTAATGAATCAAACGTAATCAAAGCAATGTCAATCATCAATGGTGCAAACGTTTAAAAATACATTATCTTTAACAAACCTCCACCGGATAATATTTTAGATCCACCCCCCAAATATAGATAACTAGAGAAAATAAAAAAGTATATTTTATGAAGTTGTAAAGAGAAATTACCGATGAACCAACGAAATTAACCATAGTAATATCTTAGATAAGTACAAATAGATAATTAATTAAACTAACAAATTAGCATATTTTATAAATTTATAAAGAGGAATGATCGATGAACCAACGAGATTAACTATTTGATTATCAAATTTCACATAAAATATGGAATCTCTGATAAATCATCTGTTCTGCCATAGAAGCATATAGAGCACAGGGACATCTCAGACTAACTTCGACGTGTACACCGAGGGCTTCTTCTTCAGGCGGTATCGAATCCTGGAAGGAAGTGGGACGTTGTAGGATGTCTCAAGGTCCTTCATCAACTTCTGACGGAGAAGGATCCTTTCTTTTGGCGACAGCGCACCCCAGGAACCCTGAAGGTGTGCAGCAATGGTATTAATGATGATGATGATAATTTACAGTCATACTTCTCCTTACAAATTAAATTTAGCAAATTCAAATAACATCCTCTTACAAACGCAAGAGCCCGTGTCTTACACAAGGTAAGGCAATCTACACACACACACACACACACATTACAGTTATAAAAGTATGTTCATAATAATAATAATAATAATAATAATAATAATAATAATAATAATAATAGTAGTAGAGGCAAGGACATGCTTTCTAGTAGGCTCCAGCAGCAATTTTATTAATAATACCTGCAGAAAATGAAGCAAGTTCCCAACATGAAGGATATTTTCAAGATATAATTCTGTATTGCTATACCGAAATAAGCCAGGCACTACTTATAACACTAAAAGGAACTGGATTTCATTTTCCCCCAAAAGCCAGACGGAAGGAAAGGCTCCACAATTAGTTAATGTTAAACTTAAGGCGATAAGGAAAAGAAGAGGCTGTTAGTATGTATAACTATGAATATCCTTATGACAGATGTTATCATAGATGAACTTATGGCATACTGTATGTAAGAATGTTTCACAGTTTGTCTGCAATCATTGTGTGTATATCATAGACAATATAATGTGTTTGTGAACATACAGCGCGGATATCTTTCTTTACAGCAATTTAAGCCATGCAGCTACAAAAAAAAGTAAGAAACTGCTATAAAGAATCTCTTCAAGATCATTAACACTAACCTGTTCCAGTCTAGACGGCTTCTTGATACCATTTTCAAAATCACCAGGGGGTAGCACTCTAGTTTCGACCACCTACAGGACAGAGGTGAGAAAGGTTAGTATCAGCAGTAGTTCTACGCTGGAAAAGGAAGCACCTCCAGACAGAAAAGGGCCTCTGGAACTAATTTTTGTCTTTAAATACTGTAAGTCATCGTGGGTGCACTTTTAAGCAAGTCAGTTCTAGCATGTGTATGGAAAAGTTATTAGAAGGATAAATACTGCTAAACTATGGCTCAATAGGACCTCTAGATTCAAGATATCTATACTGAAGATACAGTGAAAGAGTATTGATAGAATAGATTAAGAAAACTGCAGGAAAAGGAAATGCATGCTATTATGCAAGCGTGTGTGAAGGGCAGAATTCCCCAGTGGCAGAACCGTTGGGTCTATCTTATTTACCCTAACTAAACTTGACCTAACTGTTGTGGAAAGTTTGCAACCTTGCCATTAAACTTTGCACCGATTAGCCAATATTCTTGCTATATTACTATATAACTGAAGTCAAGCCTGTATATTATAGTGAAGTAACATGAGTAACAGCAAGAGGGACTTAAATTTTCCACAGATAATGGCTATTGGATGTCAAGTTTAACAACAAGGGCAAGTTGATGGCTGATATCAGCAAAAGCTCCTGTGTCAAAGTCAAAGTACTGTAGCTTAGGCTGTCATTTTGTCCAAAATAGTCACTTGTATGAACTCATGAAAATCTAGAACGATAAGAAGTTCATAGTCCGAGACAGTTAAAGTTTCGGATTCTCTTATGGAGATGCGCAAGTCCCCCAAAAGAAAAATTTCCTAAGTGAAACAATAGAACGGGAATGTATTTAGCATCTTTTGGAAGTCTGGCGGTGCAGTCTTAGACGTTTGTTTGTATATATATATATATATATATATATATATATATATATATATATATATATATATATATATATATATATATATATATATATATATATACAGTTGATATCCTACTAATAATCATTCGATATATGTAAGAACATTTACTTATTTATGGACTTGAAAGAATTTCTGAAAAGTAATGTAAGTGAAGCTATTAATATCATTGCACTGCAAGATTGCCAATATTAACATGAAAATCAAGAAAGCAACAATTTACAAGACTAACCTCCGAAGCTGCTTTGCTGAATTTCGGTTTTGAATCTTCACTCGTTTCCCCACTTCTGTTCGGGTTGGCCTTTGTTTCATCCTTTGAATTCCCCACGAGGTTCGCTATGTCATCTAGGAGGTTGGAATCAGTGAGACGCCATTTGAGCATATCGACATTCGAGGGCAGGTTAGCGGGAGATGTAGACCCATCTGTAACCAGGAGCATTCTTGAAGTTGCTACGGATGTCGTGGCACTGGAAGTTACTTCTTTCTTTTGGTTATTAGATACCTCCCTAGCTGGCTGCCGACGCACACCAGAAGCCTTGTCTGGTATCAGTGAAATGGCAGTTGAAGTTTCCTTTGCATTGCTTGTGTTTTTTCTCTCTGGGAGTAGTAATTTCGCTCTCTCAGTCACCTTTGTTGTTGAAGTAGAGGGTTTATCACTAACTGAACTGACCCCATCATCTGTTTCTCCCCTGACATCGTCCTTTGTACTCTCTAATTTTTCATTTTCATTCGCCTTTGTATTTTCCTTGTTGATAGCTAAGCTACTAGGCTCTTCTTTGTTGCCCTCAGGAGACAGGCCTAAGCGAGTACTATTTCTTACAGTTGCTTTTGAGCTATCAGAAGTTTCTTTTTCATTATGTTCCTCAGTTTTATCTTTAGCTACTTCTTTGGTCTTTGATGCATCAACTTCCCCGTCAAGGTGAGATATTCTGTGAGATAACAAGGATGAACTGGGTTTTTGGGGCGTTGGGGCAGGTGCGCCAATGGCTGCTACCCAAGCATCTAAAGTGAGAGAATCATTGTCCTCCGTCCCTTTGCAGAAGGTGCTTTGGAGAAGCACGCTTGCTAGCCCTAGAAGAGGTAATGATGAGATAAAATAATGATAATAATAGCAATTATAATAATAATTATAAACCCATATTCTTTGAAGTATCATTATGAATAAAAATGGCATAATACTATACCCAATGTAGCGAGAAAGGACCAGTAGGGAAGGGCACCTAGTTTTAAACGGATTCCGCCACATATGCCAAATCTCCCCAGATCACCAGCTTGGCTTCTTTCTCCAACTCCTTATCATCTGTTTAAGTT
>NC_090727.1:135628734-135638734 GCF_036898095.1 Palaemon carinicauda | reverse complement strand
CCTACCCCCATCTCTATCTCAAACAAAACATTTTAATTTGACATATTCAACCACTGGATCATCTCTCTCTCTCTCTCTCTCTCTCTCTCTCTCTCCTCTCTCTCCTCTCTCTCTCTCTCTCTCTCTCTCTCTCAAACCATTGTTCTCTAGTCTTTGGTAGTGCCATAGCCTCTGTACCATGGTCTTTCACTGTCTTGGGTTAGAGTTCTCTTGCTTGAGGGGACACTCGGGCACAATATTCTATCTAATTTTTCTTCCTTGTTTTGTTAAAGTTTTTATAGTTTATATAATAAATATATATTTTAATGTTACTGGTCTTAAAATATTTTATTTTTCTTAGTTTCCTTTCCTCACAGTGCTATTTTACCTGTTGGGCCCCCTGGGCTTATAGCATCCTGCTTTTCCACCTAGGGTTGTAGCTTAGCAATTAATAATAATAATAATAATAATAATAATAATAATAATAATAATAAACAAAATCACAAAAACTCTCTAAACAAACAATTTCGCTATACCCAAGACCAAATGGAGTCTCAGCGGATTGACTAAAAAGTTTGATATTCAAAGTCATTAGTAACTCTCTCTCTCTCTCTCTCTCTCTCTCTCTCCTCTCTCTCTCTCTCTCTCTCTCTCTCTCTCTCTCTCTCTCTCTCTCTCTTCATTCCGTTTTCCCCTTGGCCTTTGCTCATTGCTCTTCATTTCGACCTAAACAAATCGCAAAAGAGCAGCACATCTGTTGCACGTATGACTTTCCCACGAGCTCACGAAGGCACGTCCAAGACTCCAAGGACCTTGGTAAACCGAAATCAGCATGCCAGCCAGATGCTGCCCGTTCGATATTTCGAAGCCATAAGGTCTCGACCTTTTTTTATCTAATTGAAAATTCACGGCTTTCACTGTACTGTGACGTCTGGTAACTTAATTGGGATGTTTTGGTATTCTCTTCCAGTTAATAACTGGTCTGCCAATTCCAACGGTCATTATTATTATTATTATTATTATTATTATTATTATTATTATTATTATTATTATTATTATTATTAATTATTAATTATCAATTATTATTATTAATTATTATTATTATTATTATTAATTATCATTAATTATTAATTATTATTATTATTATTATTAATTATCATTAATTATTAATTATTATTATTATTATTTTAATTGTTTTTACTAGCATTATTATTGATTATTATTATTATTATTATTACTTGCTAAGCTACAACCCTAGTTGGAAAAGCAGGATGCTATAAGCCCAGGGGCTCTAACAGGGAAAATAGCCCACCGAGGAACGGGAAGAAGGAAAACTAAAATATTTTAAGAACAGTAGCAATATCAAAATAAATATTTCCTTTAAAATCTATAAAAACTTTAACAAAACAAGAGGAAGAGAAATAAGACAGAATAGTGTGCCCGAGTGTACCCTCAAGCAAGAGAATTCTAACCCTAGACAGTGGAAGACCATGGTACAGAGGCTATGGCACTACCGAAGACTAGAGAACACATCAGACAATGTAGACCATTAATCTTTCCGAAGGTGGCTTTAATATTTTTTAATCAATTCTGTGAGAACCTGCTTGTCCATAATATAATCTGTTTAAATCAATCGTTCATCTCAAAGCGAATGTCAATATACCTAGACCGTGAATCGAGAAATTTTCCGCTCAACCAAAGGAAACAACAATATGAATGTCATAATTGGCCATTATTTTCATTTACCTAATCATCCTAGCACATGCCAATACCATAAAAAGAAAAAAAGTTAAAATAAGCCCACCTACCATAACCGACAGATGTTGGTCTAAGTGGCTTGGTCTCCCGTGCCGCGCATAACGCCATCTGTCTTATCATTTCTACACTATGATAATAACAAAAGGGCAGCGACATGCGCTGAAGCAGCTTTAAAAAAACTTTCACTTCTGTGTTACATGATTTCGTTATGTTAATGAAGGTTGTCGGTTCTCTGGGAGATGTATTTGAGTTTACGACTGTTAAAGTTTTGAACTTTTGAGTGAAATGGTGGAAAGGGGATCTGTCCCGCATTTATTCAAAGGTCGCGGTTTCAAAGATCTTTTTCTCGTGATGTTTAGGGAAACGGAATTAGTGGTTTCATGATGCTTATCATTATTATTATCATTATTATTATTATTATTACTATTAGCTAACCTACAAGCCTTGTTGGAAAAGAAAGATGCTATAAGCTCAGTGAGGAGAGGAATTAAGGAAATAAATAAACTACAAGAGAAGTAATGAATAATTAAATCAAAATATCTTAAGAACAGTAACAATATTGAAATAGATATTTCCTATATAGACTATAAAAACTTAAAAAAAAGAAAAAAAAGAGGATGTGAAATGAATTAGAAAAGTGTCCCTGAGTGTACCCCCAAGCAAGAGAACTCTACCCCAAGACAATGGAAGACCATGGCACAAAGGCTATGGCACTACCCAGGACTAGAGAACAATGGTTTGATTTTAGAGTGTCCTGCTTTTAAAGATTTTGTTATTATACTTTGCAGATTCCTGTAAAACGTTTTTGAATTAATCTTTGTACATATACCAGCAGATATTCTAAAATAATCAAAACGTTTTTTCTTCATTATCGTGGACCATTATCCTTTCTAATGATATTTCTGAATTTACGACATATATTTGAAATCCTATCACGGTCAAAACATTATATAACTTCCCTTATTTTCGCGCCTAAATTCGAAAGAACAATTTCAATAACTTCAGGATGGAGAAATAAGAGACTAAATTTCATAACATAAATTCCAGTGACAAAGTTCATTTCACAAAGGGGAAAAAAGGGGGAAATTTGAACCTTTTCTGTTCTCTCTTGAAATCTACCCGATAAACTATGCAAAAAAAAAAAAAAAAAAAAAAAAAAAAAAAAAAAAAAAAAAAAAAAAAAAAAAACAGGGCACACAAACACAAAAGTATGCGATTAAAGCTTGAATGTTAAAGGCGTCTGGTTTAAGTTCCAGTATCACACTGAAGAGACTCGCCAGAACGTCAGCCGGCCAAGCCCAACCTTCTACTGAGGTGCCACACCCTCTACTGTGGTGCCCAACCACAGCAGTAACCTCCCCAGTAAACAACTTGAACTCACGGTCTCCTACTGGGGTCGATCTGCCGCTATGCAAATCCAGGGCGAACACAACTGTGATAATTATGACAAATTTTTATCAGCAAATTGCTAAAAGTTACTTAGAAAAATGTCTGCACAATTTTAACCCGGAAATTTTAATGACTTCAGAGCAAAGCTGAATTCAATGTAGAATTTTCAAAAGATAAACACGCACACACAATTTGGCTCTTCTAGGAGAAGGAAACTATAAAATCAAACCTTTGTTCTCTAGTCTTGCGTAGTGCCATAGCCTCTGTACCATGGTCTTCCACTGTCTGGGGTTAGAGTGCTCTTGCTTGAGGGTACACTCGGCTACACTATTTTATCTTTTTTTTTCTTCCTCTTGTTTTGTTAAAGTTTTTATACTTTATAAAGGAAACACTTATTTTAATGTTGTTACTGTTCTTAAAATATTTTAATTTTCCTTTTTTCCTTTCCTCATTGGGCTATTTTCCCTATTGGAGCCCCTTGTGCTTATAGCATTCTGCATTTCCAACAAGGGTTGTAGCTTAGCCAGTAGTAGTAGTAGTAGTAGTAGTAGTAGTAGTAGTAGTAATGTAGCTCTGAATGTGTACACATACGCAGTCTGTATGTGCTACCTATTTCATTAAACAATTTCATTCCAAACTAATTGTAAATCAATACACATCACGAAAAAAAGACCATGGATTTACTCAGCAAGATTCCAGAGACCTAAATGACCTTACGTAGAAAAGAGAGCAGATATGAAAATCAAATTAAATATGGACAAAATTATATTAATAAATATCTAGCTCTAAGAAAGTCGAGTAAAGGAGTTAATATCACTAAGAAGACAAGCCAAATGGAGGACTACCTACTTATCTAAGCATTTATAAACCTAATTATTTAAGGGTAAAGGAGACTCTTTAGCAGCTATTCTAGAAGAAGGACACTCCAAAATCAAACCATTGTTCTCCAGTCGGGTAGTGCCATATCCTCTGTATCATGGTATTCCAATGTCTTCGGTTAGAGTTCTCTTGCTTGAGAGTACACACGGGAAACTTTTCTGTCTTATTTCTCTTCCTCTTGTTATTTTCAGTTTTTATAGTTTATATATGAAAGATCTTTTTTAATGTTATTATTGTTCTTAAAACATCTTATATTGTTCATTACTTCTCTTGTAGTTTATTGTTTTCCTTATTTCCTTTCCTCACATGGATATTTTTCCCTGTTGGAACCCTAGGGTTTATGGCATCCTGCTTTTCCAACAAGAGTTGTAGCTTAGCTATTAATAATAATAATTTCTAACAGTTTCAGAAAAAAAGTTTTCTCCAGCACTGATTTGTAATTAAATTCATCCAATATAGCAAAATTAACAAAGGAAATATCAAAGATAATAATGATAATATGGAGGGAAAAGGGAAGAAGAAAATCACTTATCGATGTTTCACAAAACTGACCATATACCTTAGCACTTAATTGTTACCAAATGTGCTGGAAAGTCGGTTTGGAAAGGATGTTTGCGGATGAATGGGCTAAAACAAGAAAAAGAAAGTCCCCATACAACTTAAACCATATGGTTTTATTGTGCCTGACGTGATTTACAAAAAAAAAAAAAAAAAAAAAAAGAAAAAAAAAAAAAGAAAAAAAAAAAAAAGAAGAAGATAAATAGATAGATGTTAGTCGTGTACCAGTGTAAGTTTTTTTATCTTCATATGAAGAAGTCCGAAAGAGCCTCTGAACTCTGGCATCGTTCAGGAGGATCTAAAACCTCAGATAAAAAGATGGTGCAAATCTTAAATCTATTTTGTATGATTGTAGATACCATTATTATTATTATTATTCTTATTATTATTATTATTATTATTATTATCTAAGCTACAACCCTAGTTGGAAAAGCAATATTCTATAAGCCCAAGGGCTCCAATAGGGAAAAATAGCCCAGTGAGGAATGGAAATAAGGAAATAAATAAACGATATGAGAAATAATTAACAATTAATATATTTTAAAAAGAGTAACAACATCAAAACAGATATGTCATATATACACTATAAAAAGACTTACGTCAGCCTGTTCAACATAAAAACATTGCTGCAGTTTAAATTAAGGTTAAACTTATACTTGTGCGAGAAATTAGCTTGAGAGAAAACGAAATTTAGGAGCCATTTAGATAACTGAATTTAAGAAAAAACTGTCAGATAAGAAGGAATTCAGACGGAAGTCATTTACATAGTAAATAAAAGAGATAAATGAGTTCGTCGTAAAATGCTTCGTTCAATAAGCTTGCGAATGGGAACGAAAAACAGCCTGAACGCCATCGTCATAAAAAATCATAAGTTGAGGGGAGAGTTCGTCATCATCATCATCATCATTCTCACCATTAACAGTATCATTATCATTATTATTATTATTATTATTATTATTATTATTATTATGATGATGATGATGATGATTATTATTATTATTGTTATTAATATTATTATTAATATTATTACTAGCTTAATGGCTTAGTAGGTTGGCCAGGGCACCAGCCACCCGTTGAGATACTACCGCTAGAGAGTTATGGGGTCCTTTGACTGGTCAGGCAGTACTACACTGGATCCTTCTCTCAGGTTACGGTTCATTTTCCCTTTGCCTACAATCACACCGAATAGTCTGGCCTATTCTTTACATATTCTCCTCTGTCCTCATACACCTGACAACACTGAGATTACCAAACAATTCTTCTTCACCTAAGGGGTTAACTACTGCACTGTAATTGTTCAGTGGCTACTTTCCTCTTGGTAAGGGTAGAAGTGACTCTTTAGCTATGGTAAGCAGCTCTTCTAATAGAGGGAACTTCAAAATCAAACCACTGTCCTCTAGTCTTGGGTAGTGCCATAGCCTCTGTACCAGGGTCTTCTACTGTCTTGGATTAGAGTTCTCTTGCTTGAGGGTACACTCAGGCACACTATTCTATCTTATTTCTCGTCCTCTTGTTTTGTTGAAGTTTTTATAGTTTATATAGGAGATATTTATTTTAATGTTACTGTTCCTAAAATATTTTATTTTTCCTTGTTTCCTTTCCTCACTGGGCTATTTTCCCTGTTGGAGCCCCTGGGCTTATAGCATTCTGCTTTTCCAACTAGGGTTGTAGCTTAATAATAATAATAAGCTACAACCCTATTTGGAAAAACAGGATGCTATAAGCCCAAGGGCTCCAACGGGAAAAATAGTCCAGTCAGGAAAGGAAATATGGAACAGAATAGTGTGCCTAAGTATACCCTCAAGCAAGAGGGTGTGAAATATACGCCTAAAGAGATGTAACATTTTAAGGCGATTAACTTAACAGCTGAAACAACTTGACTTGGTTTCTTGCAAACACCTAATGTACTTTATGAAATACCTACGAGGGATGAAATAATTAAACAAAATGATTTCCCCAACTCAAGCATATTGCTTAGCGGTTTTTCTGGATGACAGGCACTTGGGGAAATTTAATGTAATATCTTTGAAAAGTTGTCTGGCGAATAAAGAGAAAATAAGGCAGTGGCTGTCCTGCGTGATTATGGTCGAGAAAAAGCGACGAGAAATATTAAATAAATCAAGAAAATACTGTCATGCAGAATGACATAATTGCGTCATCAGTTTACAGGGTTTACGAACAGCAGCACACGTGCCATCTGGTGGAAGCTCCTGGGATTACGACGGTATAACGAAGAACGTAATTACTGTTATCTACGATAGTGATAATCGCTTTAATCTCCTATATTTTACGGCAATGGATAAGAAGACGTCAGATGTACGTCTTTTTAAGGAGCAAAAAAAAAAAAAAGAAAAAAAAAAAGAAGAAGAAGAAGAAGTTGTAAATAAACGAAATATTCCGCATGTTTACAACACAAGATCCATCATTAAGAGACCCCAAATGTACCTTATGTTGGCGGAGCTGTCAAGAATAAGTACAATTTATTTGACCAATGGGGAAAGAGACAGAGCGTCCGAGTATGTATTTTGAAATCTCACTTGAAAAGAAACCAGTGATACCTCATGTTACGAAACGTTTTCTGTCATAAGTAAATTTATTTACTTTCCACTTATGGTGTTTTGATACAAAATATTTTTATGGTATGGCAGGCTTTATTATATGAAGCGTTAATTTTTATTAATGGTGTATTTTTTACATTTAATTTTTCTTCCAAAATGGACCTTGCCACAAATCTCCAGCTGCAGAAATGCAGATGGTAACTTCTAAGTTCCTCTTGTGATGGATACTTTTAGGAAATCACGTGTTAAATAATCTATAAAAACTTTAACTGATACTGATAGTTTATTTTGTTAAAGTTTTTATAGATTCTATATAAATAATTAATTCTAATGTGTTTACTGTTTTTGAAATATTTTATTTTAATTGGTAATTCATCGTCATCATCTTCTCCTACGCCTATTGACGCAAAGGGCCTTGGTTAGATTTCGCCAGTCGTCTCTATCTTGAGCATTTAATTCAATACTTCTCCATTCACTATCTCCTACTTCGCGCTTCATAGTTCTCAGCCATGTAGGTTTGGGTCTTCCAACTCTTCTAGTGCCTTGTGAAGCCCAGTTGAAAGATTGGTGAACTAATCTTACTTGGGGAGTGCGAAGAGCATGCCTAAACCATCTCCATCTACCCATCATCATGATCTCATCCACATATGGTACTCGAATAATCTGTCATATGGTTTCATTACTAATCCTGTCCTGCAATTTGATAATTACTTCTCTTATTACCTAGATTCCTTTTCTCACTAGGATATTTTGCCTTTTCGAGCCCCTGGGCTTATAGCATCTTGCTTTTTCAACTAGGGTTGTAGCTTGGCAAGTAATAATAATAATACATATTTATAAACATATACATGTGCATATTATATATATATATGTATATATATATATATATATACATATATATATATATATAATATATATATATATATATATATATATAGCTTTTATAGTAAAGTGTAATTTTATACCTCAACCAATGTTGTCCTGAAGAAGAGTCACGAATCTATGAAAACTTCATTGATACTGATAGTTTATGTTCATACATATTTATACATATATATATATATATATATATATATATATATATATATATATATATACATACATAAATAGCCTTTATATCAAAATGAAATTCTATCCCTCAAATAATGTAGTCCTGTAGACGAGTCACGAAGTGATACGAAACACGTGTCGACACCAAATAATAAATGGAGAAATTTAAAAATGAATTTACCTGATTATTCTGAAAACTATCTGTAGGACGAGTTGTCCAGAAACTATATATATATATATATATATATACGTGTACATACAGCATATATATATATATATATATATATATTACATGCTAAACTACACCCCTAGTTGGAAGACAGGATGCTATAAGGGCTCCAATAGGGAAAAATAACCCAACGTGTGCGTGCGTATGAGTGTGTGGTCATAACACACACAAACACACATATATGTACGCATATGTAGGTGGATGGATATATTTGTTAATGTCAAGAATAAGAGACATCATTTTCTACTTAGAGTAAAAGTTATCTTAAAAGAAAATGACTCGTCTTGAAGATAACATCTGTAACGAGTTTCGAACCATCAAAGTTCCATCTCATTATTCATCATTATTCATCAATAGCCAAAACTACATTTTATTATTCTTGTTAAACATAAACGCGCATATAGTGGTTACTAAACGACCCATTACTCTTTCTGTGACCATCTAAAAAGTTGAAAAAAAAAAAGAAACTACTCTTTGTCTAAGATAAATTCTAAAATTGATAAAGAATTTGGATCTAAAATAGTTTATAAAGTTTATAATTTGGATCTAAAATAGTTTATAAAGTTTATAAAGTAGAAGAAAAAACTACTCTTTAACTAAGATAGATTTTAAAATTAATAAAGAATTTGGATCTAAAATATTTTATAAAGTTTATAAAATTGAAGAAAAAAACTGCTCTTTGTCTAAGATAGATTCTCAATTTAATAAAGAATTTGGATCTAAAATAGTTTATAAAGTTTATAAAATTGAAAAAAAGAAACTACACTTTGTCTAAGATAGATTCTAAAACTAATAAAGAATTTGGATCTAAAATAGTTTACAAAGTTTATAAAGTTGAAGAAAAAAACTACTCTTTGTCTAAGATAGATTCTAAAATTTATAAAGAATCTGGATCTAAAATAGTTTATAAAGTTTGTAAAGTTGAAGAAAAAAAACTACTCTTTGTCTAAGATAGATTCTAAAATTAATAAAGAGTTTGGATCTAAAATAGTTTATAAAATTTATAAAGTTGAAGAAAAAAAAACTACTCTTTGTCTAAGATAGATTCTACAATTAATAAAGAATTTGGATCTAAAATAGTTTATAAAGTTTATAAAGTTGAAGAAAAAAATACTTTTTATCTAATATAGATTCTAAAATTAATAAAGAATTTGGATCTAAAATAGTTTATAAAGTTTATAAAGTTGAAGAAAAAAAACTGCTCGTTGTCTAAGATAGATTCTAAAACTAATAAAGAATTTGGATCAAAAATAGTTTATAAAGTTTATAAAGTTGAAGAAAAAAAAACTCTTTGTCTAAGATGGATTCTAAAACTAATAAAGAATTTGGATCTAAAATAGTTTATAAAGTTTGTAACGGTTATAAAGTTGAGGAAAGAAAACTGCTCTTTGTTTAAGCTAGATTCTAAAATTAATAAAGAATTTGGATCTAAAATAGTTTATAAAGTTTATAAAGTTGAAGAAAAAAAACTACTCTTCGTCTAAGATTCTAAAATTAATAAAGAATTTGGATCTAAAATAGTTTATAAAGTTTATAAAGTTGAAAAAAAAAAAAACTTTGTCTAAGATAGATTCTAAAATTGATAAAGAATTTGGATCTA
>NC_090727.1:135611234-135621234 GCF_036898095.1 Palaemon carinicauda | reverse complement strand
TAACGAGATTCCGAGAATAACTTTCACCTACACGGTCCTCTCAGACGCTTCCCAAACCCCAGTTCCCCCCCCCCCCCCCCCAACCGGCAATCTGCCATCCCTCACCCCCAACCCCCTCTCCAATCTGCCATTGCTCACCCTTCCTCAGTAGCTATAGTCCTTTTTTTTAGCGAGTCATATTTGCACCGACTCGCAACGGTGCCCTTTTAGCTCGGAAAAGTTTCCTGATCGCTGATTGGTTAGAATTATCTCGTCCAACCAATCAGCGATCAAGAAACTTTTCCGAGCTAAAAGGGCACCGCTGCGAGTCGGTGCAAATCTGCATCGCTAAAAGAAATTGACTATAGTTGGTTCGCGGCTACATGGATTAGACCTATATTAAGTGTAAGTACGTTCTAATTGTCTCATAATTCATCATCATCATCATCTCCTACGCTTATTGACGCAAAGGGCCTCAGTTGGATTTCGCCAGTCATCTCTATGTTGAGCTTTTAAATCAATACTTCTCCAATCGTTCTCTCCTACTTCCCGCTTCATAGTCCTCAGCCATGTAGGTCTGGGTCTTCCAACTCTTCTAGTGCCTTGTGGAGCCCAGTTGAAAGTTTATGATTAATTAGATACAATTTATACTCATTCGTAATTGTATGTTGACTTTAATATTTCTTAGCATAAACACTTTCGTCTAATCGGGAGTGGCTCCGGGAAAATATATAACATTCGTCGTTGCCTTATTCATACTTTAATTATAGAACGATATACTGTGTGTTTATATATATATATATATATATATATATATATATATATATATATATATATATATATATGTATATACAGTATATACACATATATATATAAACAAATCTATCTATCTATTTATCTATCTATCTATCTATCTATCTATATATATATATATATATATATATAATACTTTCAATATCTCTACTGAAAGCACAGATATAAGTCTATCTATCTATTACAACCATATTCAGTATGCTTCTGCAATAGCACAAGCATCAAGTTACTGAATTATCTTAAACATGCAAGGAAGGAAAATCCAATTAATTATGCGTAATAAAAATGCGAAAAGCTCGAATTCCAACTCACCACAACCCATATTACGACCACTTGCATGCAAAAAAAAAAAAAAAAAAAAAAAAAAAAAAAAAAAAAAAAAAAAAAAAAAAAAAACTACCTCCCAATACCATCCCCGTCTAACTTGGCCCTTTGCCAGAAGCTGTTTCAGGCCGCAGGAATTGTTTTTCTATACTTCCGGGTAAGAAGTAAAATTTCGCCTTACTAACCTGTTTTCCGTTTTAAAGACGAATCATGCTCGTTTGGGGGGTTAATAAAACGAAGGCATTGTTATGAACTTTCTTTTGGATTTCGTGAGTCTAATGGTATTTCCAGTTTTCTTTATGTCGTAGTTTTCATTTTCCAAACTTCTTTCAATTTATTTAGAAGACAGAGATTAATAACAAAATATTTACGGCATTGACTTGGTTCAAAGGTTTAAAGGACACTCGTGAATGGCAGAGGCAAGGGACAGCGACATTGCCCTAGCAAGCAGGACAATGCCTTAGAGACTGTCCATATATACATATAATCAGCCCCCAAGGCTCTCCACCCAAGCTAAGACACAGTGAGCCAGTCAATGGCTGTGGATGACACAACAGATAGACCTATAGTAGAGGCTCCCACAACAACTTAGTTCAAAAGGATGGTGAGGCTGCAGACAATAAAGTAACTACCGAGTTTGAGCCCGAATCGAACCCCAGTCCAGCAAGCGCCAGGCTGGGACACTTCCAATAGGCCACTACAACCATTTGAGTTGGCCAACTGTATTTCGTGATTAACGAAATCATTGTCATTCAAGTTAACTGAAATATGCAATAATTATTGATTTCACTAACTTAAAATTTTGACATGAAGGGCGTAACTGTGGCAGTTTAATCAAAACTCATTTATTTACTAAGTAATTCTTCCACCCCTCGAACAAATATCAACAATATTCATACTTATCTATCTATTTATAAATCTATCAGTTTGTCTATTTGATATATCGGTCATTTTAGTACGAGAGCAGGGCTGGCTCCAAAGCCAAAGGAAGAACAGACTTAAAAATAAACTTCCAAAGTTTAGCATAAATTCATAGTATTATTATTTATTAATCTTTGCAAACGATAACGGAGTGAAAAGGGAACAATTTATAGAAAACGCAAATGTGATACTAAAAAAAAGCTGTGTTGTAGCATAAGCTAATAACATACAAATATTAACGTAGGACAGAATATAATAGACGAATTAATAACAGCAATCCAAAACAAATAAATTGCCTGGCTCACGTTTCGTAGGTTCGTGGATCACTCCGGGCCTACCAGCCACCAGTCCATCCAGCTGTTAATAGATAGTACCAGCAACTGGTGTGGTAAAACAAAGGGGGATGGCACGATTGGTTTGGAGAGAGAGAGAGAGATTTGAAGATTTTTAGACCAATGTAAGATTAAAGAGAGAGAGAGAGAGAGAGAGAGAGAGAGAGATTTGAAGATTTTTAGGCCAATGTAAGATCAGAGAGAGAGAGAGAGAGAGAGAGAGAGATTTGAAGATTTTTAGACCAATGTAAGAAAGATCAGAGAGAGAGAGAGAGAGAGAGAGAGAGAGAGAGAGAGAGAGAGAGAGAGAGAGAGAGAGAAGATTTATAGACCAATGTAAGATCAAAGAGAGAGAGAGAGAGAGAGAGAGAGAGAGAGAGAGAGAGAGAGAGAGAGAGAGAGTTGAAGATTTTTAGACCAATGTAAGATCAAAATGTCGTTATAGGACATTAATTCGACAAAATAAGCCCAGAGGACGGAAAACTCTTCAACAGCAACATGACAAAAATGTCTCAGCCGAGGAAATAAAGCAGCTAAATGCTGTCATTTTCTGTCATTAACTATGTCCACAAAGTGAAAACTTGAATACATAAGTAAATCGCGTGCGCCAGAGAGAGAGAGAGAGAGAGAGAGAGAGAGAGAGAGAGAGAGAGAGAGAGAGAGAGAAAATTTCTTATCATAGTTATCATAGTAAACTGTAAATTAATTGTTATCATACTATAATATAAATTAATTATCATAGTAAACTGTAAATTAATTCAATTAAAGCTAAAACAATATGTACAGTGTTTGTAAAAGTAATAAATAAGTAATTTTGAATTTAATGCAAAAATTGAAAAGTACAAAATATCTTAATTGATGTACTAAGAATGTAACCATTGAAAAGTTAAATTCAGTATATAGGCTACCAGTGTATCTATATAGTTTTCTATCTTAAAAATTTTATATATCCTAAAAGATGAGAGAGAGAGAGAGAGAGAGAGAGAGAGAGAGAGAGAGAGAGGCTCTCCCTGGAAGCAAAGCACCTCTCCACCCTGCTCTCTCCGGTCCGTTGCTTCTTCCTGCTCCCTCACTTCGAGAGAGCAGAGACACACCGCCATCTGTCGTGTGTTCTAGTTACCTGGTTCAGCAGGAACCAAACCACATCCTATCCCCCGCAAACATTTACCCTCTGCCTTTCAAACACACCGGCTGTGATCTTTCCTTTCTTGCAATCCAATAAACTACGCCTAGCTGCGCCCCCCACACACAACATAGCAAGCTGCAATAAACCTCGGTCTATAGGTTTGCTAACGCGTTGCATCAAGGCTACGTTTTCTTTCAACACCAAGTTCCTTTCCCCTTTTTCCATGGATGATAAAGATGTTTAAATAGTCTGATTGTAAATAGAAAATAGATTTTATGATTATCTTGAGCGCGTTTCGTCTGACTAGGATTAACTAAGCATAAATTATTGGAAGTGTGGTTAGGGAAATATAATTAGTCAGCCTCAGATACTGAATTCCCTTCTCCGTGACAGGATCTAGCATCCCTAACACTCGTTTTTATAGGCCTATTATTGTTATTATTATTATTATTATTATTATTATTATTATTACTTGCTAAGCTGCAACCCTAGTTAGAAAAGCAGGACGCTATAAGCCAGGGGCCCCAACAGGGAAAATAGCCCAGTGAGGAAAGGAAACAAGGAAAAGGTAAATATTTAAAGAACAGTAACAACATTAAAATAAATATTTCCTATATAAACTATGAAAATTTTAAGACACAAGAGGAAAAGAAATAAGATAGAATAGCGTGCCCGAGTATACCCTCAAGCAAGAGAACTCTAATCGCGTATTGTCTTATCGATTCTTTCGTGATTTCCAACCCATATTCTTACCTAGGCCTACTCTTGTCAATATAAACGACTTTAAATTGGATGGGCCTTAGCTTTTAATTTCTTATAAGAGGAAAAATACCTTAAAAGAATCTTTAACCAACAGATAATTATAAAGTATATCACTGATATTCAATGACCTCACGTGAAAATGACCAAGAGACTATAAACCAATAAATTAATTTCATCTTGTCGTAACCTAGCAATGATTACTTTAACGATAGTCTATTTCTTTGACCGGAATCCCTTACAATTATCATTCAAATAATGAATACATTCGCTTAATTTATTCAGAGCTTCTATTTGAAGATTTAAGGGTGATATTTTATGTTAGAAAACAGCATTAACACATTTTGGAGTAATATTGACTTGAGAGCGATGTTTACACCTCAACAAATTCGTTATATCTGATAATTTTAAATAAATTTCTATTTAAAAGAAAATATGCACCAATAAATTTCTTTTTTATATTAATGTGTTGAACAAAAAAGGTCAGATAAGACATAAGAATACAATAATTGCAAAATTATTTGAACAATGTAATTTGTTCAAAGGATATGCACAGTATATTAATATCTAAAGCGGGGTTTACACGGTCGAACTGTTCATCGAACCCGGTTGTCGAACCTGCTTGTCAAACGGCTCGATGAGGTAGAGTCGGCTACAAATACATAAGGTTTGTGGACAATGAAGCCCCGCCCATAAAAGTCAGGCGAGAACAGACTTTCTTCGAACCGTTTGACGAACGTGTTCGACAACCAAATACCCCGTTCACACGTTCGAACATCACTTCAAACACTTATCTGTCGAACCGCGTACGACGAACCGTTCGACAGTGTAAAACCGCTTTACTGAAATACAGAAATTGGAACACATTGAAAAATTCTAGATCAAAATTAATGGTAAATAATATATATTACATGGCACCTTTTGGCTTCATTTAGTCTCAGTGAATCAGTAGCCCTCTTTTCTTGCCCATTTCGGGTCTCTGTAGATGACAGACATATTTCATTCCACCTTCATATTTTCAATGTGTTTAAAGGTTTAAAGGCCACTCATGAATGGCAGGGGCAAGGGACAGTGACATTTCCCTATCGAGCAGGACATTGCCCTAGAGACTGACCATATATATATATATATATATATATGTGTGTGTGTGTGTGTATATATATATATATATATATATACATACATATGATCAGCGCCCAAGACCCCTCTCAACCCAAGCTAGGACCAATGAGGGTCAGGCAATGGCTGTTGATGACTCAGCAGATAGACTTATGGGCTCCCCTAGACCCCACATCCTTAGCTCACAAGGATGGTGAGGTTGCAACAACCAAAGAAACTAACGAGTTTGAGCGGGACTCGAACCCCAGTCTGGCGTCCACCAGTCAGGGACGTTACTACATCGACTTATCTTCCCGTAAAGTATTTTTCAATATTCAATATCAACAAAGAAATTTTTCTTTGCCTATCAAGGCCTACGATCTTGAGAAAAAAAAATAAGGGAAAAAATACAATATGTAAACTAAATAGAACAGAAAGACCTAATAAGAATAAGTATGTCGTATTTTGTAAAATGACCATAAAAATTAAATCGTAAAAGCAATTTAGACTTACAGCAAATATGAGGAATCTTTCAACAGCTTTAATGAGCCTCTTCCGCGAAGAATTTATAACTTTTGCTGCCATTAAGTATGTCATAAACATCCAACAGAATAAAGACAATTCTCTCCTTTCCTTTCTCTCAGAACCACTAACCCAATACCTCTTCCATTGATTCCCGTCAATCAATTTTACGTGCTACGTATTTAACTAAGTCTCTTTAGATTCGTATTATCGGGGAATGTAGCGTCTAGGGGAAGTAATTACCACTCGGCGCAATCTCTCTCCTCCATTCTTGGTCATCCACCGGGTATTTACGTCTGTAATTATGATAGCAAACGCGATAGCCTCCCTTGCGTCACGCTAGGCAGAGCTAGTGCACAGCCTTCGCGTGATTTGGTCTTATGTTAACTCTGATGACTTGTGCTGGAGCGGGTTTTTTTTCTACTGGTGTTGTGTCTGCCTCTTGTGGAGCCCACAAGGCGCTAGAGTTGGAAGACCTAGGCCTACTAGGCCTACATGGCTGAGGACAATGAAGCGCGAAGTAGGAGATGATGAATGGAGAAGTATAATTAAAAGCTCAAGATAAAGACGACTGGCTCTGATGACTAGCGCTAGAGCGTTTTTTTTTTCTACTTTATTTTTCTACTGGTGTTGTGTCTCCCTCTTGTGGAGCCAGCAAGGCACTAGAGGAGTTGGAAGACCTAGGCCTACTAGGCCTACATGGCTGAGGACTATGAAGAGCGAAGTAAGAGATGAATGGAGAAGTATTGAATTAAAAGCTCAAGATAGAGACGACTAGCAAAATTTAACAGAGGCCCTTTGCGTCAATATGCGTAGGAGGAGAGGAGGATGATGTGTCTGCCTCTATTTTTTACTTCGACTGCTATTTTACTTTACTTTAATGGCTGTTTTTCTGGTCCTATGCTGCAGGGGAACCCTACTCTCTACACTATACAGGACCTTCACAGTCATTTTTATCGTATACATTCCAAGCCATCCAGCATTTCATACGCATAATGTTCGTCTTTCTTGCTTGAGGGTACACTCCAACACACTGTTCTATCTCATTTCTGTTCCTTTTGTTTTTTAGTTTTTATAGTTTATGTATGAAAGATTTATTCTAATATTGTTACTATTCTTAAAATATCGTATCTTGATTGTTAATTTCTTCCTTAGTAGTTTACTTATTTCCTCATTTCCTTTCCTCACTGGCTATTTTCCCTGTCAGAGCCCTTGGGCTTTTAGCACCTTGCTTTTCCAACCAGAGCTGTAGCTTAGCAAGAAATAATAATGATAATATTGTCAAATCCATATTATGCTACAAATTGAAGTCGTTCTGTGATTACCAAAGACGGTTAATATTATTATTATTATTTTTGTTATTGTTATTATTATTACCAGCTAAGCTACAACTTTAGTTGGAAAAGCAGGATGCTATAAGCCCAAAGGCTCCAAAAGAGAAAAATAGCCCAGTGAGGAAAAGAAACAGGAAAAAAAAACTTTAAAAACAATAACAACATTAAAATAAATATTTCCATGTGACCTATAAAAACTTTAGTTAAACAAGAGGAAGAGAAATTATATAGAATAATGTGCCCGAGTGTACCCTCAAGCAAGAGAACTCTCAGACAATGGAAGAGCATGGTACAGTGGCTAGGCACTATTATTATTATCATTATTTTTATTATTACTAGCTAAGCTACAACTTTAGTTGGAAAAGCAAGATGCTATAAGCCCAAAGGCTCCAAAAGAGAAAAATAGCCCAGTGAGGAAAAGAAACAAGAAAAAAAAATATTTCAAAAACAGTAACAACATTAAATATATATTTCCTATATAAACTATAAAAACTTTAACAAAACAAGAGGAAGAGAAATTAGATAGTATAGTGTGCCCGAATGTACCCTCAAGCAAGAGAACTCTAACCCAAGACAGTGGAAGACCATGGTACAGCTAGGCACTATTATTATTATTATTATTTTAGGTAGTAGGTTGACCAGGGCACCAGCCACCCGTTGAGATACTACAACTAGTGTTATGGGGTCCTTTGACTGGCCAGACAGTACTACATAGGACCTTTCTCTCTGGTTACGGTTCTTTCCCTTTGCCTACACAAACACCGAATAGTCTGGCCTATTCTTTACAGATTCTACTCTGTCCTCATACACCTGACAACACTGAGATTACCAAGGGGTTAACTACTGCTCTTTAATTGTTCAGTGGCTACTTTCCTCCTGGTAAGGGTAGAAGAGACTCTTCCGCTATGGTAAGCAGCTCTTCTAGAAAAAGGACACTCCAAAATCAAACCATTGTTCTCTAGTCTGGGGTAGTGCCATAGCCTCTGTACCATGGTCTTCCACTGTCTTAGGTTAGAGTTCTCTTGCTTGAGGGTACACTTGGGCACACTGTTCTATCTAGTTTCTCTTCCTCTTGTTTTGTTAAAGTTTTTATAGTTCATATAGGAAATATTCATTTTGATATCACTATTCTTAAAATAGTTTATTTTTCTTTGTTTCCTTTCCTCACTGGGCTATTTTCCCTGTTGGGGCCCCTGGGCTTATAGCATCCTGCTTTTCTAACCATGGTTGTAGCTTGGCATATTATAATAATAATAATAATAATAATATTATTATTATTATCATTATTATTAGCTACAACCCTAGTTAGAAAAGCAAGATGCTATAAGCCCATGGGCTTCAACAGGGAAAATAGCCCAGAGGGGAAAGGAAACAAGGAAAAATAATTGTTTAAGAATAGGAACAACATTAAAATAAATATCTCCACTACAAACTATAAAAACTTTAACATAACAAGAGTAGGAGAAATTAGATAGAATAGTGTGCCCGAGTGTACCCTCAACTCTAACCCAAGACAGTGGAAGACCATGGTACAGAGGGTATGGCACTACCCAAGTCTAAAGAACAATGGTTTGATTTTATAGTGTCCATTTCGTAGAAGAGTTGCTTACCATAGCTAAAGAGTCTCTTCTATCCTTACCAAGAGGAAAGCGGCCACTGAACAATAGTGCAGTAGTTAACCCCTTGGGTGAAGAAATATTGTTTGGTAATCTCAGTGTTGTCAGCTGTATGAGGAGAGAGGAGAATATATAAAGAATAGGCCAGACTATTCGGTGTGTCTGTAGGCAAAGGGAAAATGAACCGTAACCAGAAAGAAGGATCCAATGTAGTACTGTTTGGCCAGTAAAAGGACCCCATAACTCTCTAGCGGTAGTATCACAACGGGTCTGTACATATTATATATATACAGTATATATATATATATATATATATATATATACATAAAAATATAAACTTACATGAACGATATACTGTATACATATATTATCTAGAAATGTTAAAACTAAATATTAAATTTTCACGTAAGCCTTTTAATACAACACCCTCCTCATTCTGATCCACCATGTGATCCGATCTCAAAGTAATTAGAACATCACCATAATTACTCATTAGAATACTAACACTTTCTTCTTTAGCGGTGTCCTTTTGTTTAGGTGCCAGCGATGGCCACTGACCTCAGGCGAGTCAGCCATGGGGAAAAGGCGATAGCAGAGCGGTTCAGGCCTACTGCCACTGGCTATCTCCTCATTGCTATAAAATCATAATTACGACGAATGGTTCATAGATGGCGTTAAGGTCTTCTTTTTGTCGCACTTCATAAATGGCGTATAGGTCTTCATTTTGGTGCGAAGTTATTTGACTTCCTAGTGTGCTCTCTCTCTCTCTCTCTCTCTCTCTCTCTCTCTCACACACACAATTCTTTGCATTACACAGACTATACTCATTTTTCTGCTTCTCTATAGTTATCTGCAATATGTAGTTATGTACTAAATCTCTCTCTCTCTCTCTCTCTCTCTCTCTCTCTCTCTCTCTCACACACACACACACAATTCTTTGCATTACACAGTCTATACTCATTTTTCTGCTTCTCTACAGTTATCTGCAATATGTAGTTATGTACTAAATTTCTCTCTCTCTCTCTCTCTCTCTCTCTCTCTCTCTCTCACACAATTCTTTGCATTACACAGTCTATACTCATTTTTCTGCTTCTCTATAGTTATCTGCAATATGTAGTTATGTACTAACTCTCTCTCTCTCTCTCTCTCTCTCTCTCTCTCTCTCTCTCTCTTAAA
>NC_090727.1:135603734-135608734 GCF_036898095.1 Palaemon carinicauda | reverse complement strand
TCTCTCTCTCTCTCTCTCTCTCTCATACGAAATTTTTGAATATTTTCAAGCCTATTTAGAAAATCTAATTACTACTACTACCTACTACTACTCTCTCTCTCTCTCTCTCTCTCTCTCTCTCTCTTTTCCTGACCAAATAATTCTGGACAATACTACTTATAGTCTCTCTCTCTCTCTCTCTCTCTCTCTCTCTCTCTCTTCCTGACCAAATAATTCTGGACAATACTACTTATAGTTCTCTCTCTCTCTCTCTCTCTCTCTCTCTCTCTCTCTCTCTCTCTCATTGTTTCTTTTATTTTTACTCTTTCCCACTTTATCCCTTTCATTGCCCTCTCTCTCTCTGTCTCTCTCTCTCTCATTGTTTCTTCTACATTCATAATAATTTTTGTTAGATTTTCTTATACTTATTTATCTAATAATTCAATTTTTTCCTACCGCTTTTAATACTTTTCTTTTAATTATACTCCCTCTCTCTCTCTCTCTCTCTCTCTCTCTCTCTCTCTCATTGTTTCTTCTACATTCATAATAATTTTTGTTAGATTTTCTTATACTTATTTATCTAATAATTCAATTTTTTCCTACCGCTTTTAATACTTTTCTTTTAATTATACTCTCTCTCTCTCTCTCTCTCTCTCTCTCTCTCTCTCTCTCTCTCTCATTGTTTCTTCTAAGTTCATATTAATTGTATGTTTGTGAGACTTTCTTATACTTATTTACCTAACAATTTGTCTTTTTTTTCTTTTTCTCTCTAACTACCGCTTTCATTACCTTTCATTTTCAATCTTATAATTATACTATCTCTCCCACTTTCTTTATTTCCTTGTCTTTCACTATCATTATTCTCTCTCTCTCTCTCTAACCAAATAATTCTACTTATAATGTTATTTGTCTCTCTCTCTCTCTCTCTCTCTCTCTCTCTCTCTCTCATTGTTTCTTCTGTGTTCATATTAATTGTTTGTTCGTGTGATATTCATATACTTATTTACCCGTAACTTATATTTTCTTTCTGTCTAATTACCGTTTTTATTAATTTTCCTTTTTTCGTTTTTAAAACATACTATATCTTCCGTTTAATTTTTCTCTCTCTCTCTCTCTCTCTCTCTCTCTCTCATCATCACCAATTCTCCATTGCACATGACGTTACAGGGACTCAATCGAAAAAGGACTAGTGCTCTCTCTCTCTCTCTCTCTCTCTCTCTCTCTCTCTCTCTCATCAGCATCACCAATTCTCTCATTGCACATGACATTACAGGGACTCAATCGAAAAGGACTAGTGCTCTCTCTCTCTCTCTCTCTCTCTCTCTCTCTCTCTCTGTGACGGAAAAATATTCGCAGACATATTGAAACAATATGATCCAATAAACTGGAGCAAATCTGCGGAAAACATCAGCAAAATAATAGAAGAAATTCCAAAGAAAATCCAAGTGTTAAAGAGACTTATAAAGAAAGTCTACATCAATCAACACATTCCATCAAAGAACAATAAGAAGTCCAATATGGTGAATATGCTGATTGATGCAATGGGAAAAAGAATGCCAAAATGGTGTAATACATGTAAGATATGGTATTCCATTAATAATACTCAACAATTGATTAGAAAATGTGATGCCTGTCATGTCCCAACACATCCCACATGTGCTGAAATACAGCAAAAAATAAAAAATAAAGACACAAAGGTATTCTGCTCAACATGCTTAGTCTGGATAGAAAATATAATTAAGTCGAGACTAAATCTGCAAATAGTTGAAGATAAAGAAGAGGAAGAAGAAGAAACAGAAGAAGAAGAAGAAGAAAAAGAAGAAGAAGAGAACAATGAACAGGATATGTGTAAGGATGCAGAAGAAATCATTGATATAACCTATGATGCCATCCAACAACATACTTATGAAGAAATAAATTACCAGATGGAAACAAATAATAGACCCAAGAGACTCTACCCGGACCTACATAATTTTAGGGAAGAGCAAGAACAAGAAAAAATAGAAAAGAAGGATATAGTCTGCAATATGCTGAAAAGAGGGAATTGCAGATTTGGCGAAAGATGCTACTACAAGCATCCAAAGATATGCCATAATTATGAAATATATGGTAAATGTGCGTATTTAGACGGATATGGAGACGAATGCAGAGATCTCCATCCAAAAATATGCAAAAACCTAAAAGAAGGAAAAGGATGCATTTACAACAAAAAATGTCGATATATGCATCCTGCAACCATGAATGAAAGTAAGAAAACTCAGCAAACTGAAAAGAAAAATGAAAGCAAAAAAGAAACAAAAAAAGAAACAAAAAAGCAGGCCGTGTATATACCGCGCTTTGAACCAAGAGCCCCAAGATATGAGGGCTTTCAACCCAAACCTGCACATTTAGAGCCCAACTACAAAGAATGCATCTATAATGCCAGGGGTTGGTGCAGATATGGGGAAAGTTGCAGGTATACACACACAAATAAATATGAAGGCGAAAGAGCAAATATAATAGAAAAGTTGGATTTTTTAATGGCAGAATTCCGGGAAATGAAGAAAAGAACATCATATCAGAACAGGAAGGAAGCATGGGAGAATCCATATTATTACCAATATTAAATAATGGGGATGAAACACAAACCATAATAGTAATGAATGCACAGGGTTTAGTCACGAGTAACTCTAAAAGGAAAATAGAGTTCTTAGAAGAACTAACCCAAATTGAAAAAATAGATATATTAAATATAAGTGAAACATGGTATTCCCAAGAGACTGGCAGTGATGACCAGATAATGGGGTTTCCAAACTTATAGATCAGACAGAAAAAATAGGAATCAAGGGGGAACCGCAATATATGGAAGAGACATAAATCAAGGAAAAGTATGTGAAAAATACAGCAACACAGAATGTGAATTGATTGCGGTAGAATTTGAATTTGAAAAACTAATGAATATTGTAGTTTACAGACCCCCAAACACTAAGGAGTTTGACATAATAATAGAAAAAATAGATGATATATGTAGAAACCATAAAGACTGGAATATACTCCTATCCGGAGATTTTAACTTTCCTTTCGTGGATTGGAAAGAACGGATAGAAGAAAGTGGTTGTATGTATACATATAAAAAAGATAGTAATAGTAGCGCAGAAGATAAGAGGCAATTTGAAAAGCTTCAAGATATGCTATTAGAACATAATATGCAACAAATAAACCACATTCCAACAAGAAAGGAAAATGTCCTAGATCTAGTATTTGTGAATGAGGTGAACTATGTTAAAGAAATAATAGTGTATAACACGGGAATTTCAGACCACAATGTCATAGAATTGATAGTTCATTCCAAAGCAAGTGATCACAGAATTAATAAAAGCACAAAACTTTGGGAAGGATATGGAAAATATAACTTTTACAGTAAGAATATAAAATGGTCAGAAATAAATGAAGAACTGAATAAAGAATGGAAAAATGTATTTATAAGTGATAATATACAGGTAAATACGGATATACTGTACAAAATACTGGAGAAAATTGTTGAAAAATATGTACCGAAAAAAAACAATAAACAAAAGACGTGCATACCAAGAGACAGAAGAATCTTATTTCAGAAAATTAAAAAGTGGAAGAAAAATCTTGCAAAAGAAAAAAATGTGTGGAAAATGAGGGAAATAAAATGTAAGATAGAAAATGCAGAACAAAAGATTATACAGTCGAAAGAAAATGAAAAAAGGGACTTAGAAGAAAGGACACTTCAAAATATAAAAAGAAACCCCAAAGTACTTTACTCCTATGCAAAAAAGATGAATAAAAGGAGAATAGAAATAGGCCCTCTAAGAATTGAAGGACGGCTAACGAATGAAAAAAAGGAAATATGCAACATATTAGCAGAAAAATATAAGAGTGAGTTCACGCCAAGAATTGCGAATGAGAGTAATGAAACAGAAATGAGAGAAGAAAATGTTGAATATCTAACGGATATAGATATTAATGAAGCAGATATTGTCACGGCTATAAACGAAATTAAAAATGGATCGGCAGCCGGACCAGATGGAGTTCCAGCGATTTTGTTAAAAAAAACTGCAAACACTATCGCGAAGCCACTTGCAATACTGCTAAGACAGAGTATAGATATGAGCGAGATATATGTTAAACATAAATTAGCTTATATAACCCCTATCTTCAAAAGTGGATCAAGACTAGAGGCAAGCAATTATAGACCTGTTAGTCTAACATCACATATTATGAAAGTGTATGAGAGGGTAATAAAAAAGAAAATAATGAACCATTTGGTCAAAAATAATTTGTTCAATATGGGTCAACACGGTTTCGTACCTGGAAAAAGTACACAGACCCAACTGATAGCTCACTATGAAAACATATACAATAATATGATAAATGAAAAAGACACAGATGTGATCTATCTAGATTTTGCAAAAGCCTTTGACAAGGTAGACCATAACATATTGGAGAAAAAAATGAGAAAGCATAATATTGTGGGAAAGATAGGAAAATGGGTAAAAGAATTCCTGCAAAACAGAAAACAGATAGTGGTTGCAAATGACGAGAAATCAGATGAAGCCCAGGTAATATCTGGTGTGCCCCAAGGTACGGTATTAGCTGCACTGCTATTTGTTATTATGATCTCAGACATAGACTGTGATGTTGAAAACTCCGTAGTGAGAAGTTTCGCCGATGACACAAGAATAAGTAGAGAAATTACTTGTGATGAAGATAGGAACTCACTACAAAGAGATCTAAACAAAATATATGAATGGGCGGAGATAAATAGGATGGTATTTAACTCCGATAAATTCGAATCAATAAATTATGGAAACAGAGAAGGAATGGTGTATGCATACAAAGGACCTAATAATGAGACAATCACAAACAAGGAAGCAATTAAAGACCTTGGTGTAATTTTAAATAGGAATATGTTATGCAACGACCAAATAGCAACACTGTTGGCTAAATGTAAAGCAAAAATGGGAATGTTATTCAGACACTTTAAAACAAGAAAAGCTGAACACATGATTATG
>NC_090727.1:135591234-135598734 GCF_036898095.1 Palaemon carinicauda | reverse complement strand
CTTAGATTTCTGGTTTTGTACTGTTTTATGTGTAAATTTTTATTTGCTTGATAAATTGTATTAAATCAATTGTTTTTTCAAGTCTCATTGTTTTCATTTTATACATAGGCCTACAGTTCTGTTGCAATCTTGGTTTGCATCTACCTAAACCTTTATGTTTATTCTGTCAGGATATGTATTAATATAATTTCCACTATAATCACCATTTCCTCAGCTACCAGCAAGCAACTCTATTGCACCACAACAATGCATTTATCCGTCTCTTCCTCAACAACAGAAAACCAGCGCAAGCTTGAGGGTACACTCGGGCACACTATTCTATGTTAATTCTCTTCCTCTTGTTTTGTCAAGTTTTTATAGTTTATATAGGAAATGTTTATTTTAATTTTGTAGTTTCCTTTCCTCACTGGGCTATTTTCCCTATTGGGGCCCCAGGACTTATAGCATCCAGCTTTTCCAGCTAGGGCACACTATTCTATGTTGTTTCTCTTCCTCTTGTTTTATAAAGTTTATAGAGTTTATATAAGAAATATTTATTCTAATTTTGTTACTTGTTTCCTTTCCTCGCGAGCTATTTTTCCCTGTTATTAATAGCAACCCCAGGACTTATAGCATCCAGCTTTTCCAGCTAGGGTTGTAGCTTAGCAAATAATGATAATAATATTGAAGCGTCCTTTCTCCCGCGCGGACAATCGCAAAACAATGAAGAGCACGACTCGGTGCACATACATACGCCGAGTGGAATCACAATTATCGCACCACAGTCGTCTCAGCCCCATTTGGGGAAAGGTGGACAAAATCAATTACGAGTTTGCGCAAGGAAACTGACGATCGAGGAACCACAAAAGTACTTATTTATGTGATGTAATCTCTCCCCCTTCGCCTGATTAATCATTGGTGTGGTGTTCGAGGAAAACAGGAAACGTGGCGAAATTAAATAATGGGATACATTACTATGTGGAGCAAAGTGGTTTTGGTTTCGTCAAGCTCAGAAATGTAGTTGAAAAATTTATTGTTTTTTTTTTCTTACTTAAATATCAAATGTTTTAATGGTAAGTGTGTTTATTAAAAATATGATAGCATAGACTATATACAGCGAAAACGATGGATCTACGAGCTAAGAAAATTTGGGGGTATAGACTGACATAGAAAGACAAAAAAAAAAAAAAAAAAAAAAAGACTTGAGTGGATTGTCATGCCTGAGGCCTTTGTCCTGCAAAAGACTAGCTACGGCTGATGACACACACATAGAGACACACATATATATATATATATATATATGGGTGTGTGTGAGAGAGAGAGAGAATGTGTGCGCGCGCACGCCCGTTCTTTTTTCAACATACACCTTTCCCCTCAAAGACTGATTTCATAATATGTCAGCCTTCCGATACAAGAAACATATGTTCCAAAAACATCTGGCATTTCATGATGGTCACTCATCGAAAAACTGACCATAGGAACATCCACTTGAGATATGAGGACTCTTTTTTTTTTTTTTTTTTTCTTGGTTCTTATGTTAAATCTTTTTCACTCTACTCTCTTGAATGCACAACCTTTCGAGATCAACATATTTCTGACATTCATATTTTCTCATGGATAAAATATTCATGACAATGAATAATTTTCGAAGTCATGATCTTTCTAAAATTCATTCTATCGATGTCAAGTTTTCCCGCCTAGCACTTCTCGGTGTCAAAAATTTCACATGAAACATTTTTATCAAAATTAAAAAATTTTGAGATTTTTTTTTTTTTTTGACAATCTCTTGTTCGAGATAATCTATTCCTTCCATTGCAAGGTCAGCATATTCCAAGTAATCACTAATTTTCAAAGTCAAAATATTTCTGATAACTTATAACCTAATCAATACTTTCCAAAGTCAAAAATTATTTTTGTCACATAAATTAATCACACCTTTATAGCCATTAAAAGAATGAATCCCAAACAGAAATAGCATTCCTTTTATGCGAAGAATGTAAGGTTGTACATACTATCAGGTAAATCATTATACAAAAAAATCATAAATTATTATAAGGTGTCTGAAATAGTACAATAAAAATATAACCGAAGCCCTCCTTAAGCTTAGATCCCAGGCGTCCAACTCAAACCTTGCCCCAGCCAGTAATTAAAAAGAAATTACAGCCTAATAACATTATACTTTGTATCCTTACAAAACGTTTGGTGCTTCATTTAATAAAAATACTTTTCTAAATCATTAATGGACACTACTAATTCACAAAGGTCAATCGTTATCTTCAGATAAACTACATCAAGAATAATACACTTTCGTACCAGAAACCCTCTCATCAAGCTTCTCGATGTAATCTATAAGAATAAACATCAAACTGGACTTATTGTAATGCACAATCTTCTTGAAGTTGAATAGTACCAACATCCTTGCAGCCACGTTGAATGAAACTTTAAAAGGGTGGACTTTTCTTGTAATGACACTATTTATCTGGCCGACCACAAGAAAATAACTGTGTGTTTCTAGACTATATATATATATATATATATATATGTGTGTGTGTGTGTGCGCGCATGTGTGTGAATACACGTGCACGCGCCGTACATTATACATAGTGTGTGTGTATATATATATATATATATATACACACACACACACATATATATATATGTATATATGTATATATATATATATATATATATAGTATGTGTATGTGATCGTACAAGTGTATCTAAATAATGACCTACACGATGAACAATATTTGTTTTTTCAAGAATCGGGTCCCAAAACGGGATCGAGTACTTGTCTTGCATAAAAAAGGTTTTCAGAGTTTTCATAAGTGTACTTAAAAAAAAAAAAACCTAGATCCTTTTAAAATTTATTATAAACACCAGGATCGGTCTCCGAAACATGGCCAAGTTTTTTTTTTTTCTTTTTGCAAAATAAAATTATTTGTTATTATTAAAACTATTATATTTTAAATGAAAAATATAATTTTATAATTTAAATCATTAAAACAACACGAATTATCTATGGTATTTCTGATTAATTTCATATATAAGGAGAATGGTCTTTCTAGCAGTGGCTATCCGATTTTGCTGGTATTGCACAAAATGTGCCACGCCTGCAACTATTTCAACATTCCCTTCAGTGGAGAGAGAGAGAGAGAGAGAGAGAGAGAGAGAGAGAGAGAATGTTCAAGTCGTAATCAGTAAAAACACAAACGGAGTAAAACAGTTAATACATTGTTAGTTCCTAATGGCCAATAAACATTTTCTAAACAAACCCAAAATTTAAGTAACGCAAAGGTTTAAAAACACAAAATCAAAGGAAGTTAAATAAAATGTTTAAAGATAACTCGGAATTTTCATGTAAAAAAGAAATTCATTATATTCCCCTAAATTGAACAGAAATTTTAATCGGTTACAAAAAAAGAAAAAAAAAACAATATATTGATTCCTTACAGTAAATTTTTTTTATTAGGGTTCCAAAAAATAAAAAAAAAATGTATTAATTTTCTTACAGTGAAAATAAATATTGATTAGGGTTAAATAAAAATATACATATAAAAAAATGTTAACTTTCTTAAACTAAGAAAAATATTACGACAAACTTTTCAAATGTCGACACTTGGAAAATGTGTCGTAAAACGAACTTCCTAAGATATAAAAAGATATATTAATTTCCTTACGTTGAAAAAAAATTTGATTAGGATTACATAAAAATAAATAAAAAATAAACATATTAACTTTCTTGGAGGGGGAAAAATTTTACGACAAATTTTTCAAATGTCGACACTTCGAAAATTTGTCGTAAAACGTAATTCCTAAGATATAAAAAGATACATTAATTTCCTTACAGTGAAAATAAATTTTGATTAGGATTACATAAAAAAATAAACATTAACTTTCTTAAAGTGAGAAAAATTTTACGACACTTTTCAAATGTTGACACTTGGAAAATTTGTCGTAAAACGAACTTCCTAAGATATAAAAAGATATATTAATTTTCTTACAGTGAAAAGAAATTTTGATTGTGGTTAAATAAAAAAAAATAAAATAAAAAAAATAAACATATTAACTTTCTCAGTGTAAACAAAATATTACAACAAACTTCATGTCGACACTTCGAAATTTTGTCGTAAAACGTACTTCCTAAGATATAAAAAGATATATTAATTTCCTTACAGTGAAAAGAAATTTTGATTGTGGTTACATAAAAAAAATAAAAAAAATAAATAAACATTAACTTTCTCAGTGTAAACAAAATATCACAACAAACTTTTGAAATATCGACACTTCGAAAATTTGTTCGTAAAACAAACTTCCTAAGATATAAAAACATATATAAATTTCCTTACAGTGAAAAGAAATTTTGATTGTGGTTACATAGAAAAAATTGAATAAACATTAACTTTCTTAAGAGTGAGAAAAATATTACGATAAACCTTTCAAATGTCAACACTTCGAAAAAATTGTCGTAAACCGAACATGCCAAGAACTTCCTAGTAAGTGTCTGAAGACTCATTAACTCCACTTGCCTTTCATTTTTAAAAATATAAAAGGTGTCCAAAGACACGAGTTAATGACACGTGAAAGCATCGTATCCCGTGAGTTATATACTCATTAAGAACTTATAACTAAAGCAAAGTCTCTTTTTCTAAATTCTATTTTGGAAAAAAAATCTTTTAAAATTAACGAAATTCCAGATGTCAATAAATCGTCTCGACTGTTGGAGACTTTCACTGTAAACACAAAATAGTCGAAATTGTTCTTTCGTTTATTTTTTCGTTATTTTTTTTTTCAATTTATTTTGGAAAGCTCATGGTGAGGTTAAGCAGGTTTTTTTTTATTAAAATGATATAAAATATTAGTATTTCGCTTCGTGAAATTATTAAGCAGTTGCTTGGAAAGCTAAAGGTAAGGTGGATCAAATTTTTTTTTTTAAATAGCATAAAATATTAATAAGTAAGTAAGTAAGTAATTAAGTAAATAAGAAAGCAAGCAAACAAACAAACAAGTAAACAAGCAAGCAAGTAAGTAAATGAATAAGCAAGTAAGTAAGTGTTAATTGAACAGCTGCTTAAATTACCTTCCACCCGGAAGCCACATGATATTACCGTAATGAGGTTTGCAACAGAATCGTAAAAAACAAAATAAAACAAAACTAATGATAAAAAAAATATAACGAGAAAAAAGAAAAATGGACAAAACACGGAGCACTAGCTAGCTATAATATTATGATTAATTGATAATTAATAACTAC
This sequence comes from Palaemon carinicauda, assembly GCF_036898095.1. NCBI lineage: Eukaryota > Metazoa > Arthropoda > Malacostraca > Decapoda > Palaemonidae > Palaemon > Palaemon carinicauda. Next base: position 135,593,501 of record NC_090727.1, on the reverse strand, counting down.
GCAATCTAGCCACGTTCTAAGAATATTACCATGGCTCTAGCTAGCGATGACACTAAATATAATCGATAAAATTAGCTGCAATAATTAATAAACTAAGCAAAGTTTATTATGTTCTTGTCTAATTGGAAATACATTTTTTAAAAATGCAAAGGATATGTACGAAATATTAGTTGAATTGTTATTTATTATATATATTTCTTTTAATTGAAACTTTTGATATCAAAATAATTTTTCCAGAGTAATCCTGACTTAACGAAGCTCTAAGAGAAGAGAAAACTAGCAATGATAATAATTAATGTTAATAAATATAAAAAAATTACATCAATTCAACTGATTAGAAGAAAAATTACTACTACTACTACTACTACTACCACAAATAATAATAATAATAATAATAATAATAATAATAATAATAATAATAGTAGTAGTAGTAGTAGAAGTAGTAGTAGTAGTAGTAGTAATAAAAATAAAAATAATAATAACAATAACAATAATAATAATAAAACAAAAAGCAAGAAATATAATAATGCTCATCATTGTGATAATGACAACAATGCAATCATTATCATTGCCATTAAACGTATATCATCTTCACCATGGTTCTTCACCTCAAAACAAAATGTATAAATCAAACAACTGTCTTTAGTACATTCATCCTCACTGCTGTGAAAAGACATATAAAAAAGGAAAATGTCGCTGTAAATGAATAAATAAATAAATAAATAAAATAAATAAATAAATAAACCGCTTTGATTTATCGTCACATAAATATTCGTAAATCATAATCATTGAGAAAATATAGCTCTCACGAACAGTATTTTGTTGACTCATGCTTACGTTTGTTTGTTTCTTCTTTGTGTAATACAAGACAAACAATCTCTCTCTCTCACTCTCTCTCTCTCTCTCTCTCTCTCTCTCTCTGTATATATATATATATATATATATATATCTGTGTGTGTTTATAATGAACAGATGAACAGACATCTATATGGAGTCTAAAACAATAGTCGTTTTTTTCTTTGTAAAACTTCAATATACTTTGATAAAGGCGACATTATAATCTAATAATTTCATTTAAAAGCTAAAATTACCTTCTACTGCTATCTTTCTTATCTGACTCTAAATTTACCATTAAAATAGTTTATCACTTTCATTTTCCACTCAGCATCACACCACTACTTTTCTCTGATTTAGTCTCTCTCTCTCTCTCTCTCTCTCTCTCTCTCTCTCTCTCTCTCTCTGAAATGCATGTTCCAGTTACCGTGCTTTCGCCAAGCAAACATCGGACATATAATTGCAACTTTCTCGTGTTACCGACTGTGAAACAACAAACATATTCGACTTTCTCATGAACTCCACAGGAAAGCTGGTCAGATAGCAATGCCTTTATTACCGCGCGAGCGCGCACGCCCACACAGACACACACATACACACACACACACACATATATATATATATATATATATGTATGTATATATATGTGTGTATATATATATATATATATACAGTATACATATATATATATATATATATATAGTATATATATATATATATACACACACATATATATATATATAATATATATATATATATATATATACATATATATGCTTCATATTAAAGATATTAACGCTTTCAAGAGGAAACCGAATACTTTCTTGTTCTCTGAGTACTTCAGTAATGTGGATTTGACAATAAAATGTGGTGTGAAATGCTGAATGCCTCGGAATGTATACGATAAAATGACTGTGAAAGTCCTGTCAAGAGAAGTAATTCCCCTGCTGTACAGGACCAGAAAAGCACCTCTTCAAGTACGTGAAGTATACATCAGTAAAATATAACCCCTAATAGCGAGTCATGTTACTGCATGAAGTGCACTAATGGACACTAACAGCGGGTGGTCCCAGAGAAAAAAATAACAGAAAGGTCACCACTGTATTCATCCTTTAACTGTAGAAATGTGGACGAACAGTGAAATTTCCAAAGACACTTGAAACTAACTCACCGGAACACGTCGGAACATCCATTATACACCTAGCCATTCAAACCCTATCTCACATACATTTGCTTCCTGGATGTTAAAACCATTCATGATATTCTCTTGCTTGAGGGTACACTCAGGCACACTATTCTAAATGATTTGTCTTCTTGTATTTTAAAGCTTTTTTAATTTATATATGAAAGACATAATGTTACTATTCTAAAAATATATTTCAATTGTTCATTCCTTCTCTTACAGTTTATCTCTTTCCTTTTTTTTCTTTCCT
>NC_090727.1:135413734-135586234 GCF_036898095.1 Palaemon carinicauda | reverse complement strand
AAGAATCTAATTGTTGTAATTCCTATCATTAGCAGCATACCTGGTAATAAATTAATCAAGAGTACCTAACTCTTATCACTAATAAACTTTTACTAACCCTAGTTACATAACCTTTGGGGAATGAATTAGATAGATTCACTTAGACAATTGTAGGCCTATGTCGGGATAGGCTCAAGTATTATTCAACACAATATGTATGTCAAAGAATTTTCATTAGTTGAAAAGTCATTGGCCGTACCTAACAAGGAAACTACATTAAGAGGTGGAAGGGAAACATTTAAATGGTAAATGTCTACATAACACCTCCCTGATATACGATGATACATGTAGGCCCATACATTATATATATTCTTGCCTGTACTTTCCTGTTATTGCCCCACCACTAATTTCCGATATAACTCCAATACTATATTTTAGGTTAGGTTTGAATTTTATCCACCTACAGATTAAGTGGTGGGGCAATAACAGTTAAGTACCCTCTTGCCGAATAACTCTTATATGTAACTTTAATCACAAAATAAATATTTTCAATTTCCCATTAGGATCTGCCTTCTATTTGCAGTTTCAGTCATATTTTCATGTTTAAAAACCCATATGTCCAGGGAAACAAACTCGGAAATACAATCAATCCCAGGGTTCCCCACCTAACCTAACGTAGGCCGCTGTCTCCTTACTTACTGTGGGGAGGCTTTGTTCCCTGTGACACCCCTCAGGATGTCATTTCCTTACCTTAACCTAAGGTTTTTACCATATTCGTTGTAGTTGGAATGCGAGGTTTATTGAGCGTGCCAATCATCTTGTTTGAGGTAAGGGAGTATTTTCCATGGCTTAAAATTGGTCTTGAATTAAAGAAAGTGCCTTTGTTTTCAGGAGTAGAAGCAATGGCTCTATTTCATGATATTTGAAAAATTACATTTCATGTGGTATTACCAAAACATTTTTGGATTTTGATTATCCAAGTCCAGTGTTTACCTTTTGGGTGACAGATGCTAAGTTGGCACAGTATTATTATTATTATTATTATTATTATTACTTGCTAAGCTACAACCCTAGTTAGAAAAGCAAGATGCTATAAGCCCAGGGGCCCCAACAGAAAATAGCCCCGTGAGGAAAGGAAACGAGTTAAAATAAAATATTTTAAGAACAATGACATTTAAATAATATTTCCTACATAAATTATGAAAACGTTAACAAACCAAGAGGAAGAGAAACAAGATAGAATAGTGTGCCCAAGTGTACCCTCAAGCAAGAGAACTCTAACCCAAGACAGTGGAAGACCATGGTACAGAGGCTCTGGCACTACCCAAGATTAGAGAACAATGGTTTGATTTTGGAGTGTCCTCCGAGAAGAGCTGCTTACCATAGCTAAATAGTCTCTTCTACCCTTACCAAGAGGAAAGTAGCCACTGAAAAATTACAGTGCAGTAGTTAACCCCTTGGGTGAAGAAGAATTGTTTGGTAATTTCAGTGATGTCAGGTGAATGAGGACAGAGAAGAATCTGTAAAGAATAGGCCAGACTATTCGGTGTATGTGTAGGCAAAGGGAAAGTGAACCGTAACTAGAGAGAAGGATTCAATGCCGTACTGTCTGGCCAGTTAAAGGACCACATAACTCTCTAGCGGTAGTATCTCAACGGGTGGCTGGTTCCCTGGCCAACCTACTACCTACTACGTATGCATACATTGTTTGTAATAGCTTGGGCAGCTTTTCTGTGTTTGTATGATCATTGGCTGGCATTTTGAACCAATTAAGAGCTTCCAAGTCTTTCTGCATAAATTCCTGGATGCCATCTTGCAACAGCCATTACAGTCCCTCTGCATCAGTTCCAGCATAACTACCGTCACAAGATGTCTTCCCGAGGCAAGTTCAGTCTTTTTAGGAATTTAGTGGACAGTATTTCATCTATTTCATTAATTGATTATTTTTTAAAAACTCTTGTTCACTGTATAGCTATAGTTGCTCATCTGAAATAGTGACCCACTTGCTTTCATGTACCGCTTACCAAAAGGAGATCTCGGAGATGTTTTATTTGCGAGTGGAACTAGCCACAGTGCAGCAAAGAAAATTTGAGGGACATGCTATAAATTACTGGTAATTGTGATGTTTTTATTTCACACAAATTACATAAACCATGTATTTTTCCAGTTGGTTTTTAAGCATTTCTGACCATTGCTGTTGATCACCTTTTTTTTTTTTTTTTCGGTGTTTCCCCACCCAAAAACCCTGGTTTCTCTCTCTGAGATTCCCATAATTGTTATAAAGTAATTATGGAAATTTCTGAAAGAAACTGGGAGGGGCAGGTAGAAAAACTTATAAATGGGTGGTTTTTCAAAAATAAATATGGTTAGAAATAATAGATAAAACATAAGATACCCATTTAAAAAATATAAGTTTCATGTATTTGGCTAGAAATTAAACAATCACGTATTTACAAAAATTTTACATTAATTTTGTTCTTAATGGAAAAAATAAAAAATAAATTGTGCCTTTCAGTGAGCAGTTTACAGTTGCCAATTGACTTTGGGAACATATCAACCCAGGTTTCAGAAGGTTAAATTTATGCCATTTTTGGTAGCAAGTCTTAAACCTTACAAAGGGATATTGATTAAACATTTTCTGGATTAGATGACTTTCTTAAGTAATATAGCAATAAAGCTTCTTTATGTACGATCAGTTTATGAAAGCAATTCACAAAATTTTTATTGGATTTATGAAGCTGTGCCAGAAGGCATGGCACTGAGGCTTGAGAGGCCATTTAGCACCCATGTGCTATAGGGGAAAACTCCACAGTTGCATAGGTAGTAGGTTGGCCAGGGCACCAGCCACCCATTGAAATACTACTGCTAGAGAGTTGTGGGGTCTTTTGAGTGGCCATACAGCACTGCATTGGATCCTTCTCTCTGGTTACGGTTCATTTTCCCTTTGCCTACACATACACTGAATAGTCTGGCCTATTCTTTACATATTCTCCTCTGTCCTCCTACACCTGACAACACTGAAATTACCAAACAATCTTTCTTCTCTCAAGGGGTTAACTACTGCACTCTAATCGGTCAGTGGCCACATTTCTCTTGGTAAGGGTAGAAGAGACTCTTTAGCTATGGTAAGCAGCCCTTCTAGGAGAAGGACACTCCGAAATCAAACCATTGTTCTCTAGTTTTGGTTAGTGCCATAACCTCTGTACCATGGTCTTCCATTGTCTTGGGTTAGAGTTCTCTTGCTTGAGGGTACACTCTGGCACACTATTCTATCTTATTTCTCTTCCTCTTGTTTTGTTAAAGTTTTTATAGTTTATGTAGGAAATATTTATTTTAATGTTGTTACTGTTTTTAAAACAATTAGATTTTTCCTTTCCCCAATGGGCTGTTTTCCCTGTTGAAGCCCTTGGGCTTATAGCCTCCTGCTTTTCCAACTAAGGTTGCAGCTTAGCAAGTATAGTAATGATAATGATGCAGTATGGAGGGAACATTAAGAGGCTTGTCAGTGAGACGGAAGAAGGAAGCAAAAACAGAAGTGCAACATAGTACAAGGTATTAGGGGGAAAAGGATGCTTGCAAAGACCAAGTCCTGTACTGTAGTAATGCCTAGCCTACAGTTAACCTCTACAGTGCGCTGAAGTCCCTATCCCATAATGGGGTACAAAGCTTTTCAGTATACAGTATATTTTTTTTATGTATGAAATTGCATGTTATTTCAGCACAGGTATTGGACAAATATTAAAGCATCACTTAGATCCTAGATTCTATGTACTGGATCTCGCAATCTTTGTGTCAGAAGAGCACCAATTCCCTCTTAATTTTTTCATTGAATCTTATATAGTAGTCGTATGCCCACATGCCCACTGTGCATTTTTAGAGGAGTTTGTACTGGGTATGAGTGTTTTGTTTTTCTTTAATCAGTGAGAAATTTTGGCAGGCTGAAAATTGATGGTAGAGAAATAAGCTGGGGACCGGTGTCTCCCTAATTAACCCCCTTTCATACATTTTATTCTCGTTTATGAAGTAACTGTTCCCCTAAACAAGTAAATCCATTATCAGGTAGACAAAAAAGAATGTTGTAATTTATCGAAACTTTCAGGCAATGACTCTAAATGTGATGGCTTAACGTAAATTGTATCTAAACGACAGGCAAGTTATAGGATGCCTTTTATTTTCCACACAATAAATATTTTTCACCAGCATGACCAAGCTATGAATTAAGCTAGAAAAAGTCATGTTCTACTAAAACATAAATAATTGCCCATTCTTTGTAGCTTCTAGTATTTTTTTATCAATACTCATTAACATTGTGCATAATTTTTACTTCATAGAACTTTACAATCGCTTACCTTAGTTTTGAGACATAAATCTTACATGAAATGGACATTAAGAAAATTAAAGTTAACAAATCGCCATGCCTTTGAGTTGTGAATATAAACTCTCCAAACTGGCTAGACTACATAAAATTAGTTTAGTTTGTGATCAGCTTATTTGGTCCCACTTCATACGAAAAGTTTCGTACCATTGTAGGACCGTCTCTTATACAGTATAAACAAAAAGGTCCAGTGTGTATTTATAAATTACATTCACTTGAGTAACACTTTTCATTTTGAGTTATCAACAGAAAAATTTGACCATGAATGCTGTTTCTAATAATATGTAAAGCCATAAGATAACCAGCAATTAATTTTGTTATTCATAACTACAGTATAAAGAATAATGTCAAGATTTCTTATTTGTAAACTTTAAGAAAAGCTTTTTACTTCTGACAATTTTGAACGTTAACATTTGTCCATGTTTCTTTACACATTCACTGTAAGGCTTTGCAATTTCTAAATTTAAGACTATCTTGTTCCGTAACCGAAATACAAACCACGCTATTTACATAGGGTATTACTTTTGGCGTAGCTGAAATTGATACCCTATGTAAATAGCTAAGGTTTGTATGGTTAGGAAAAATACAAATTATCTCCGAATTTGTCATATTTGTATTAATGATCAGCATTTTGATGCTACTCTCTCTAATGCTTGTTCCTGATAATTCCGAATTGTACCGTTTATAGTAGGGACAGGTTTCACCTTTATCATGCCAACTAAGTTTTATTCTTATCAAATTATATCCTCTCAGATAATCTAAATCGCTTCACATATTCACTTCGGTCATACAATTTTTCAAGATGTGTATGTCATAGACATAGGCTTAAAGAAACGACCACAGGCAAACGACCATATATATTAGTGAACATCATATCAACATTGCATCAATCTTTTACTACTTACATTCTCCAACTTCTTCCACCGTAGTTTTTTCAGGTAATAACAAAGGTTAATAACTTAACCAAATTGCTGAAATATAGATTGTTAACTAAGCTATGCTTGCTTGAAATAATTTCCATTAGCATGAACCATTTCACTTATAACACAGTACATGTATAGTCAGTTCTTTTTAGCAAGGCAGATTTGCATCAAATCGTAGGGGTGCCCTTGTAGCTCGGAAAAGTTTCCTGATCGCTGATTGGTTGGACAAGATAGTTCTAACCAATCAGATAGCAGAAAACTTTTCCAAGATAAAAGGGTACCGCTGCGAGTCAGTGCAAATGCGCCTCATTAAAAAAAATTGAGTATAGTTATACTATCTTTTCATGCTCATTATTTTACAGAACCTTATTTCATCAGATACTTACATATCTAGTCTCATGTTAAAATCCTTTTGTTTCATATGCTCTATTATTCAACTTCTCGTCATTAATGCCCAGACTGAAACATTTCTTATATCCTACAATATTTTACAGGTATGATACAATATTCTCCTATTTTTATATGTAAATAGGATGGCTCAATATCCAGGCTTCTTAAATTTCCTTCCCCTGTACTAGTTTACTAGTTGCTCATGTGCAATCCAAATTTCTATCATACTTCTTTTTTCTTTCCTTGATTGTTGTATTCACTTCTCATAATATTCCAAATCATAATTTACTCTATCCTGCAACTGCACTTCCAACAATCCTATACATACTGTATTTACATTATTTTCTTATCCAATCTCTTTCTTTTTTCTCATTAAGATTATGAAACTTCTGCCTAACCAGAGACTATCGATCTCTTATACTTTCTGCCACACCTAAAACTATCGATCCCTTATACTTTCTGCCACACCTAAAACTATCAGTCCCTTATACTTTCTGCCCCACCTAAAACTATCAATTCCTTATACTTTCTGCCACACCTAAAACTATCGATTCCTTATACTTTCTGCCACACCTAATACTATCAATCCCTTATACTTTCTGCCACACCTAAAACTATCGATCCCTTATACTTTCTGCCACACCTAATACTATCAATCCCTTATACTTTCTGCCACATCTAAAACTATCAATCCCTTATACTTTCTGCCACACCTAAAACTATCAGTCCCTTATACTTTCTGCCACACCTAAAACTATCGAACCCTTATACTTTCTGCCACACCTAATACTATCAATCCCTTATACTTTCTGCCACACCCAAAACTATCAATCCCTTATACTTTCTGCCACACCTAAAACTATCAGTCCCTTATACTTTCTGCCACACCTAAAACTATCAGTCCCTTATACTTTCTGCCACACCTAAAACTATCGATCCCTTATACTTTCTGCCACACCTAAAACTATCGATCCCTTATACTTTCTGCCACACCTAAAACTATCGATCCCTTATACTTTCTGCCACACCTAAAACTATCAATCTCTTTTACAGAACTCTCTGCCACCATAACATATATCAACGATGCTGTTACATGATAAAACTCTCACTATTCTTCCTTAAATTATTCTTGATTATTTTGCTTCTTTCATAACATATCACCAATGGATTTAATAAAACACTGGTGCCTTCACAAAGTACTAAATAGTACTGCTTGTCATATGAATTAACTTAGAAATATCGTACAACCCATTTCATGGTTGGATGTATTTTTCAAATTTTGCAAGAGTGAAAAGACCAATTTTCTGGGCAAACTCTTGGAAGCAAACAAATGAATGATTATACAACCTTAACATTTACTGTAAAAGATTTGAAAGTTATCTATAAGCTTTTATCTAGATCGATAGGCTTCTACCTGGTAATTACTATTTTTTTTTAATACTGGTGTTATAATGCATCTAGTAAAAGGCTGTAACAGAAACTGAAGTTCTGACGTGGCTATCACAGATATTTTAATCGGCATTATGAAAGGCAAGGACTATATGAATACAGTACTGTACAGTATTATAATATAGTATGTGAATCTTCATGTTTAAAAAAAATTCTAATAAAATGCTATATATAGATTATATTAGCAAGTTTCTAATGAAGAAGCATGTGCCTAAAAATCAATATATTATACAGTATATACTGTATTTATCATAAAAGCAAATATTAGTTACAGGTGTTGACAAATATTGTACACCCAAATATATATATAAAACACTATACAGTACAGTTTAAGGACCACAGGAAAACAATTTATGGATATACAGAATTAAAACTTTGAAAGAAAATAAAAACATTTTGAGACAAAGGTAAATTATAACTATACAGTGTACTGTACACTCATAAACAAGAGAATAACTTGGGGTAAATCTGATTTGCCAAGACAATATCCTTCGTAAAGTTTGCAAGACAGTATACTGTACAGCACAATCTCAGAATATGCTTTGTACATCTGGGCAAAGTCGTGGTTGAAAAGTCCTTTCTACTCTGGAATACAATGTCACACACTCAAGATCGAAAAGTACCGCACCAATAAGGTTGTCATTGAAGACTACGAAGTGACCTGGAATGAAGCTTGGGTGCTGGTAATCATCAAAAGCAACTTGACACTCTCCTTGGTACCTGGGAAAAAATAAAATCATTTAGAATTTTAATTCCGTAATTATCAAGAATCTTGACTATCACTGGTTTTTTTCATGTTGAGAAGTTCTTCATAATTTCTCCTTTACAGTTCTCTGTCTGAATTCTTTTTGGATTTAAGTCTTTGTGACATTGGGGCTTTTCCAATTGTTGGTGTTCTAACCTTTCCATAACCAGTCTTTATGTAATTTAATGCTCATCCTCTTTGCTCATGACTTAACCGGACTCTGTTTGTCTTCTGACTTAACCGGACCATGTCTGTCTTCTAGATTTTAATTTATTTTTCAACCTTTTAATCCTCTCATCAGTATGTTACTACATACTACAGTACAGTACAATATATGTCTGTCTTCTACGTTGCAATTTATTTTTCAACTTTAATCCTCTCGTCTGTATGTTACTACAGAGTCAATATATTGGTTTTACAGGTTTTCAATGTTCTACATTTTGTATAGAGACTTGGGAATATCCCTAATCTTTTGTAAATTCCCTGACCATTATTTACATGTTGCGCACAGTATTTGTCCCAAGAGAGAACAGTTATTTATGTAGTAAACTATAGTTTCTTCACACTTACTCTACAAATATTTCAAGATTACACTGTTGATGGTACTTCCGGAGAAAAATCCTTAACAACCTGGTTACTGACTTTAGTTGAAATAGGCTAAATAAGCATGGAGTTAGGCATGGAGTTAATTCTAATAGTCAGGCCTTCTCCATCATGAGGCTCAGTACTACACAGTACTCTAGAAGTTTTATTCCAGCTGTGACTAATTTGTGGAATGATATTCCTAATCCGGTAGTTAAATCAGTAGAACTTCAAAAGTTCAAACTTGCAGCAAATGTTTTTATGTTGAATAGGCTGACATACATCTTTTTATAGTTTATATATGAAGTATTTGTTTTAATGTTAATGTTTTTAAAATATTTTAATTATTCATTACTTCATATCTCGTTTGTTTATTTCCTTCTTTCCTTTCCTCACTGGGCTATTTTTCCCTTTTGGAGCCCTTGGGCTTACAGCATCTTGCTTTTCCAACCAGGGCTGTAGCTTTGCTAGTAATACTAAGAATAATAATAAAAAGATGCTTTTATTACTAATGCTATTGGATGTTAATTTTCCATTACCAGACTTAGATTTTTACACAAAATATTGAATAGAGGTTCAGAAACTTGTTATATTTACTATTGACCTTTTAAATTGTCTTCATATGCCACCTTTGGGTGAAAAGCCAAATTAGAATTTCCTCTAGACAAGTAGTTCCATGAATTCACTTTACGTAGTGCACTGTCGGTGTTGTGTTCCTTCAGCTTCCTAGATTCACCAATCTTTAGGTGTTCTATTATACCTTTGTTTCAGCTTCCTTTCTTCCATTTTGCTATCCAAACTCCTTAAACTTTTACTTAACCCTTTTACCCCTAAAGGACGTACTGGTACGTTTCATAAAAGCCATCCCTTTACCCCCATGGACGTACCGGTACGTCCTTGCAAAAAAATGCTATAAATTTTTTTTTTTTTTCATATTTTTGATAATTTTTGGAGAAAATTCAGGCATTTTCCAAGAGAATGAGACCAACCTGACCTCTCTCTGACAAAAATTAAGGCTGTTAAAGCAATTTAAAAAATATATACTGCAAAATGTGCTGGGAAAAAAATAACCCCCTGGGGGTTAAGGGTTGGAATTTTCCAAATAGCCTGGGGGTAAAAGGGTTAATAGTGCAACTGCAGTGATTTTCCTCCAAGGTATACCTAGACACTGAATGGTCTCCCAGACTCTAGCACTGAATATCATAAATCCAAATTAGAATTGAAGGTTTGTGAAAATTATGATAATCATAATTGTTGTCATGCTTTCAATTCCGTATCGCCTAAAGTACTGAAAGATTATCAAGCTCTTTTAAAGACAGCAATGTAGAGTTTGTCTTCATTCTTAAGTATGGCAAGTCTTTTTTTTTTAATTGTAATGTAAAATTTTCACATATAGTAGGGCCCTGTAATTTATGATGAATTGTAGAATTAACATGAAATCCTCTGGCTATGGTATAGAAGTCTTCCTGTTATCCTAAATAAATTTGATAATATGAAGGTTACAAAGATTAATTGTGTAAAATATTGAAGGTCAGTTACAAGTATCATATAATTTGAAATTGAAATGTTATTTGTAGGTAAAATTTTGAATATACTGTAACTACTTTGATAAGGTTGACCTGAAAAATTAACTTCATGTTAGTGTTACCATATATCCAAAATTTCCTGGCAATGACCTCCTTTTTTCATCAGGAAGTGTGTTTGCTAAAAATTTAGAAAGTTATGGATAATGTTCAAAGTCTCACTACTCGGTAATGTAATGGCAATTTTATAGAGTATAGTACTGTGTAGTAATTGTAAATTTCTGGATCTTTTAATTTTAAATTTTTTTCATCACAGTTAATGTAACTACCGGTCATATTCTTCATATCCTAACGGTGTAAAGGACAAATCAAAGAAAATTTATATTTTCCATTATATGTTATGGTTTTAAGTACTACAGTACATATACTTGCAAGTAGTCATAACATTAAGGAAAGTAATGTCAACCCACAATTACATTCAGGTCATATGGGTTATTTAAATTTACCAGGGGTATATAAATTTTATATGCCAGTTTTTTACACCTCGTTAAAAGTTTTAACTGCCACATCCCAGCCTTTACTGTTATGCTTCACCTATTGTGAAGAACTCAGATTTCCATTGTTTGGATTTTTTTTCTTTTTTGTTTTTTTCTTTTTTAAGATTTGTCATTTCTTGGTCGCTGATCAGAATCAAGCTGTGTTGAGCAATGTTTTTTTTTTTTTTTTTTTCTTAGCCATAGATAGATTCATTTTAGGAAAAATTTTATTTATAAAATTATGTAACCAATTGATTCCTTTTCAAAATGGTATAAGGCAACTGCTTATAAATGGTATGCATGTTTTGGAAGAAAATTTATTGATTTATAAAACTATGTAACCAATTAATTCCTTTTGGAAATGGTATAAGGCAACTGCATATAAATGGTATGCATATCTCTGCTTTATAGATTGTTAACTTCAGTGATGAGGTCTTAGTTTTAGAAAATAGGCTAATTTAACTGCTCCAGGGAATGTCTTAGCAGTTTATGTACATAATCTTTGTTATGTATGTGCTGATCATCATGATTTTTCACTTCTAATTTTATTTCAAAATTTCTACTATCAAGTTCTGAGAAATTCAAGTATACATTTGTTATCTTTGTATACACATTAATTGCATTAGTTTTCCTCACAAGGATTTTGAAAGCATTCTGAGCTGGTTGTACTTCAAATAAAATGAAGGTATGTTCTGTTACTTTTTAACAAAGGTAATGCCTTGCCTGTATACAGTAATACTTGTCCAATACAGTAATCAATCAAGTACAATAACAGTAAAGGTTTATGGGAAAAAAAAAAAATCTACTTTTACATCGGAAATTAAAAATAATTTTCTCTCAAAACGTTTATGTAGACGACAAAAGAAATGTAAACAGAAAGAGAGTACTATACAAGTTTTCAACCAAAATGTAGAAAAATAAATTGATTGCAACCACTTTGTGACTTGCAGAATCAGTACTTTACTTTAATCTTCAACTGAAAGATTTTTAATGAGAATGAAGACAATAAAAGATTATAAAATGGCCTCTTTTAAAATTAACACTTGAGATTTATTTTGTTATATAATCATGGTTGCAGTCATTCAGACTGAAAATTGATTGATACTTTTAAAGGTTCACTAGGTAATTATGAAAAACTTGTAAATAATTAAAGTATCAGTAAAAAGGTACATATATATTCGAATGGTTTTAGATACCAATTAAAAATATATTTCATTCTAATTATGCAAGAATAGCTGAATTTTACAAAACCTTTAATACAGTATTGTCAAAAATAGATAGACTAACAAGACGATACTGTATATTTATACAGCATACTGTAAACCAAACCACTGTGCATACTTTACTTTATTATATGTAACAACCTTTCTTTACTAAGGTGTACGTAACCCCTGTTTGCGATAAATCCCCACCTGATAGCACATTGTTATCCGGGCAGAATTTTCTTTTCTTCCGAAATCGTTAAACTATATCACCCGTTGAACAAATTAAAATGCATTGTTTTACCATATTGTGTACAATAGGTAATTACAGTCTCATTAACCCTTTTACCCCCAAAGGACGTACTGGTACGTTTCACAAAAGCCATCCCTTTACCCCCATGGACGTACCGGTACGTCCTTGCAAAAAAATGCTATAAAATTTTTTTTTTTCATATTTTTGATAATTTTTTGAGAAAATTCAGGCATTTTCCAAGAGAATGAGACCAACCTGACCTCTCTATAACAAAAATTAAGGCTGTTAGAGCAATTTAAAAAATATATACTGCAAAATGTGCTGGGAAAAAAATAACCCCCTGGGGTTAAGGGTTGGAAATTTCCAAATAGCCTGGGGGTAAAAGGGTTAATATGAAAAATAATTATAAGTATTTATAACTTATTCAGATGTGAACCACATTCGAGATTACATCTTATTAGAAAGAAGAATTTTCTTTTAATCACCGACTTATAAAACTGGAGAATTGATTCTGTGGTGGCAACCTTCAGCACCATGTATATGTTTGGCTGACAATTTAATAAGGGTGAAGTTTTCTCTGGGTCAGTTTCAATTATATCATAAATATTGATTAAACAAATAGATAATTGCATTAATAAATACAACCTCAGATTTATACCGGCATATGTAAAATTTCAATACAAAAAAATATGTTCATACCTAGTTATCACAGATTTGTATATTGCTAATAAATGGACACATTTCCCACAACAAACCCTCATGACACGTGCCAATACTATATCTACCTTTCACATGCTTAAATGAACTACATTCACATACTTTACAGTACTTTACGGGGAGTTTTGTACCAAACAAAATAAAGTTCTACTAAAACCTGCATAACCATCCACTACTGGTATCTCTTCTAAGCTATAAAGTAATGTATTATGAAAAAAATAATGAAATTCCAGTGTACTCTAATATTTTGCAGGAAAAAAAAAAATATATAACCCTAAACTGCCATTTACTCTAGTGGTAGCTGACCTGTTGGATGAGTGGGGACTTGTGGTGGGAAGGGTAAAGAGAACTAAGAAAAGTAGCCTACAATCATACCTTATGTTAAGCTGTTTTAGGCCTTAAGTACTTATTGTTAATAGGAAAAATAGGCATATTTTTTTCTACCATTATTTAAATCTAATTGAAAGATGGTAGAAAGTTGAACCATCAAACGACTTATTGCTGAAAGACGTTACTTATGCGGGTTTTAAGATATCTACATGAATTTTTGAAGGATTAGTTTATATTAGGTCACAAGTCTTGAAACCAATAATGGATTTAACATGAAGTGTGACTCTCCATGAAAGTAGCAGGACAGCCCAAAAAATCAGGGGGAAAAGGTAATACATAAAGACCTAAACTAGATAGGAATTATAGCAATATCTTTACAAGAAAGAAGAAAGTGGAGAGGACTTGAAAAGGCAAATTGTAATGATGTTAATTGTAAACTAACATGAAAGTGTCACCACTGACCGGACAGGGTGTGTTGTCTCACAGCTTTCATTTTAAATGCCCCTTCTATATGTAATTTCTTATTGTGAGGAGCTTGTTGGTGGGATCTAGATGTGTAGCACTGATCTCTATGCTGTATTAAGAAATGCCTGAGACTCTAAGAATTCAAATTCATTAATAATAAAAAGTAAACTCTTGTTTTACAGTTAAGAAAATTGAAATTGCCATTAATTAAACGTTAAACGAATCGCAGCTTATTTGCTATAGCTGCGATTCGTATGACAGAATGGGCCCCCAGTTATGGCTGAGGACTATAAATTGTGATGTAGGTGATGAATGGAGAAGTACTGATTTCAAAGCTAGAGATAGAGACGACTGGCGAAACCTAAGAGAGTCCCTTTGCGTCAATAGGCGTAGGAGATGATGATGATGATGATGAAAAGTTATACATGCAAACTTTGCTTATTGGGTGGCAGCCCCCACATGTGAGTAGTTGGTTTTTTGAGAAATGCCCCCCACCATCCCAAAAGTATTTATGTAACATAGGCAAGCGTGGTTGACTATGTAACGGAAAACTAGAGCCGAGTCCATTTTTTACAACCAAATGTATAACAAGTATTAGGACATAAGCAATTTTGTCAATAAGTGAATGGTCCTGTATCCCAACCTTAAATGGGACTCATCGTAGATCATATTAACTTGTCACATAACATCACAGATGAAAGGAACATGGTAATTCAAAATACTCACTATAGTCTATTTCTTTTAGCGATGCATATTTGCACCGACTCGCGGCGGTGCCCTTTTAGCTCGGAAAAGTTTCCTGATCGCTGATTGGTTAGAATTATCTTGTCCAACCAATCATCGATCCGGAAACGTTTTCCGAGCTAAAAGGGCACCGCTGCGAGTCGGTGCAAATATGCATCGCTAAAAGAAATGGACTATAGTAACACCATTAAAAACATGCGCAACAAATGTCTTGATACTTCCATATATAGACCACTTTTGGGGATCCCAGGTGTTCGGACATTGATCACTTTTGTCTACACATCGATCACTCAGGGGACAATGGTGTTGGCCTAAACAAGTTGTCTAACAACTGCTGAATGGCAAAAAGGGGTGGACCCTCATTTTCTTTGTATTATTATTATTATTATTATTATTATTATTATTATTATTATTATTATTATTATTATTATGTGCTGAACTACAACTCTAGTTGGAAAAGCAGGATGCTATAATCCCAAGGGCTCCAACAGGGAAAAATAACCCAATGCGGAAAGGAAATAAAAAATAAACTATAAGAGAAGTAATGAACAATTAAAAATAAAAATATTTCAAGAACAGTAACATTAAAATAATTCTTCCATACATAAACTATAAAATCTTAAGAAACAAGTTAAAAGAAATAAGATAGATTAGTGTGAACAAGTGTACCATCAAGCAAGAGAGCTCTACCCAAAGACAGAGGAAGACCATGGTACAGAGACTATGGAGAACAATGGTTTGATTTTGGAGTGCCCTCCTAGAAGAGCTGCTTACCATATCTAAAGAGTCACTTTTACCGATACCACGAGAAAAGTAGCCACTGAAAAATTACAGTGCAATAGTTAACCTCTTAATGACCTTAATTCAATCTTCCTCTGGCATAGATTATCTAAGTTTTTATTCTATTTTTTTAGAGAACTTTTCTCCAGTATCTCACAATCCAGCTTGACCCATTTTCGCCTTTCTCTTAAGATTCAGCCTTAATCATCAGTACTTTAAAGGTTGCTAATGACAGGCAGAGGCAAGGAACAGAGGATAATGTCCTACAGACTGACCATATATACTGTACATATGATCAGTACTCAAGTCCATTTCCATTGAGCTCAGACCAGTGAGGGCCAGGCAATGGCTGCTGATGACTCAGCAGGTAGACCTATAGGCTTCACCAAAGCCCCCCAATCCCTAGTTTACAAGGCAGGTGAGGTTGCAGAAAATACTAGAAACTATCGAGCTTGAGTGAGTTCAAAATCCTGTCTAACAGATTTTGAGATGGGGAATGTTTGCAATAAGCTGCTTCAACCTTACTTGCAAGGAAATAAACTTCTGATAAAGACTTTTCCCCTATCAAACAAAAACCTTGTATGTCTTTGTTTCTTTTAGACATTTTTTTTATACTTATGATTCCAAATATCTTGCTACAACAAAATACATTTAACCCTTTTACCTCCAGGCTATTTGGAAATTTCCAACCCTTAACCCCCGGGGGGTTATTTTTTTCCCAGCACATTTTGCAGTATATTTTTTTAAATTGCTCTAAAAGCCTTAATTTTTGTCATAGAGAGGTCAGGTTGGTCTCATTCTCTTGGAAAATGCCTGAATTTTCTCAAAAAATTATCAAAAATATGGAAAAAAAATTTTTTATAGCATTTTTTTGCAAGGACGTACCAGTACGTCTATGGGGGTAAAGGGATGGCTTTTGTGAAACGTACCAGTACGTCCTTTGGGGGTAAAAGGGTTAAAAAACCTAATTGACCTTAGCGTGCAACACTGCTTTTCTTTTTAGTCTGCAGAACTGTTGGGGGGGGGGTCCTAAAATGGGGAACCCTCTTGTACTGTATAATTTTTAGAATATTCTTGACTATCTACAATATTTAATTTACCAACACTTTTTCATTTACTGTATAGATATGTGCATTTTCAAGTTATCCTTGGCTAATAAATTATTGCAATCTTATTAGGTCAGTTACCATCAATATTGGCAGTTTAAGAGATTCCTATTGCATGACTGCATATGAACACATTTGAAAAGATACCATACACCATAATCACTGGTATAAGGTCCTCTAAACTAGTCCATAAATTATCAGACAAGAATTCCAAATTATAAAACAACAAAACCTAAAACATTTGAAGCACAGTATGAGCGACAACTCTAATAAGAACCTAAATGCCTTTGGAAATGCAAAGTAAAATCTCAGAACACACTTTTTACATTTTTATCAATACGTGATTGGAACGATCTTTCTACTCTTTTGAAAAGGGACACTTTCTGTAACTTGAATATCACAGCACCTATCAGGTTGTCATTAAAAACTACAATATTTGTTGGGATGAAGCTGGGATGCTGATAATTATCATAAGCAATCTGACATTGTCCATGGTACCTGCAAAAAGAAAAGCACTTTATATAGCAATAAAACAATGCTATTATTACACAGATATTTACTTGTAATTTACAGTAATTGTCATTTCTTTACTATAAATATTTTAATAATCATTTTACATTCTATATGGGTTTCAGATTGCTTAATGTGACTCATTTCAAGTCAGTGATGTATATTTGGTACCAGACAAAAGACGTCAGTGATGTATATTTGGTACCAGACAAAAGACGTCAGTGATGTATATTTGGTACCAGACAAAAGACGTCAGTGATGTATATTTGGTACCAGACAAAAGACGTCAGTGATGTATATTTGGTACCAGACAAAAGACGTCATTGATGTATATTTGGTACCAGACAAAAGACGTCAGTGATGTATATTTGGTACCAGTCAGTGATGTATATTTGGTACCAGACAAAAGAAGTCAGTGATGTATATTTGGTACCAGACAAAAGACGTCAGTGATGTATATTTGGTACCAGACAAGAGACGTCAGTGATGTATATTTGGTACCAGACAAAAGACGTCAGTGATGTATATTTGGTACCAGACAAGAGACGTCAGTGATGTATATTTGGTACCAGACAAAAGACGTCAGTGATGTATATTTGGTACCAGGACAAAAGAAGTCGGTGATGTATATTTGGTACCATGAATTTAGAATATCTAAGACTGCTATAATGTGTATAGTACAGTGATTGAACATTTTTATGAGATTTAAAGGGAAAGGGCATCCATCTCAATCATTCCTAAAATATTTTGTTTCTACTTGCTTATGGTTTTATATCGCACAAGAAGACCTATTACTACATAAAGAAAAATAAATCTAAAATAGCCTAACTGTACAAAGACCAGAGAAGATATTGCAAAATAGAACAACACTTGAAGGTTGCAAATATCAATAGTTGCAGTAATATCATAACACGGCATATGGTTGGTGGCAAATCTTCAACAAACTTGAATACAGTACTGTATATCAAGCTATAAACACCATTGATAAATGCCAATAACTAAGGTCAGAAAAAAGTAATTTGTATGTGTACGAGTACAGAGGCATTATGTGAGAAACCCCACCAGGATCCACATCTTGCAGTCGAGGGGACCCGTGCCAGAACACCTTCTGGGAGTAGAAGGGGATCTGGAGTTGGAGGAAAGCCTGACATCGTATGCTAAGGTCAAAATGGTTGACTTAATCTCTATGATAGAGACACTCTTGCTTCAGAGTGAATTCCATGTATTGATTATAGAAATGAAATAAAATAGGATAGAGAATAACAATGTTAACAATTCACATACAGTATTTATATACAATGACAGTAATAAAAGTAAAAGAATATAGTATTGGCAAATGACATTAGTTGCCCCTCAAAATCTGTAAGGGTTGGCCAATACAGAACTGAGAAACTAGAGAAAAAAAAAAAAAAACAAGAAAATTTGGTACCTAGGGTCAGATGACTCGTCACTACCCCTCCCGATACACCGCTGCTTATGTGCAGTCGACTATCACTTCAAATAAGTTGCTATATTGTTTTTGAATACTCTAGTTCATCATTCAAGGTACAGTAATGCAGGTGCTGGGAGGAATGAGGATGGGGGAGGGGAGATGTAGGGGTAGAGAGGGGGGATGTTGATGAAGGAGAGGTCTTAATTGGTGAAGGATCTATGGTCGTGGTTCAATCACGCCCAAGTTTTCTATACTGACACTCAAAGAGTGAGCGAGCTAGGTTTCTTCCTGGCATTCCATGCATCTCTTTTTTTTCTCTGGTATATTCAGCAATAACTATGCCTTAGAAATGGTGCTAGAGGAGCATTTCACTGGGCAACACAGGTTCCTCTCCCAGAAATAGATTTTTCCTTCGTCAAAATCCCTTTTTTATACCCTTTCCATAAACTCTTAAACATCTAAATTTCAATATATACTCTACATGACCTCACATTTTTATAATTTATTGATTTAATTCTATTTCCTTTAGTAGACATACAAAATTTAGTTAGGTTAAAGGATTACTCAATATAGTTTCACTCCACCCTCATTAAATTAAATTTAAATTTATTATCCTTATAATTTCCTTCCTTTCATAATTTTTATCTAATAATTTTCTGCTTATTATTTCCATCTTAATATGGTTTTATTACTGTATAATGCAGTAAATCACCAGCACTTGGCTTTGCAATTGTAGTTCATATAACTTGAATGGAAAAATAAT
Organism: Palaemon carinicauda; assembly: GCF_036898095.1. Taxonomy (NCBI): domain Eukaryota; kingdom Metazoa; phylum Arthropoda; class Malacostraca; order Decapoda; family Palaemonidae; genus Palaemon; species Palaemon carinicauda. The sequence continues at coordinate 135,567,430 of NC_090727.1, read as the reverse complement.
ATATTTGTTCACACTTTTGTACAATGTACTGTATTACAGTATTATACAACTCTATTCATCTCCCATTCTTCCTTCTTTTCTATTAACTTTTCATTTCTGTTATTCACACATTTTTACTGTTAATTTCAGTCTATGTCTTTTATCTTATAAAAAATCTTGCCATAGGTAGTAGGTTGGCCAGGGCACCAGCCACTCGTTGAGATACTACCACAAGAGAGTTATGGGGTCTTTTGACTGGCCAGACAGTACTACATTGGATCCTTCTCTCTCATTACGGTTCATTTTTTCTTTCCCTTTACACACACACACACTGTATAGTCTGGCCTATTCTTTACATATTCTCTGTCTTCACACACCTGACAACACTGAGATTACCAAACAATTCTTTACTGCACTGTAATTGTTCAGTGGCTACTTTCCTCTTGGAAAGGGTAGAAGAGACTCTTTAGCTATGGTAAGCAGCTCATCTAGGAGAAGGACGCTCAAAATCAAACCATTGTTCTCAATTCTTGGGTAGTGCCATAGCCTCTGTACCATGGTCTTCCATTGCCTTGTGTTAGAGTTCTCTTGCTTGAGGGTACACTTGAGCACATTATTTTATCTCATTTCTCTTCCTCTTGTTTTGTTAAAATTTTCATAGTCTATAAAGGAGATATTTATTTTAATGTTACTCATCTTAAAAAATTTTATTTTCCTTTTTTCCTTTCCTCACTGGGCTATTTTCCCTGTTGGAGCCCCTGGGCTTATCGAATCCTGCTTTTCTAACTAGGGTTGTAGCTTATCAAGTATTAATAATAATAATAATAATAATAATAATAATAATAATAATGTTAAAATTTCTCCCCCCATATGTGTCCAGTACACCCTCTTTCCCTGACCCCATCCTCCCCCCCCCTCCCCTCCGCTAGCAATTGACTGATTGATTGATTGATTTAGAGTTTTCCTCAGCTAGTGAGGATACCAGTTTGAACATGGGTTGTTTGGGAAAATTCTTTTACTGTAACTCCTATTTGGCAATAAAAAAATTGCTCTACTTTTTTTCTTCAAGAGAAAGCTTTTCAGTTAGAATACAGTATATCAAAATGAAAACTTAAAATATGTTCAACTCAACAACATTCTTTTAAAATTTTTGTATTACAACACCATGAGGTCAGAAAGAGGCTGTCATTGACAGCAAGGCTTCAAACACGCTAACCGGGTGAAAAGGGGAAATTTTGTTGTTGGACCAGTGTTTGATACAATTATAAAAAAAGAATGTTAAGATCAGTGTTACTGTATGGACATGAGTCGTGGTATGACAATGAAACAATCTCCAATAGATTTAGTAGATTTGAGAACAAAGCCCTCAGAAGGATGTTGGGAGTTAAATGGCAGGGCAGGATTAGAAATGAAACTATAAGAGAGATTACTTGGGTACCATATGTGGATGAAATCATGATAAGGGGTAGATGGAGATGGTTTGGCATGCTCTTCGCACTCCCCAAGAAAGATTAGATCACCAAAAGTTTAGCTAGGCTCCACAAGGCACTAGAATAGTTGGAAGACCCAGGCCTACAAGGCTGAGGACTATGAAATGTGAAGTAGGAGATGATGAATGGATAAGTATTGAATTAGAAGCTCAAGATAGAGATGACTGGTGAAATCTAACCAAGGCCCATCAATAGGCATAGGAGGAGATGATGATGAGTGGAGTTGAATATATTTCAATATCTTTATAGAGCTTTCTTTAAAATGTGCAATTTTTTTGTTAATAAAGATAAGAGAAGAGGCAGGGGAGTAAGAACATTTCAGTGCACATCAATCTTAACAGAGTCTGTGATAAACCTAATTTATCTATCAAAATATTTTTAGGATTTTTATATGTGAATAACCAAAACTAAAAACTTAATATCTCCATAAATTGAGGGGTGACTGTATTGTATGTTTAAAGGGCTCTTTTAAACTACAGAGTTTTCAGAATCAATAATACTAAGAAATGCCATTCAATTTTGCAATGTAACGTAACATACAAAAGGTGGATAAACTTCTGATTCCGAGTAAAAGTATGTAACCCTTAAACAGAATACTGAATTTCCAATTTTCACCTATTTATAAGAGTAAATTTCAGGACACCATCTGAGAGTTTAGTAATGTGACTTTCATGCAGAACAATTCAGATAATAAGAAAAGATAGCGCACTGCAAAAGCAGTGTATGTTTCTTATATACTGACCCAAAAAACTGTAAGTTTCTTATAAACCTACCTTGCAAAACAATAGTCGAGTGCATGAACCGCAGAAGATTCTTGAACACCAACGACACTTTCTGGGATTTTAAATCTCTGTTTTGGGAGCTCATGGACGGGAACTATTCTCTTCTCTTTTGGCATGTTCTGCAATACCTCCATTGATTTTTGTTCTTCCAGTGTTGGATTTACTGGATAATCTAAAAAGCACTTCAGGGATATCTTGCCTGCTGAAACATTGCGGTCCCCAGTTACCTGTAAATTATTTTTTTTTCTAAATTAAAATTTGCTTTTTTGGGGGGGGGGGATTCTGGAATAAAATGACATTAGCTACAACTGAAAACACATTCATTAAACAAATTGAAAGTAAATACTGTATTACGATTGTTCTTTAACATTTGCAAATCATATAATTTATGGTTGGGTCTGCATATTCTTTAAAATGATAATTTTGGATATTTGCATTATTCACAGTTTTATAACTGCAGGTACAAGACAACATTCACAATGACAAGGTCAAAAGGACAATACTTTTTACAGAAAAAGTTTAAAAGCCATTATTACACAGGAGCTTAACAATATCAGTCCCCTAAAACTGGGCTCTCTTTGGAAGAGAGCACTCCAAGTCATTGTTATTATAGAGCAGAAATTCAGGACACTGCTTTTACAGAGGAGAAATGAAAACAATAGTATTCACTTCTACATAAGAACAAATATAGGCCAAAATTAACAGTTGTATAATGGCAGATTGTGAGTTAAGGAGACTGATAATGTACTGCTATATTGTATTATTATTATTATTATTATTAAGCTACAACCCTGGTTGGAAAAGCATAAAGCTATAAGCCCAGGGGCCCCAACAGGGAAAATAGCCCAGTGAGGAAAGGAAAAAAGGAAAAATAAAATATTTTAAGAATAGTAACAACATTCAAATAAATATTTACCTATATAAACTATAAAAACTAACAAAACAAGAGGAAGAGGAATTAGACTGTATAAGTGAATTCTCGACTGCTTGTGTAATTTCTTTTTGTCTTTTCTGTTAAAGTGCTGACTTATATTTCCATATATATAACAGTATTCTGACCTGTATTGCTTACAACTGTGAATCTGACCGGTATTTGCTGTTATATAACTGAATGATATTTTTTATGTCTTGTCTGGCAAGACTAAGATACACTTTTTTTGTTTATACTGTACGGTGAACCCTCGCTACTTCGCGGTTCGACCATCGCGGATTCACCACTTCGCGGATTTTTTCCATAACCCATACAGTATATATACAGTAATATATATATATATATATATATATATATATATATATATATATATAAATATATATAAATATATATATATATATATATATATATATATATATATATATATATATATATATATATATGTATGCATGTATTTATGTATATATGTATGTATGTATATATGTAGGTATGTATATGTGTATACATATATATATATATATATATATATATATATATATATATATATATATATATATATATATATCTAAAGTTGGAAGATGTGATGTAGTTCTAAGGGAAAAGTATGGGAAATATGTCTGGGTAATAAGCAAAGCTCTACCTCCAGTTTGTTTCTTCATTATGATCAGAGATAAACGTAAACAAAACATTGGTTGCCATTTTTTATCGTGCTTTTTAGCGTGTTTAGGAAACGCATGATATAAAATCGCCTTTAATATTTGTGCCTGTTTTAGTTTAGGGTACTGTAGTACATGCATTAAGTGTTCTGTACATTAAAGGGTAGTTTGTTAACAGTACTACGTACAAGGGAAGGTTTTAAAAGTCTGAATATACATGTTGAATAAATAGGTAAATATGGTGTCAATACTTCGCGGATTTTTACCTATCGCGGCCGGGTCTGGAACCTATCTGCCGCGATAAACGAGGGTTCACTGTATAAGAAAAAAACGGGTCTGGAAGTGTTATTAGAAGGGCAGCACATACTCAGTAATTTTTAACGTAAGTTGGTATATCAGTTACCTAAACATCGTGAAGGAAAGAATATGCATGATCCATTGTAAAGTAATTATGGCATCAAGTTTTATTATCTCTCTATTCTATCTTGTTTCACAATAAGGAACATTCAGTATTTCCTTCAAAAAAAGTGTAATTGTACAATGTACATTATATGTAATAATTTTTTACTTTTTTGTGCAAAGTAGTATGCAAGATTAGTCTTTCTCAATACCTTACTCCACATTATAATTCCATTAAATGTACGAAGTAGATAAACATACTTAGGTTATAACAATTCTAATTCCCCAAATTTGCGATATGAGAAAAAATCATAAAAGCTTAAAATTCTAGATATGTTTTTTTAATTACGTGTGTGATTTTAGCTTTTACATTTTCTTGTCAAACAAGGACACACTAAATTAAAATTCCCAAAAGTATTTCATCTCAAAGTAAAGCCTAATGATGTAGTATGTCAGGCCTGTGGATAATCAAGAGTTGCACTCTACAAGGAAATTAGTTTGTTGACCAAGTGCTGTAATCAAGATTAATTGTTAAAGCTAAGCTTGTCACAAAATACAGTACTCTACTATCATCCACACTGCTATTGACATTACTAGCAGTTTTTCATAACATATATTCTACATTGCTTTGAGAATTGTTTTCCTGTCATGTTTTCAGCAAATGACTCATCTTAAAATACTGGACAAAAACTTGCAGTCTATTAAATTTCTTATTCTTGATCTGGACATTAATCTCTGGCATAGTCGTTCAGTAACTTCTTTATGGATGTTGCATAAAATTTTGCATAATTAACCATCCTTTGCATTCAGTTCTTCCCAGACTGTACAATCCTGTCCGTAGTACTAGGTATGCAGTTAATTCTAACAGTGTTGTATTCTCCCTCATAAGGCTCAATACTACACAGTATTCTAGAAGTTTTATACCACCTGTAACCAGACTGTGGAATGTTCCTCCTCATTTTCTAGTTGAATCGGAGGAATTTCAGGAGTTCATATTAGTGCAAATGTGTTTATGTTGAACAGGATGACATACATCTCTCTAAATAGTTTTATATGGCAGATCTATTTTAAAGTTGTTACTAAACTTAGAATATTTTATATTTTTTATTTAATAATTCTCATATACAGTACTGTATAGTTTATACCCTTATTTCCTTTCCTCACAGGGCTACTTTCCCTGTTGGTCCAAACTGGAGCCCTATGTCTTGTAGCATCCTGCTTTTCAAACTAGGTTTGTAGTTTAGCTATTAATGATAAACTTTATGGCTTTCCACCTATCCCTTTTCATGTGTTTACTTTGATCTCTCCCACTCAGCTATTCAACACCTCATATTATTAATGTCTGCACTATTAACTATTTTTAAATCCTTTTTAGGCAGTCATGGACTAGAAATGTCTTAGTGGTAATGTTGACCTAATTGGTATTCCATTAATAAAATCAACTAGAAATTCCAATTACCTACAATGGTTTGTAAAAAGAATTTTCGCTAGAGAGCTGACCACTGAGTAATCTTTCATGAATATCTGACAAGAATAAGTGCATTAAGTAACCATACTGTATTAATTACTAAATTATAACACTAAGTAGCAAAACTTTTATTTGATAGTCAATGCAGGGCTGATGATTAACTGCCAATAAACATATTTCGAAATAATCCACTAATCTGCAGAATCATTAAAATTAATAAGCAAGATCAATAAACTGGTGAAACCTCTGAGAAACCTAGAAATATGACAAGCATATAAATAGTCTTAAGATGAACTTCATCACAGTGAGTCTGAAAAATCAGCAAAATCTGTCAGAGCCATGTTCTTAATATATGTACACTTCAATTCATAGCACTGTAAATTATAATGCTTCTTAGTAAATACAAATTGGATATAAATTATAAAATTATGTATAAAGTCTTTAATACACGCACACACATATACCAAGGCACTTCCCCCAACTTTGGGGGTAGCCAACATCAAACAAATGAAAAAAAGGGGACCTTTCCTCTCTACGTTCCTCCCAGACTGACAAGGGACTCAACCGAGTCTGGCTGGTACTGCTAGGGTCTTTAATACTGCACCTAAATTAACAGCACATTAGTTATATAATTCTGTATACTGTTATCACGTTTAGCATACAATATTTCAGTAAACATGAAAGCCTTGAAGTGCAAATACTGTACCTTAAATCCATGCAATTCATTTTCACTGATATACTTGAAGAGGATCAGCTCAACTCCATGAACGGAGTAGTCACCCTTGAAGAGCCCAGGAGTGATAATCTGACTAGGGATGCTTCCATCGTTTTTTCTCAAACTGGTGGGTACGTCATCTGCACATGGTAATATCAGGGGCACTGAGATCATGGGCTTATCATTTTCCCTGACAGAAAGATCAACATCATACTTTTTAACACAACACTTGCACTGCCTATTCACCAAAGTACATAGGCTTCCTTAAAATAACTTTTCCCAAGCTTATTCACTATTTTCATAGTAATACCTTCATTACAGCATCTAAAATATACATAAAATACCCTCATTTATTAATACTTTACTATATATTGATAAGATTGAGAATCTTCAAATACAAGCAGTGGGAATTAAAAGATACAAGAGATAATACAAGAGGAGGATATTTGTAATGGCATGATAGATTTATAGCAGGGAAGAAAAGTAATACGATGTATTTTACAAAATACAGTACCCTTAATGAGGAATACACTAAAATAGCTATCTAATATGTTATTTTTATTAATAAAATAAATTTTTGAATATACTTACCCGATAATCATGAAGCTGTCAACTCCGTTGCCCGACAGAATTCTATGGAGGGATACGCCAGCTATCACAATACTAGAAGGGGGTGTACTTACCAGCGCCACCTGTGGCCAGGTACTCAAGTACTTCTTGTTGACACCTCCTCAATTATTCCTCGGTCCACTGGTTCTCTCTGGGGAGGAAGGGAGGGTCGATTAAATCATGATTATCGGGTAAGTATATTCAAAAATTTATTTTATTAATAAAAATAACATTTTTCAATATTAAACTTACCCGATAATCATGTAGCTGATTCACACCCAGGGAGGTGGGTGAAAACCAGTGTACAAGATTAAAGGATAGCTAAGTATCCCATATTTCATATAACAGTTATCTCAAATAACAATGAAATAATAAGTACCTGGTAAGGAAGTCGAATAGAACCGTTACTCTGCCTTTTTATTTAAGTTCGTCTTCCTTACTGAGCGCAGCGTTCCTCTTGGAGGCTGAATCAACCCAAAGGTGCCAAAGTACACGGGGTTGCAACCCCTACTAAAGGACCTCTACCAAACCTTTAACCTAGGCGCTTCTCAAGAATGAATAGACCAGCCGCCAAATCCAAGGATGCGGAAGGCTTCTTAGCCTACCGTAACAACCATAAAAACAACAATAAAAGTATTCAAGAGAAAGGTTAAAAAAGGTTATGGGATTAAGGGAATGTAGTGGCTGAGCCCTCACCTACTACTGCACTCGCTGCTACGAATGGTCCCAGGGTGTAGCAGTTCTCGTAAAGAGACTGGACATCTTTCAGATAAAATGATGCAAACACTGACTTGCTCCTCCAATAGGTTGCATCCATTATGCTCTGCAGAGAACGGTTTTTATTAAAGGCCATCGAAGTAGCTACAGCTCTTACTTCGTGGGTCCTTACCTTCAGCAATGCAAGGTCTTCCTCCTTTAAGTGAGAATGTGCTTCTCTGATCAGAAGCCTTATATAATACGAAAGCCCATTCTTGGACATGGGTCTCGAGGGTTTCCTGATGGCACACCATAAGGCTTCTGACTGTCCTCGAATAGGTTTAGACCTCTTAAGATAATATTTGAGAGCTCTGACAGGGCAAAGAACTCTCTCTAGTTCGTTACCTACCATGTTGGAGAGGCTAGGTATTTCGAACGATCTAGGCCAAGGACGTGAAGGAAGCTCGTTCTTTGCTAGGAATCCAAGCTGAAAAGAACATGTCGCAGATTCGGTTGTGAAACCAATGTTCTTGCTGAAGGCATGAACCTCACTGACTCTCTTAGCTGTTGCAAGACAAACGAGAAAAAGAGTCTTGAGGGTGAGGTCCTTGAAGGAAGCTGACTGGAGAGGTTCGAACCTAGATGTCATAAGGAACCTTAAGACCACGTCTAGATTCCAGCCTGGAGTGGAAAGACGACGTTCTTTAGACGTCTCAAAAGACTTGATAATGTCTTGAAGGTCCTTGTTGGAAGACAGGTCCAAACCTCTGTGGCGGAGAACTGAAGCCAACATGCTCCTATATCCTTTAATCGTAGGTGCTGAAAGGGATCTCTCATTCCTAAGATGTAGAAGGAAGTCAGCTATTTGGATCACAGAGGTATTGGTGGAGGAAATTGAATTGGCTCTACACCAGCTTCGGAAGACCTCCCACTTAGACTGGTAGACTCTACGAGTGGAAACTCTTCTAGCTCTGGCAATCGCACTGGCTGCCTCCTTCGAAAAGCCTCTAGCTCTAGCGAGTCTTTCGACAGTCTGAAGGCAGTCAGCTGAAGAGCGTGGAGGTTTGGGTGCAACCTGTCTACGTGAGGTTGACGTAGAAGGTCCACTCTTAGAGGTAGAGTCCTGGGGAAGTCGACTAGCCATTGACGTACCTCTGTGAACCATTCTCTTGCAGGCCAAAGGGGAGCAACCAGCGTCAGCCGTGTCCCTTCGTGCGAGACGAATTTCTGCAGAACTTTGTTTATTATCTTGAACGGCGGGAACGCGTACAGGTCGAGATGGGACCAGTTCAGTAGAAAGGCATCCACATGAACTGCTGCAGGGTCTGGAACAGGGGAACAATACAGCGGAAGTCTCTTGGTGATGGAGGTGGCAAACAGATCTATGGAAGGTTGGCCCCACAAGGTCCAAAGTCTGTTGCACACACTCTTGTGGAGGGTCCATTCCGTGGGAATGACCTGATTCCTTCTGCTTAGGCGATCCGCTGAAACATTCATATCGCCCTGGATGAACCTCGTGACCAGAGTGAGGTTTAGACCTCTTGACCAAATGAGGAGGTCCCTTGCGATCTCGTAAAGGCTCCTCGAATGGGTCCCTCCTTGCTTGGAGATGTAAGCCAAGGCTGTGGTGTTGTCTGAGTTCACCTCCACCACTTTGCCTAGCAGGAGGGACTTGAAGTTCAACAGGGCTAGATGAACTGCTAGCAGTTCCTTGCAGTTGATGTGGAGAGATCCTTGTTCCTCGTTCCACACTCCCGAGCATTCCCGTCCGTCCAAGGTTGCACCCCAGCCCGAGTCCGATGCATCTGAGAAGAGATGAAGATTGGGGGTCTGAATGGCCAATGATAGACCCTCCTTGAGAAGGAGGTTGTGCTTCCACCACAGGAGAGTGGTCTTCATCTCTTGGTTGATAGGGATAGAGACTGCTTCTAGCGTCGAGCCCTTGTCCCAATGAGCTGCAAGATGGAATTGAAGAGGGCGGAGGTGGAGTCTCCCTAGCTCGACAAACAGGGCCAGTGATGAAAGGGTCCCTGTGAGACTCATCCACTGTCTCACTGAGCAATTGCTCCTCTTCAGCATGCTCATGATGCACTCTAGGGCTTGGCTTATCCTGGGGGCCGATGGAAAAGCCCGAAAATCCTGACTCCGAATCTCCATTCCCAGGTACACAATGGATTGGGAGGGAATGAGTTGAGATTTCTCTATATTGACTAATAGACCTAGGTCTCTGATTAAGTCTAAAGTCCAACTGAGGTTCTCCAGACAACGACGACTCGTGGAGGCTCTCAACAGCCAGTCGTCTAGGTAGAGGGAGGCTCTGATGTTCGACAAGTGTAGGAATTTTGCTACATTCCTCATCAGATGAGTAAAGACCATAGGAGCTGTGCTTAGGCCAAAGCACAGGGCTTGGAACTGATAGACAACCTTTCCGAAAACGAATCTCAGGAAAGGTTGGGAGTCTGGATGAATGGGAACGTGAAAGTATGCATCTTTCAAGTCCAACGAGACCATCCAGTCCTCCTGTCTGACCGCTGCTAAGACCAACTTGGTCGTCTCCATCGTGAACGTCTGCTTGGTGACATACTCGTTGAGAGAGCTGACGTCCAGCACCGGTCTCCAACCTCCTGTCTTCTTGGCCACAAGAAAGAGACGGTTGTAGAAGCCCGGGGATTGATGGTCCCGGACTATAACCACTGCCTTCTTCTGCACCAGTAGCGACACTTCCTGTTGCAATGCTAGCCTCTTGTCCTCTTCTTTGTAGTTGGGAGAGAGGTTGATGGGTGACGTGGTCAGAGGTGGTTTGAGGCAGAATGGAATCCTGTAACCGTTCCTCAGCCAACTGACAGACTGTGCGTCTGCACCTCTCTTCTCCCAGGCTCGCCAGAAGATCTTGAGTCTGGCTCCTACTGTTGTCTGGAGAAACGGAGAGTCAGTTTTTTCCTTTTGATGTCCTGGATCCTTTCCTAGACTTGCTCCTGTGAGAGTCTGGACGGGAGCTTCCTCGGCTGGGGGCTCTACCACGAAAGGGCGGTATGAACCTAGTCGCAGGTGTATCAGCAACTGGGGAGCGATAAGTCTTGGGGACTGAGGTGGCAACCTTAGACTTACGAGCTGATGAGGCTACAAGGTCGTGCGTATCCTTTTGTATCAGGGCAGCAGACAAGTCCTTAACTAGCTCTTCGGGAAAGAGGAACTTCGAGAGCGGAGCAAAAAGGAGTTGTGACCGTTGGCAAGGTGTAATGCTGGCGGAAAGGAAGGTACACAGTTGCTCCCTTTTCTTCAACACCCCTGATACAAACAACGACGCTAGCTCACCCGATCCATCTCTGATGGCCTTATCCATACAGGACATTAATAGCATGGCAGAATCTTTGTCCGCAGGAGAGGTTTTCTTGCTGAGGGCCCCCAGGCACCAGTCGAGAAAGTTGAACATTTCAAATGCTCTGAACATCCCTTTCAGTAAGTGATCCAGGTCTGAGAAGGTCCAACAAACCTTCGAGCGTCTCATAGCAGTTCTCCGAGGCGAGTCCACCAGACTTGAGAAGTCAGCCTGGGCAGAGGCAGGTACTCCCAAGCCTGGTGCTTCCCCTGTGGCATACCAAACGCTCGCTTTCGAAGCGAGCTTCGTTGGAGGGAACATGAAGGAAGTCTTGCCAAGGTGTTGTTTAGACTGTAGCCACTCCCCTAAGATCCTTAAAGCCCTCTTAGAGGATCTAGCTAGGACAAGCTTAGTATAGGTGGACTTAGCTTGTTGTACGCCCAGCGAAAACTCAGATGGCGGAGAGCGGGGAATAGCAGAGACAAAGTGGTCTGGATAAATCTCTCTGAGAAGAGCCAAGACCTTACGAAAATCAATCGACTGTGGAGAAAGCTTGGATTCGTCCACGTCTGATGAGGGATCAAGGTGTGCCTCCTCATCATCCGACACCTCATCACCAGAGTGTAGCGAAGAGATCGGACAAGAATGCTGAACCGCAGAGTCAGAACGGGTAGGAACAACAACAGAGGTTTCCTCTTCCAGTAACTGTTGAGGGAAAACCTGAGGCTCAGACTGCAAAGGCTGAACAACAGACGAAGCAGAAGGAAGGCGCATGGGTGAAGGAGGTTGACTCCTAGCAAGAGAGGTTGAACCCAAGGGTTGCGCTAGCTGAGCGGAGGACGGAGGCGGAGCAGCCCGTTCCTGTTCCTGTGATATAAGCTGAGCATGATGAGGCTGAGGCTGCGCAGAACAAGGTAAAGTTCTCGCAAGCTGAGGCTCCTGAGGCGCAAGTCCAGGGTGTAGAGGAGCTTGCTTAGAGGAGGGTTGAGCTCGCTGCAGCGATGGCTGAGCAGACTGACTCATAGACGGGAGAGGTTGTTGTACCTCAACCGAGAGTTGCACCACTGGTGGAGCAGCAGGGAGAGGCGGAGGATGAGTGGAATAATCCTCCTGATCCCAACGTAAAGGTTGCCTTAAAGAAGGCTGAGGTTGAACACCACTGGGAACAGCGAACTCGGAAAGTGGCTCAACATCGTACGTCTGGCAGATAGCGCTGCGACCAGGCGGAGCGAGCGCAGGCTGGGCGAGCACAGGCGGAGCGAGAACAGGCGGAGGGAGTGTAGGCGGAGGCGGAGGTGCAACACTCTCAGCCCGACACTCACGCATCAAGTCCGAAAGCTGAGCTTGCATGGACTGAAGCAGAGTCCACTTGGGATCGGCAGAAACGAAAGTAGACTGAGGTAAAGCCTTAACAGTCGAGCTCTGTTGTGGCAGAACCTTACTCCTCTTGGGCGGAGTACAGTCGACAGATGACTGAGGCGAGTCAGAGCTGAGCCAATGACTGCAACCTGGCTGAGCACTCGCGGACTGGACTCTACGTTTAAGCGGTCTCGAGACCTGAGACCAACGTTTCTTCCCCGACAGTTGATCGGCGGACGAGAATAAGACGGGCTCAATCGTCTGCAGGTGGGAGTGACGGTCTTTGGAAGACACGCCCGCAACCACCGAGGATAGTTCTGTGCGCCTAACAAGGCCTGCCGAACCCTTATGCCCTTCGACATTGCTTCTCCCCTGGGCATGGGAGCTTGCAAGAGGTCCCGGACTGGGAGGACGACAGGCTCGCACAGAAAAATCCTCACGCACCACACTGGCACTAACACTAGCACTAGGCACTGCACCGACACTAGCACTCGTCACAGCACTGGCACTAACTCCACCCACTGCACTCTTGACCTTCAGCTCTTTAACTTCGGCCATCAGAGACTTATGGTCACTTACCACTGACTCTACTTTATCGCCTAAAGCCTGAATAGCACTCAAAACAACTGACATATCAGGCGGAGGGCACACAGTAGGTTCGGGGGTAGCCACTACAGGGGTAGGAAAAGGTAGGGGATCATGAGGTGAGGAAAACAAAGAAGAGTGAGAAGAACTCCTCCTAACTCTACCTCTCTCTAACTTAGTTGAATATTTTAAAAGACGGACAAATTCCAATTCGGAAAGTCCGGCGCATTCCTCACATCGATTTTCTAACTGACAGGGCCTGTCCCTACAGTCAGAACAAGCGGTGTGAGGATCTACCGAGGCCTTCGGAATACGTCTATTGCAAGACCTACATCGTCTATGGGAGGGAGCTTGCGAAATGTCAGACATCTTGTAAACCAAAGAGTAAGCCAAAGGGGGTTCCAAAAACAAGCAAAAATCGTTAACGTTATATCAGAACTATATAAAAGCTATCTAGCTAATATAAGAAGGATTCCAGTAATGCGACAGCCGTTAATCTGAGAGAATACTTCACCAAATATCCGTGAATAAACTCGAAGACCATAAGCGTATCCCAGAACGTCTTGCCGGAAGCACGACAGAGGAATAATTGAGGAGGTGTCAACAAGAAGTACTTGAGTACCTGGCCACAGGTGGCGCTGGTAAGTACACCCCCTTCTAGTATTGTGATAGCTGGCGTATCCCTCCATAGAATTCTGTCGGGCAACGGAGTTGACAGCTACATGATTATCGGGTAAGTTTAATATTGAAAAAAAGACAATTTTTCAAATTCCATAGGTCCAAGACTTAAATAAACTAATATTTTGCTAATAAATTAGATTCATTAAGAAATCTAAAGGTTTGCCATAATCTGTACAGAAAACACTAACTTCCATTAAGATATCTATCTCAAATGTTTGCAAGTATCAAAATCACATACTGTATAGTACTACATAAACCATTATGTTAACCCTTTTACCCCCAGGCTATTTGGAAATTTCCAACCCTTAACCCCCAGGGGGTTATTTTTTCCAAGCACATTTTGCAGTATATTTTTTTTAAATTGCTCTAACAGCCTTAATTTTTGTCATAGAGAGGTCAGGTTGGTCTCATTCTCTTGGAAAATGCCTGAATTTTCTCAAAAAATTATCAAAAATATGAAGAAAAATTTTATTTTGATTATAAAATAAATTTTTGAATATACTTACCCGGTGATTATATAGCTGCAACTCTGTTGCTCGACAGACAACTCTACGGAAAAACTCGCCAGCGATCGCTACACAGGTTGCGGGTGTGCCCAACAGCGCCATCTGTCGACCAGATACCCAGCTCTCAATGTAAACAAAGACTCAATTTTCTCCTCGTCCCACTGCGTCTCTATTGGGGAGGAAGGGAGGGTCGTTTAATTTATAATCACCGGGTAAGTATATTCAAAAATTTATTTTATAATCAAAATAACGTTTTTCAATATTTAACTTAGCCGGTGATTATATAGCTGATTCACACCCAGGGGGGTGGGTAGAGACCAGTAATATATGTTTACACTTTTATGAGCTAAGAGTTTTTTATTTCATTTTAGAAGTTATCAAAATAACAAAAACAAAATAAATAGGTACCTGGTAAGGAAGTCGACTTGAACAATTACGCTGCCTTTTAAGTACGTCTTCCTTACGGAGCCTCGCGATCCTCTTAGGATGCTGATCGACCCCTAGGATCTGAAGTATCAAGGGTTGCAACCCATACAACAGGACCTCATCAAACCCCTAATCTAGGCGCTCTCAAGAAATGACTTTGACCACCCGCCAAATCAACCAGGATGCGAAAGGCTTCTTAGCCTTCCGGACAACCCATAAAAAAACAACATTTCAAGAGACAGATTAAAAGGATAAGGAATTAGGGAATTGTAGGGGTTGAGCCCTCACCCACTACTGCACTCGCTGCTACGAATGGTCCCAGTGTGTAGCAGTTCTTGTAAAGAGACTGGACATCTTTCAAGTAAAATGACGCGAACACTGACTTGCTTCTCCAATAGGTTGCGTCCATTATACTTTGCAGAGATATATTTTGCTTAAAGGCCACGGAAGTTGTTACAGCTCTAACTTCGTGCGTCTTCACCTTAAGCAAAGTTCGGTCTTCCTCACTCAGATGTGAATGAGCTTCTCGTATTAACAATCTGATAAAGTCTGACCAAGCATTCTTTGACATAGGCAAGGATGGTTTCTTAACTGAACACCATAAAGCTTCAGATTGGCCTTGTAAAGGTTTAGTACGCTTTAAATAGAACTTAAGAGCTCTAACAGGGCATAAGACTCTTTCTAGTTCATTGCCTACGATCCCCGATAAGCTGGGGATATCGAAAGATTTAGGCCAAGGCCGAGAAGGCAGCTCATTTTTGGCTAGAAAACCAAGTTGTAGCGAACAAGTGGCTTTTTCTGACGAAAATCCGATGTTCTTGCTGAAGGCATTAATCTCACTGACTCTTTTAGCCGAGGCTAAGCATACCAGGAAAAGAGTCTTAAGAGTGAGATCTTTCAGGGAGGCTGATTGTAACGGCTCCAACCTGTCTGACATGAAGAATCTTAGTACCACGTCTAAATTCCATCCAGGGGTAGCCAAACGATGCTCCTTGGTGGTCTCAAAAGACTTAAGGAGGTCTTGCAGATCTTTATGTTTGGAAAGATCTAAGCCTCTATGCCGGAAGACCGATGCCAACATGCTTCTGTAGCCCTTGATAGTGGGAGCTGAAAGGGATCGTCCTTTTCTCAGGTATAAGAGAAAAACAGCTATTTGAGCTACAGAGGTACTGGTCGAGGATACAGAAACTGACTTGCACCAGTCTCGGAAGACTTCCCACTTCGATTGGTAGACTCTAATGGAAGACGCTCTCCTTGCTCTAGCAATCGCACTGGCTGCTTCCTTCGAAAAGCCTCTAGCTCTCGAGAGTCTTTCGGTAGTCTGAAGGCAGTCAGACGAAGAGCGTGGAGGCTTTGGAGTACCTTCTTTACGTGTGGCTGACGTAGAAGGTCTACCCTTAGAGGAAGACTACTGGGAACGTCTACTAACCATCGAAGTATCTCGGTGAACCATTCTCTCGCGGGCCAGAGGGAAGCAACTAACGTAAACCTTGTCCCTTTGTGAGAGGCGAACTTCTGCAGTACCTTGTTGACAATCTTGAACGGTGGGAATGCGTAGAGATCCAGATGTGACCAATCTAGGAGGAAAGCATCTATATGTATTGCTGCTGGGTCCAGGACTGGAGAGCAATAGATTGGAAGCCTCTTGGTCAGCGAGGTTGCAAAGAGATCTATGGATGGTTTTACCCCAAGTGGCCCAAAGTCTCTTGCACACATCCTTGTGGAGGGTCCATTCGGTTGGAATTACTTGCCCTTTCCGACTGAGACAATCTGCTATGACGTTCAAGTCGCCTTGGATGAACCTCGTTACTAGGGAGATGTCTTGACCTTTTGACCAGATGAGCAGGTCCCTTGCGATCTCGTACAACGTCAGTGAGTGGGTACCTCCTTGTTTGGAGATGTACGCCAAGGCCGTGGTGATGTCCGAGTTAACTTCCACCACTTTGCCTCGAAGGAGAGACTTGAAGCTTTTCAAGGCCAGATGTACTGCCAACAGCTCCTTGCAGTTGATATGCATGCTCCTCTGACTCGAGTTCCACAGTCCTGAGCATTCCCGACCGTCTAGTGTCGCACCCCAGCCCACGTCCGATGCGTCCGAGAAGAGAACGTGGTTGAGAGTCTGAACAGCCAGGGGAAGACCCTCTCTAAGGTTGATATTGTCCTTCCACCAAGTCAGACAAGACTTTATCTTTTCGGAAACCGGGATCGAGACCGCTTCTAGCGTCTTGTCCTTTTTCCAGTGAAAAGCTAGATGGTATTGAAGAGGACGGAGGTGTAGTCTTCCTAGTGACACAAATTGTTCCACGGATGACAGCGTCCCTACCAGACTCATCCACAGCCTGACTGAGCAGCGTTCCTTCTTCAGCATCTTCTGGATGGATAGCAGGGCTTGATCTATTCTGGGGGCTGATCGTCTTGTTGTTCAGCAACGTCCTCATCAGAGGGTTCCTCATCCGAAAACTGATGAGGAAACGGCAACGGAGTGGGCAAAGTCTGGCTCGCTGAGTCCGGTCGCACTGGTGCATGCGTGACGGAGCCGGACGCAACATCATGGAACTGCTGCACAGTCTGTGAACTGTCAACAACCATGGGTGCGCGAGGAAGCACAGCGTCAACCCGAGACTGTCTAGACCGTCTGGGTTGTGCAGTCAACACCCTACCGGGTTGCTGAGGTTGACGCACTGCGTCAAAACAAGTCACCTCTGCTGGTTGTTGAACGTCCTGAATGTCAACAACCACCTCCGAGCGTCGCTTAACGTCAACGTGCGGCTGGCAACCCACACTGGGTCGCATCGGTGGAGGAACCACCTCAACTGGCAGACACGAGTAGGTTACCTCAGCGTCAACAGGGCGCACAACCGACCGGTTGGAAGGTTGTTGGCCAGAAGGTTCGGTAGCAACCTTCTCCGCATTAAAGTCCTCTATCAAGGACGCAAGCTTGGACTGCATGTCTTGCAGCAAAGCCCATTTAGGGTCTACGGGAGCAGGTGCGGCAACAGACGGGGTTAGCGACTGAGGCGGTACCGCTTACCATCCCTGAAAGCCTTGTTATGCATGACATAATTGTACAGCAAAACTTCAAAGGCTTGAAAACAGCTGTGAAGTTGACCTGTAAAAAACTTGGAGCGTCTCCTGGCCAGGCGCCAGGAAGAGTCTACGAGAATTGAGAAGTCTATCTGGGCAGAGGCATGAACTCCCAAGCCGAGAACTTCTCTCGTGTCATATCAGACTCTCGCTCTATAAACCAGTTTAAAAGAAGGGAAAGCAAAGGCTGTATCCCCCAAACTCCTCCTGGTGAAAAACCAGTCGCCTAGCCAACGTAAAGCTCTCTAGGAGAGCGAGAGAGCACTAGCTTAAAAACAACGGCTTCGAAGTAGCTAGGCCTAGTGTAAGCTCTGACGTTTAGGCGAACGAGGAGCAGCAGTTACAAAAAGATCCGGACAAAGATCCTTAAAAAAATCATCATGATTCAATTAAAGTCCATAGGGGGCTAAGCAGCTTTAGGCTCCTCTCCATCTGACAGAGGGAATATCAGTAGGAGGGGGAACAGCAACTTCCTCATCTACAGGAACCTTGTCCGATAAAAGCTGAGTCTCAAGCAAGGGAGAGACCTACCGTGGTGGCAATGCTTTACAAGCAGAGTCCACACTCACTGGTGCATTAGTAGCGGACCAGAACGCAACGTCATGTAACTGCTTGACAGTCTGTGAACTGTCAACAACTGAACTGTCAACCACAACAGGTGCGTGAGGACGCACAGCGTCCACTCGAGACTGCTTTGACTGCCTAGACTGAGCAGTCAAAACAACTCTAGAATGCGGAGGTTGACGCACAGCGTCAAAACAAGTCAACTCCGATTGTTAGTGAACGTCTTGAACGTCAACAGGAGCATCAGCAAGTGGCCTAACGTCCAAATGCGGCTGAAAAACCACACGAGACCGCATCGAGTGTGGTTCTAAACAACCTGACTGACGTGACTAAGCTACGCCAACGTCAACAGTAAGCACAAAGGAACGTTAGGGGGATATCGATGAGCTAAACGGCTAGACTCAACAGACTAATCGGCAGAATAGTCTTCCATAAGGGAGGCAAGCAAATACTGCATGTCTTGCCATACAACCCATTAAGGATCAACGGAAATGGTTGTGGTAAGAGACGAGGGTAACGTCTGTGACCGCAACACTTTGCCTACAAAAAAAGACTCTCGGAGTCTGTGTTACGCTTTTGTTAGGCGGCGAGCAGTTATCCGATGACTGCATAGGGTCAGAGCTGTCCTAATGGTTGTAACCAGGATGCTGGACCTGTCCTGAAAGGACTGACTTTCGCTTAAGGGCTTCGAAACCTTGTGACAGGTTTCTTATGCGAAAAGCCTTCGGATGACGAGGAGAAACAACGTCTCTCTCGTCTTATGGTAGGGGAGATTTTGGTAAGATACACCCGATACCATAGAGGGAAAACGTCTGTTCGTTGATCAAGGCCTCTCGAACCCGTAAGTCGTTTGACGTTACTTCTCCCCTGGGCTTGGGAGCATGCAAGAGGTCCCGGACTAGGTGAACGACAGGCACGAACAGACGAACCCTCGGACGCAACACTGTAACACTTTGCGCATATCACTTTATCACTTCGATTTTCTGTTTTGCACTTATTTCACTGAAATTTAATACTTTTACTGATTTCTACCTGAAACACGCAATTCTACCCTTCATTAAAAGGTAGTAATTGCGAAATCAGTCGTACAGTGAACCCTCGTTTATCGCGGTAGATAGGTTCCAGTCGCGGCCGCGATAGGTGAAAATCCGCGAAGTAGTGACACCATATTTACCTATTTATTCAACATGTATATTCAGACTTTTAAAACCTTCCCTTGAACGTAGTACTGTTAACAAACTACCCTTTAATGTACAGAACACTTAATGCATGTACTACAGTACCCTAAACTAAAACAGGCACAAATATTAAAGGTGATTTTATATCATGCATTTCCTAAACATGCTAAAAAGCACGATAAAAAATGGCAACCAATGTTTTGTTTACATTTATCTCTGATCATAATGTAGAAACAAACTGGAGGTAGAGCTTTGCTTATTACCCAGACATATTTCCCATACTTTTCCCTTAGAACTACATCACATCTTCCTACTTTAGATATATATATATATATATATATATATATATATATATATATATATATATATATATATATATATATATATATATATATGTGTGTGTGTGTGTGTGTGTGTATATATATATATATTTATATGTATACACATATACATACCTACATATATACATAAATACATGCATACATATATATATATATATATATATATATATATTACTGTATATATATGGGTTATGGAAAAAATCCGCGAAGTGGTGAATCCGCGATGGTCGAACTGCGAAGTAGCGAGGGTTCACTGTATAATGCAAGCTCATTAATACCAGCAAAAAACAGAAAACATATTTTAAGATAAAAAAATCAGTGGCTGGGAAAGAGACTAAACACTAGTTCATATAAACTACGTTTTCAATCTCTCACCGCACATAGCCTGGGGACGAGAATAAAAAACTAAAAACGTTTTATCCTTCCTCCCCGTACAGCGACTAGGGACGAGAGTAACTCGAGAACAACGTTACCCGCTTGAACGGAACGTTTTCTCTCCTCTCTCTCCCTCCGTCTCTATCTCTCTCTCTCTTTCTCTCTTGATTTCGCACCTAAGAGAAGAGCCCAATTATATTTCGTCAAAAAAACATGTTATTTGACTAAAGGAAAAAACTGAAAGGTTTTTCAAATAAAAAGTTCCTTTAAAATAGAATTTAAAACATTTAAGCTAAGAAAGAATGAACAAAACGTCAGAATCGATTTACTCTTACTGCAAAGTGAAACCGTGATACACTCTCTCTCTATCGTAACGATAGAGCGCAAGTTGAACGTCCTGAACGTCAACAACTGCGTAGCATAAATAAACTAAACGTTAGTTCATCTTTGAAAACAGTACGAAGACTATCAAAGAAATTCTTTCATAAAATATTACATTTAAAAAGTTTTAAATCCTTAGCTCTTTAAAAGCTAATTACGATATAAAGGGCTCAACGTTGATTAACTTCAGTTTCCAAGTTAGGACCGCCTACTCTCAGGAAAGGTCGCATATAAACAAAACATTAAAATTTATTTTTATATGTTTATAATAAATGGAAAGTTAATCGAAGAGGCCTAATAAAGGCGGAGAGATATAAAATATATAGAGGAAAATCTATAACGTGATAAGATAATTACTAAAAGCCTAAACACACTTCCGTCTAAGGGAAGGGTCGGCCATTTAAAAGTGAAAGAAAGTCCATACTCTCTTTGTCACCATAATTAAATCTATCCAAAACTTGAACGTCCTGAACGTCAACATGCATAGCGAAAGCTCAAAACTAGAATATAGTACTTCACCAAATAGATGTGAAAAATGACAAATTCGAAGATAATTTGTATTTTTCCTAACCATACAAACCTTAGCTATTTACAAAGGGTTATTACTTTTAGCGTAGCTGAAATGGCGAGCCATTAGAATTTAACGAGGGTGTATTACCCCCGCGCTAGTTAGCGGGGGGGTAGGGGAGTGGTAGCTAGCTACCCCTCCTCCCCCTCACACACAGGTGAATACTCACTTTCACTTAGAGGTAGGACTTGTCTTGGGGGACAGGGCTGGCGGGCAAATATGTGTAAATAGCTAAGGTTTGTATGGTTAGGAAAAATACAAATTATCTTCGAATTTGTCATTTGTTCCGTAACCGAAATACAAACCACGCTATTTACAAAGGGTGACTTATCCC
This sequence comes from Palaemon carinicauda, assembly GCF_036898095.1. NCBI lineage: Eukaryota > Metazoa > Arthropoda > Malacostraca > Decapoda > Palaemonidae > Palaemon > Palaemon carinicauda. Next base: position 135,546,004 of record NC_090727.1, on the reverse strand, counting down.
TTAGGAAGGGTGGAAAGTCCCCAGCCATACTGGCTTTGGCTTTACCCGGGGACTCAGAATCCGAGTGAGTCGCACTCGAGAAAAGGAGTCCCTGCACCTCACAAGTTCCTTGCACCGCAAGGAACCATGTGGCCTACGTAAGCTTGTGTGTGAAGGAAGAAGTGTGACCCGTCTTAGGCAGTTGACCTGGAGTTCCAGAAGGAACTCTGGGTTAGGACGTTCCCAATACCACCTCGTCAGGGTATGGGGGACGCGACAGTATTGACTCAATACTCGGAACACAAGGAAGCATGGTTTACCTGCAGAGGTTCGAGGTCAGCTATGCAGAGACCAGGATGCTGCTTCCCCGTAGAGGGGATGATGAAGAAAGAAGTAAGGGCCAGACATACTTCTTTCGTTCATGCAGACTAAAACCTGATAACAATGCCCTCAACCTTCTGCTACCTGTCCAAAAAGGAGCCTGAGGTTAGACCAGCTGTTGTGTAGCCACCACAGAGCGATAGAAAACGTATCGAGACTCCTGTGGGTCACGCCCTGCAGGAAGCGGGCTGCGAAGGTCATCAGACGCTTCCAGACTCCAGCTTGTAGCACCTGCGTCACAGAGTAGTATTACTCGAAGGCGAGGGACGTTGCGATGTATCCAACATCGTGCTGTAGGGCGACGTGACGGGGGAGGGTCTGAAGACAGGTCGAGATGAATGTCCTTGAGTCCGGGCTGAAGAGGTATACTGGTGACTCTCCCCCCATGTCCTCCTTGTGTTCCCAAATCGGCTGCAACTGAGGCCAAACTGCAGCTGTTCCCAGCGCTAACCTCTCGATTCCTGTACTGGCAAGAAAGAGAAGGTCTTGGGACATCAGACACAGAATGGAGACTCAAAATCTTGAATGAATCGGACCGAAGGGTCGGGACCCTCAGATTCTGAGTCTAGCCAACAACTCAGGAGCGAGCCTGAATGTTGCCTTCCCCTCTTCCTTAGAAAGGGGGGGAGTAGTAAGAGACCAAGAAGATTGCTTACACACTGGCCGTGGCCAGAGTGAGCAGAAGACCCAAGGCGGAATACTATCCGAGGCCTGTCGTAAAAGGGTCTTGAGAAGATCTCTTAAAGGACTAAAAGTCCGAGCCATGCTCCAAGTTGGAGGTCTTCCTCCGACTAGGGCAGGGACGATCGTAGCTTCGCATGAGCGAGGATAGATCCAGCGGGCAGGAAAAAGTTATTCCTTTAAGCCTGAAGGTCAGGGAAAGGCTGAGCGACAGGCTTCATTGCCAAGAGCGGAAAGGAGTTTCCTCCCGCCGAAAGGCAATAAGACCGTTATTGCTGGAGAAGAGGCCTCACGGGAAGAGGTATATCTCCCACGGCACCAACCACCTTAGACTCTTCACTTTGCCTGGGAGACCCCTGTGGATGACTATCGCAGATGACGCGACCTCCGTACCGCGACTGTAGCGGGTTGTCTCTTCTAGAGGAGGAGGCGTAGTGTCTCCAGGCATGAAGCCGAAGCGACGCCCCGGTTCGGGAGAGATGTCGCAGTGTGGTTGCTTGAGTAGTCTGCGCCGTGGGAGAAGCTCTCCCGGGAGTTCCGTCAGGGGAAGCAGAGGGTCCAGAAACCGTTCTGCGCATAGTCCCAGTGGAGCTCTCCCATTGAAAGGTTGACAGACAACCTGGTTTTGTTGAGACCCATTGTCCGCAGACAAAAAGGAGGGAAGACGCAGGCGTCGAAGTTGTCCCACCATCACCGGAATGCATCTTGCCAGAGTCTCGGGGTCTGAGACTGGGGGGAAAACTAGCGGAAGCTTGAGGTTCCAAGCTGTCGCGATCAGGTCCCCCAGACCAGCACTTGCTGGTTACCCAAGGTCAAAGACCCCTAGGTACACTCTCTCTATGAGGCTCTGCTCGGATAGTCTGAGAGAAACATTCCCCTGCCTGGAATGAGAGAGCCGATGGTGGAATTGAGAGAATCTCAATCATCCCGGTATCTCTACTGCAAGATGTGAAGGTGTGAAAATGCGTCCCCTGCTGGTTAGCATGAAGTCGACACGCAACGGGGCGACTTGGCAGGAGCGGTAGGATCTGAAGAGGGGCCAGACTAAGGCCCTTAAGCCTGCCTGAATGATGGAGAGGTATCCTTCAGGTCTTGACCATAGGCCTGGACCGGAACATGCCCCCCCCCCTTTCCTTTGACGAGTCCGAGAACCGCATCAAGAATGTGGGGAAAGGACGAGAATATCCACTACCATCAAGAGGCTCCATAGGTCAACACCCATTGCAGGTTTAATAGTTCCGCTGGTCCCATAGGGCCAGGGAGTCCGGTTAAACATTGCCTGAAGCCACCGGAACTTGGATCGCCCCACATGGAACTTATCCTGAGGCGACCGTTCGGACTATAAACGGGTCAATGAGGAAAGAAGAACTAGGACACGTTCCAAGGTAGGGCTGAAAACTCTGCTTGACTGAGAACAGGTACTGCGACTCTCCTCAGTCTTGCCACAGTCAACCGAAAGGAAGGCTCGGAGGATGTGGTAACAGAATCTGGCGTCCCCAGGTGGTCACCCATCCAAGTACCGACGTTGCTTAACCTCGCTGGACGGACGAGAAGCGGGGTTTCCAACGTGGTAAGGCGGTTGACTCAATATCATGGCCAGATACTCCAGATGTTGAGGCAGAGGAAGAGAAGGCTCCAAGCAAAATACCATGAGCCCACACTCATGGTCAGCATTCGGAAGCTTTTCCCGGCGCTGAAGAAGGTCGAAACCCGAGCCTACCGGAGTTGACCAGCCCTCCAAACAGCAGAGGAGGCGGAAGTCTGCACCTGAGCGGCCAAGAGGAAGGCAGGGAGAGTTCTCTGGGGAAACAAACCTGCTATGCCACGGCGGGATAGCCACACTGCATCATAAGCAGGAATACTTGCAGTTTAGGCTGAATTCGACGAGCACCCTGGAAGATGGATGGAATGGAAACTGAAAGTACCCGTCCTTCCGATCCAGGGTTAAAGGAGTCCTGTCGCCTCGTTACCAGTCTGATCGATTCTGCTGGTCTACGCTGGCCGAAGTTTGTTCGACAAACTTGATCAGGGCTGAGAGGTCGACTATGGACATCCCCTCTCAGATCCTTCCTTACAAGAAAGGATCGACTGAGGGGGCCGGGGGTGAAGCCGTCGATGATCCTAAGGAAGACCTTCGCCTAAGGTATGGATCATTCTGCCCAACCGGGCAACTCTGCTGATGCTATGGCATAGAGGTTCAGAGACACTGAATTCGCTGACAGAGACGGCAGGCGCGATATCCTTGGCTACTCACAGAGATTGTGCGGGAATGGGCATCGGGAAGCTGTCATTCGGATGAGTAACCTTAAGCATCCTCCCAGCGAAAAAACCAGCAATCTTAGAGTTCGTGAACTCCTTTTAGGACTATGCCCCCCCGGGGGAGTCTCCCGTGCCATCTGTTCCTGACAGGAGGAAACTGCAATTGGACACCTTGTCCCAGTTGTCGTAGCCGATAACTTAGGCCGACGTGGTTGAAAGAAAAGGGAGCTGGAGCCCTGCAGAGTCTGGAAGAAAGCGCCTTGGAGGAGTGAAACCGGAAGTCGATTTACTCCGCACAGCAGATGTTTAAGTCTCTGTCCTTGGGCAAAGACAAAACTCTTCTCAAGGATGGAAGGGTGTCTGAGGTCGTTGACCTCCACAGATGAGACACCCGAAGGAAGCCTTCAGTCAGTGCGTCCAGATGGTACAACATCGAGCTTGTCCGCAAGTAGATACTTAACGACGAAAGGCCAAGGTGCCTGAGCTCGAGAGGAGGAAAGTACCCTTGATCTTCCTGTAGCTTCCTTGAACCAAACCTCGGGCCGTAACCGAGGAGGGAAAGAACCTGGTAAGCTCCCAGAGGAAGAGGTAAGCAGTCACCCCTTGTCCGATGGAGAAATCTTCGACGGAAAGACCCCCCGCCAAAAATCCTTCCAGGGCGGGAGAAGGAGAGAGTACTCGTGCAGGAGAGGGGACCCTTGAGACCGACCTCTTGGGAACCAACTTCGCCCTGGGGGAAGTCACCACGAAGTCCACTCCTCTCTTTCTCTTCAGCGTAGGAGAGACAGCCGCTGGTTTGTTACCCTGGCCGGTGAGTGCTGGTTTCATAACCCTCATTAACGCCCGTGCCAGCGGATCAAACCATGTCTGCTGCTCCAAGGACACAGAGTCCGAAATCCTCGCTAAGGTGAAAGGGATCGGGCGATCCTTTGGAGAGGACACGACGGTTCCTGCCTGAAAAGAAGGTGGGAAGAATGCTGTACTGACCTGTCTTCGTCCTGCACTACCAACCTGTGCTTGGATGGAGGTGATCCCGAGTGCCGCCTAGGAGCACGCGTCCCTGCTGCTACCACCGGCTGTGGAATTCGCCGCGAACTATGGTCGCGCGAGGGCGAACGGTCGCGCAAAGGCGAATGGTCGCGCGGGCGCACAGGCGAGTGGTCGCGCGGGCGCGCAGGCGAGCGGTCGCGAGGGCGCGCAGGCGAGCGATCGCGCAGGCGAGCGATCGCGCGGGCGCGCAGGCGAGCGATCGCGTGGGCGCGCAGGCGAATGGGCGTGACGGCGAGGGATCGTGCTGCCGCGTAGGTGAAGAAGATCGCTGGCGGTAAGCGATGGCGAGCAGCATGTGTAGGTGAATGATCGCGTGATAGGGTGCGATGGTGATCAGCATCCGCAAGAGGGCGATCGTTCAGGGTTGTGCGATGAGGAGCAGCATGCGTAAGCGGGCAATCGTTCAGGGTTGTGCGATGGCGAGCAGCATGCGCAGGTGAATGATCGCGTGAAAGGGTGCGATGGTGATCAGCATCCGCAAGAGGGCGATCGTTCAGGGTTGTGCGATGAGGAGCAGCATGCGTAAGCGGGCAATCGTTCAGGGTTGTGCGATGGCGAGCAGCATGCGCAGGTGAATGATCGCGTGAAAGGGTGCGATGGTGATCAGCATCCGCAAGAGGGCGATCGTTCAGGGTTGTGCGATGAGGAGCAGCATGCGTAAGCGGGCAATCGTTCAGGGTTGTGCGATGGCGAGCAGCATGCGCAGGTGAATGATCGCGTGAAAGGGTGCGATGGTGATCAGCATCCGCAAGAGGGCGATCGTTCAGGGTTGTGCGATGAGGAGCAGCATGCGTAAGCGGGCAATCGTTCAGGGTTGTGCGATGGCGAGCAGCATGCGCAGGTGAATGATCGCGTGAAAGGGTGCGATGGTGATCAGCATCTGCAGGAGGGCGATCGTTCAGGGTGGTGCGATGAGGAGCAGCATGCGTAAGCGGGCAATCGTTCAGGGTTGTGCGATGGCGAGCAGCATGCGCAGTTGAGGGTCGCGCGATGGCGATCAGCATCCGCAGTTGAGGGTCGCGCGATGGCGATCAGCATCCGCAGTTGAGGGTCGCGCGATGGCGATCAGCATCCGCAGTTGAGGGTCGCGCGATGGCGATCAGCATCCGCAGTTGAGGGTCGCGCGATGGCGATCAGCATCCGCAGTTGAGGGTCGCGCGATGGCGATCAGCATCCGCAGTTGAGGGTCGCGCGATGGCGATCAGCATCCGCAGTTGAGGGTCGCGCGATGGCGATCAGCATCCGCAGTTGAGGGTCACGCGATGGCGATCAGCATCCGCAGTTGAGGGTCGCGCGATGGCGATCAGCATCCGCAGTTGAGCTAGTAGCTGGCGAACCATGTTCCTTCATAAGTGTTGGAGAACGTTGGCGTGCCAGCTGTAACACACGTGGGCGATCCGGAGATCGCTGGCGAGCTGATGATCGCTGACGAGCTGACGATCGCTGGCGAGCTGATGATCGCTGACGAGCTGATGATCGCTGACGAGCTGATGATCGCTGACGAGCAGAAGGCTACGCGTGGAAGCCTGCGCAAAGAAGAAGAGTCCTTGACCCCGACCTGAACCGAAGTTCTAGATCGCGAGGGCGAACGTGGGCGCACAGGGCACGTAACAGGAACCGCAGGGAAGATCATCTTGAAAGCGCTGACGAACAGGAGAGCGCTGACGAACAGAAGGGCGCGCAGGGAAACCCTGACACGCAAGGGAAGAACCCCCGTGGGGGCAACCCTTTGCCCCGAAGGGATCGTTGTCCGCCGGGAGACTGATGTCCGTCGGAAGACCGCTGTCCGTCGGGAAGACCGTTGTCCGTCGGGAAGACCGTTGCCCGTCGGAAGACGAGATTAAACTGCTGTCCATCTGCACCAAGACGGAAGATCGAGAAAAAGAAGTTGTAGGCTGCAAACGGAGGGCCTTACGGCGAGGGAGGCCAACAGCAACAGCAACAGAAGAAACCTCCGAAGAGGAGTCTCTATGAGTGTACTCTCTCGCGAACGAAAGAGAAACACTTCGAGGAAGAGACTGGTCAGCCAGTGACCTAAAAGGAGCAATCCTCCGAAGAGGAGCTCCTGCAGTTGCCCAGCCCCTTGAGCGAAACTGCAGGTGCGACCGCTCAGCACCAAGAGCATAGTCGCACGAAAAAAAGGCAAGAGAAGAACCCCCCAAAAGAGGAAAAGCTCAAGCCTGGACAGGAAAAAAAAACTTCCCTCGGAAGGAAAGTTATCCGCCCAAGGAGGCAAGCCTCCTGACTGTTCTAAAATGAACTGGAGAGCTGTCCGTCGACACGGGAGTACTACCAGTAGAAGGAGACACGCCCCTGACGACAATACAAGGGGGGAGGCAGCAACAGCCGAATCCCCAGGACTCAACCAGACAGCTCACACCGTTGCTATATTACAGAAACGAACTAGATCGGTAACTGTAAAAAAAAAAAAAAAAACAAATAATATTAGTACACATTCATTCCCCCGGGAAGGCTCCGAAGAGGAATCCCGAGGAAAAGGAACAAGAATTACACAACAGGCACGTGCCCTCACAACCACTTACACTCGCGGAAGGAGAGCTGTAACCAAAACAGAATTATAACAATTATAATTATGTAACTATGTAATTATGTAATTTAAAAATGAATGAACACTAAAGAAAAAAACGAAAACCCCGAAAGGAATCGTTCTACAAGCTGAAAAATTAACAACTACAATTAGATTCATAAACTAATTGAGACAAAATGTACGGCGTAGCAACCCCACCCACACGGGAAGGAAGCTACAAGGGCGTAGTAAAACATAGTAAAAGGGTGAACGACCTCAAGAGAGAGAGAGAGAGAAAGACCGAAGTCAAACTCGATCGCAACCCATAAAATTAGGCCGTGGTGGCCTAACTGCCGAGGCCTCCACGTAGATATCGTACACTACACACACACATCTGAAAAGGAAACTTACTTATTTCTATACTCAAATATATATACAAACATGAAAACATGTTTACATATATATTGAGTAAAAGAAAAGTAAGCGATTAAGTAAAGACAAAACAGACAATGGCTGCCAAGCGAGGACCAAGACAGAGACGTCTGTCACAGTCCGAGCCAAAAGTGAAAGTGAGTATTCACCTGTGTGTGAGGGGGAGGAGGGGTAGCTAGCTACCACTCCCCTACCCCCCCGCTAACTAGCGCGGGGGTAATACACCCTCGTTAAATTCTAATGGCTCGCCATTTCAGCTACGCTAAAAGTAATAACCCTTTGTAAATAGCGTGGTTTGTATTTCGGTTACGGAACAAACTCCAGTTTAGCAACAGCGAGTAAAGTACGTCTTGTCGACACCTCGACAGAGAGAAAATTGAGTCTTTGTTTACATTGAGAGCTGGGTATCTGGTCGACAGATGGCGCTGTTGGGCACACCCGCAACCTGTGTAGCGATCGCTGGCGAGTTTTTCCGTAGAGTTGTCTGTCGAGCAACAGAGTTGCAGCTATATAATCACCGGTTAAGTTAAATATTGAAAAAAAATGTTATAGCATTTTTTTGCGATGACGTACCAGTACGTCCATGGGGGTAAAGGGATGGCTTTCGTGAAACGTACCAGTACGTCTTTTGGGGGTAAAAGGGTTAAAAGAACTACAGTACTGTACTGCATAAACGTCCATCTACGAAAGCATACCATAAGTGTCAATTGAAGTATTCAAGAGGTAATTAGCATTGACAGCTAGCTGTTTATTTGGTGAAATCTATTTAGAATTGCAAACTAAGTGAAAGACAATTTTTTCTTTTTGAACATCATTAGCAAAGATAACAGTTAAGGACTTTTAAAAGAATTTTTGATGGAAAAGGAAAAAATAATGGAATCAAAATAAAACAAAAATAGAAATCGAATTATCAAAAATTCACACTTATTTATGCATTGTGATATTGTGTCTACTGGTTACTTTTAAAAGATTCATCAGTTAGTTAACAAGTCACTGGTCACTGTTATGTACTGTACTAGTACACGCTGATACTTCTGGATACGGACATTTCTGTATACAAAAAAACTCATCGTGCGAAACGACATACGAAGATTTTTTAGCCTCATATTACAAAAAGGTACTCATGGCACGAAAAAAAAAATTGCTGTTAGGTTAGGTTTATTGAATTATTCAAATATATTTTGATGTATTTCATTCTATTTCATTATACGAAAAAATCATATTATGAAAGTCATTCCTGAATTAATTTCATATCCTGAGGTATTACTGTACTTAAAATATTACACTTATGCATCATAGAGATATAGCATCCATTCGTCACATTCACCAAATGTGTTAACTAGTCGATAGGTGACAATAATCATTACAAATACATGTTTAGTCATCCTTTTGTAGGACTGCAAAATGTTATAACATTACTAAAACCTTCTCTCTGCAGTATTTGAAAAATTTCCTACTTAAGATTTTCCTCTTCATTTATATTGTTCCAATACTATATAATTTTAACCTCATATGTAGCACATTCTAAATCATTGCATATATTCTCTCTCTCTCTCTCTCTCTCTCTCTGTGTGTGTGTGTGTGTGTGTGTGTGTGTGTGTGTGTGTGTGTGTGTGTGTGTGTGTGTGTGTGTGTGTCCATCAAAGGATCTTATACTGTGCTGCCTAAAATAAGAGGGCCCCAACGAAGTAATCCTTCTCTGCTAGGGACAAACCATCCATAAAAATTCTGAAGATAATCTTGTATTTCATTATTTGTCTTAACATTCTTTACTTTTAACAAGCATAAAACAAGAAAGTTATTATTATCAAAAGATACATGTTTAAGAAAACACAGCCCTCCATTCTAATCAAAGTTTTTCTTTGAAGAAAATTAATTTGGAATACTGTACGTCATCTTTGCTTAATGCGAGCTTTTTTAAACAGTATTCATTCAAAAATACGATTTGACAGTAAAATTGTCCTCTTATGGCGACAAATTTAAAAAACAGCAAGAACAGGGAGATCTCAAAAACTTCACCCACCACCTTGTAGATTACGAAAAGGTCCTCATAACTTGTCACAGCACAGACAAAGGCATAACACAGAATTACTGTTAATGTAGTAGTGTATACCTGTATGTAAAAAACAAATTCACAGCGAAATGATCTTCCCATTAAATTCATCTCACACATGCATAACAGAATACTATACTTACAACTGTTCTTTCAAGAATCTCAACTTCATAAAACCTCTTAGTCTCTGAAAGGAGAAATCGTCTCCATCTCCATCCCTGATGTTTGCTTCTTGTTCGAGCCGACACATAAAAGCTTTCAAATGACGCAAAGAGTTCTTGCATCGAGATTCTAACTTGCCTGTTGCCTGAAAATTTGATTAAAATTTTAATTCTATAATTTAATTCATTGTAGCGTTCAACTTTATATAATAACGTTAGTTTGTATGAAACATAGTTTGAGCAAATATTTCAATAGATACAGTAAAGTACTGATAAAATCCAAAGGAAAATTATAGGAAAAATTATATTTTAATTATAAAATAAATTTTTGAATATACTTACCCGGTGAATATATAATAGCTGCTACTCAGCGGCTCGACAGAAAACACACTCAGAAAACTCGCGAGCGATCGCTATGAAGGTTGCGGGTGTGCCCACCAGCGCCAACTATCGGCCAGATACCACTCTTGCATGTAAACAAACCCTTCAATTCTTCTCGTCCCGCTGCGTCTCTATTGGGGAGGAAGGGAGGGCCTTTAATTTATATATTCACCGGGTAAGTATATTCAAAAATTTATTTTATAATTAAAATATCATTTTTAAATATTTAACTTAGCCGGTGAATATATAATAGCTGATTCACACCCAAGGCGGTGGGTAGAGACCAGAGTTAATTAAGTTTACAGCGTATAAGCTAAGAGTTTTTGACAGTTATCAATATAACAAAATCAAAATATATAGGTACCTGGTAAGGAAGTTGACTTAGACGATTACTCTGCCTTGTAAGTCTGTCTTCCTCACGAAGCCTAGCGATCCTCTTAGGATGCTGAAAGACTCCCAGGAGCTGAAGTATAAAGGGTTGCAACCCATACTAACAGGACCTCATCAAACCCCTAATCTGGGCGCTCTCAAGAAATGACTTTGACCACCCGCCATATCAACCAGGGTGCGAAAGGCTTCTTAGCCTTCCGTACAACCCATAAAACAATATTAAAAACATTTCAAGAGACAGATTAAAAAGGATATTGGAATTAGGGAAGTGTAGTGGTAGAACCCTCACCCACTACTGCACTCGCTGCTACGAATGGACCCAGTGTGTAGCAGTCCTCGTAAAGAGTCTGGACATCTTTCAAGTAAAATGATGAAAACACTGACTTGCTTCTCCAAAAAGTCGCGTCCATGATACTTTGCAGAGATCTATTTTGCTTGAAGGCCACGGAGGTTGCTATAGCTCTAATTTTGTGCGTCTTAACCTTAAGCAAAGATCGGTCTTCCTCACTCAAGTGGGAATGGGCTTCTCGTATTAAAAATCTGATAAAATATGACAAAGCATTCTTTGACATAGGTAAGGATGGTTTCTTAACCGAACACCATAACGCTTCAGATTTACCTCGTAATGACTTAGTACGAGCTAAATAGAACTTAAGAGCTCTAACGGGACATAACACTCTCTCCAGTTCGTTGCCTACGATCTCTGATAAGCAAGGAATATCAAAAGATTTAGGCCAAGGACGAGAAGGCAGTTCATTCTTGGCCAGGAAACCAAGTTGAAGAGAACAAGTGGCTTTTTCTGTAGAAAAGCCGATGTTCTTGCTGAAGGCATGAAGTTCACTGACTCTTTTAGCCGAGGCCAAGCACACTAGGAAAAGAGTCTTAAGAGTGAGATCCTTCAGGGAGTCTGAATGTAATGGCTCAAACCTGTCTGACATGAGGAACCTTAGGACCACGTCTAAGTTCCATCCAGGAGTAGCCAAACGACGTTCCTTAGAGGTTTCAAAAGACTTAAGGAGATCTTGTAGATCTTTATCGTTGGAAAGATCGAAGCCTCTATGCCGGAAGACCGAAGCCAACATGCTCCTGTAGCCCTTGATCGTGGAAGCTGAAAGGGAGCGAACCTTTCTCAGGTGTAAGAGAAAATCAGCGATTTGGGCTACAGAGGTACTGGACGAGGATACAGATACTGACTTGCACCAGTTTCGGAAGACTTCCCACTTCGATTGGTATACTCTAATGGTAGAAGCTCTCCTCGCTCTTGCAATCGCACTGGCTGCCTCCTTCGAAAAGCCTCTAGCTCTAGAGAGTCTTTCGATAGTCTGAAGGCAGTCAGACGAAGAGCGGGGAGGCTTTGGTGTACATTCTTTACGTGGGGCTGACGTAACAGGTCTACTCTTAGAGGAAGACTTCTTGGAAAGTCTACCAGCCATCGAAGTACCTCGGTGAACCATTCTCTCGCGGGCCAGAGGGGAGCAACTAACGTCAACCTTGTCCCTTCGTGAGAGGCGAACTTCTGCAGTACCTTGTTGACAATCTTGAATGGTGGGAATGCATATAGGTCTAGATGAGACCAATCTAGAAGAAATGCGTCTATATGTATTGCTGCTGGGTCTGGGACTGGAGAGCAATAGATTGGAAGTCTCTTGGTCATCGAGGTTGCAAAGAGGTCTATGGTGGGTTGACCCCAAGTCGCCCAAAGCCTCTTGCACACGTCCTTGTGGAGGGTCCATTCCGTAGGAATTACCTGACCCCTCCGACTGAGGCAATCTGCTAAGACGTTCAAGTCGCCCTGGATAAACCTCGTTAACAGGGAGATGCCTCGATCTCTTGACCAAATGAGCAGGTCCCTTGCGACCTCGTACAGCGTCAGGGAGTGGGTGCCTCCTTGCTTGGAAATGTATGCCAAGGCTGTGGTATTGTCCGAGTTGATCTCCACCACCTTGTTTCGAAGGAGACTCTCGAAGTTCATCAAGGCCAGGTGGACTGCCAAAAGCTCCTTGCCGTTGATGTGCAAGCTCCTCTGACTTGAGGTCCACAGACCTGAGCATTCCCGACCGTCCAGGGTCGCACCCCAACCCAAATCCGATGCGTCTGAGAATAGAACGTGGTTTGGTTTCTGAACTGCTAGGGGAAGTCCCTCTCTTAGACTGATATTGTCGTTCCACCAATTCAGGCATGCCTTTACTGTTTCGGAGATCGGGATTGAGACCGCCTCTAACGTCTTGTCCTTTTTCCAGTGAAAAGCTAGATGGAACTGGAGAGGTCGAAGGTGTAGCCTTCCTAGCGAGACAAACTGCTCCAGGGATGATAGAGTTCCTACTAGACTCATCCAATTCCTGACTGAGCAGCGTTCTCTCTTCAACATCAGTTGGATTATGAGCAAGGCTTGCTCTATTCGGGGGGCAGACGGAAAAGCCCGAAAAACTGGACTGCGAATCTCCATCCCTAAATACAGTATAGTTTGGGATGGAATCAGCTGGGACTTTTCCATGTTGACCAAAAGTCCCAATTCCTTGGTCAGATCCAATGTCCAATGAAGATCCTGCAGACAGCGATGACTGGACGAGGCTCTGAGAAGCCAGTCGTCCAAGTAAAGGGAGGCTCGGATTCCCGATAAATGGAGGAATTTTGCAACATTCCTCATAAGCCTCGTAAACACGAGAGGAGCAGGACTTAGGCCAAAGCACAGGGCCCGAAACTGGTACACCACATTGTCGAAAAAAAACCTCAGAAAAGGTTGGGAATCTGAGTGAATGGGGATGTGGAAGTATGCGTCTCTTAGGTCGAGAGAGACCATCCAGTCTCCCTTTCTGACCGCTGCTAAGACTGATTTCGTGGTCTCCATGGTGAACTTTGTCTTCGTGACAAAGACGTTTAGAGCACTGACGTCTAGCACCGGTCTCCAACCTCCTGTCTTCTTCGGTACTAGGAAGAGGCGGTTGTAAAACCCCGGTGATTGAAGGTCCGAGACTTTCACCACCGCTCTCTTCTCTAGCAAAAGAGACACTTCTAGTTTCAGGGCTTGTCTCTTTGATTCCTCTCGGTATATGGGAGAGAGGTTGATGGGGGAAGTCGCTAGAGGAGGTTTGTGTACAAATGGAATTTTGTATCCCTCTCTGAGCAATCTCACAGATTGTTGGTCTGCGCCCCTCTTCTCCCAGGCTTGCCAGAAGTTCTTGAGTCTGGCACCTACTGCTGTCTGAGGCTGCGGGCAGTCAGACTCTGCCACGTGAGGACTTGGCTCCTCTCTTCTTTCCTCTCTTTCCCTCGGCACGAGTACTTCCCCTGCTGGGAGCTCTGCCACGAAATGGCGGAATAAACCTGGACGCCGGAGTGTCTGTCCTTGGTCTTGCAGAAAAGGATGTCGAAGGAGTCCCTTTGCGAGCAGAGGACGCAACCAAGTCATGGGTGTCCTTCTGCACGAGTGACAAAGCTATGTCCTTAACCAAATGTTCAGGGAACAAAAACTTCGATAAGGGAGCAAAGAGTAGTTCAGATCTTTGACAGGGAGTAACTCCTGCCGACAGATAAGAGCAAAGGGACTCTCGCTTCTTAAGGACTCCTGAAGTGAAAGAGGAGGAGAGCTCATTGGATCCATCGCGGATGGCTTTATCCATGCAGGACATAATAAGTACGGAGACATCTCTATCAGCCGATGAGATTTTCCTACTTAAGGCTCCCAAACACCAGTCAAGGAAGTTGAAAACTTCAAAGGCTCTATAAATGCCTTTCAGCAGATGGTCAAGGTCCGAGGAGGACCAACTAATCTTCGAGCGTCTCATGGCAAGGCGGCGGGGAGAGTCTACAAGGCTTGAGAAGTCGCCCTGGGCAGAGGCAGGGACTCCCAAGCCGAGAACTTCTCCCGTGGCATACCAGACGCTCGATCTAGAAGAGAGTTTAGATGGAGGGAAGGCAAAGGCCGTCTTCCCCAAACTCCTCTTGGTTTCCAACCAATCGCCTAAAAGCCGTAAAGCTCTCTTGGATGAGCGAGAGAGCACAAGTTTTGTAAAGGCTGGCATGTCAGCAGGTACGCCTAAAACAAACTCAGACGGCGGCGAACGAGGAGCAACAGAGACGAAGTGATCGGGAAACAACTCCTTAAAAATTAACATGACTTTCTTAAAGTCCATTGATGGCGGAACTGTTCTGGGTTCATCTATATCTGAAGGATGATCCTCAGGCTGAGGGTCAGCAACGTCCTCATCTGAAGGTTCCTCATCTGACAACTGCTGAGAAACAAGCAAAGGAGTTGGCAATGCTTGACACGCAGCGTCCACACGCACTGGTGCATTAGTAGCGGACCAGGACGCAACGTCATGTAACTGCTTGACAGTCTGTGAACTGTCAAAAACAACAGGTGCGTGAGGACGCACAGCGTCCACTCGAGACTGCTTTGACCGCCTAGTCTGAGCAGTCAAAACAACTCTAGACTGCGGAGGTTGACGCTCAGCGTCAAAACAAGTCAACTCCGATGGTTGGCGAACGTCCTGAACGTCAACAGGAGCATCAGCAAGTGGCCTAACGTCCAAATGCGGCTGAAAATCCACACGAGACCGCATCGAGTGTGGTTCTAAACAACCTGACTGACGTGACTTGGCTATGCCAACGTCAACAGGACGCACAAAGGAACGTTTGGGTGGCTGAAGGCCAGGATCTCGATGAGATAAACGGCTAGGCTCAACGGACTTATCGGCAGAAAAGTCTTCCATAAGGGAGGCAAGCTTAGACTGCATGTCCTGCAGTATAACCCATTTAGGGTCCACGGGAAAGGGTGCGGTAAACGACGGGGTTAACGTCTGAAACGGCACAACCTTGCCTTGCTTAGGCGGCGAGCAGTCATCCGATGACTGCAACGGGTCCGAACTGTCCCAATGACTACATCCAGGACGCTGGACCTGTCCTGAAGGGACCGACTTCCGTTTAAGAGGCCTAGAAACCTTGCTCCACGGTTTCTTGCGCGAAAAGCCTTCGGAAGACGAAGAGAAAACGGGCTCTCTCGTCTTATGGTAGGGGCGATCTTGGTGAGATACGCCTGATACCATAGAGGGAACGTCTGTTCGCTGATCAAGGCCTCTCGAACCCATAAGTCGTACGACATTACTTCTCCCCTGGGCTTGGGAGCTTGTAAGAGGTCCCGGACTAGGTGAACGACAGGCACGAACAGACGAACCCTCGGTCGCAACACTGTTCACAACACTTTGCGCACTAATCACTTTCCCACTTTCCGCTGTGACACTCTGACACTTAAGCTCCTTCACGTCAGCCATGAGTTGATTACGATCAGTTGCTAACGCTTCAACTCTTTCCCCCAAGGCATGAATAGCACGTAACATGTCTTGCATAGATGGTTCCTGAGTACTAGAAGGGGGGTTAGGAACAACCACTACAGGGGAAGGATTAGGTTCAGGGGCATGTGGAGAGGAAAAATCTACAGACCTAGATGAACTCCTCCTTACCCTATCTCTCTCTAGCCTACGTGCATACTTATCGTATTCGAGCCAATCGAATTCCGAAAGGCCCACGCATTCCTCACACCGATCTCCCAATTGACAGGTTTTACCCCGACAATTGGAACACACAGTATGTGGGTCGAGAGATGCCTTTGGAAGACGCCTATTACAGTCCCTAGCATTACACTTACGAAATCTAGGTACTTGTGAAGGGTCAGCCATTTTGAATTAGTCAAAGAAATTCCAAAAAAACAATCCAAGTCATCAACAATTAATCTGATTCAATAAAGAGTTCAAGAGTTTATGTTGAGGAAAAACACCTGCACTGCGAAAGCTCAAACCAAAATGAAGTACTTCACCAAATATGTTGAGAAAACTCCAGGTTCTACAGCGAGTATTGATACGTCTTGTTGTCAAGGTCGACAGAGAAGAATTGAAGGGTTTGTTTACATGCAAGAGTGGTATCTGGCCGATAGTTGGCGCTGGTGGGCACACCCGCAACCTTCATAGCGATCGCTCGCGAGTTTTTTGAGTGTGTTTTCTGTCGAGCCGCTGAGTAGCAGCTATTATATATTCTCCGGCTAAGTTAAATATTTAAAATTATATGACTGGTGGCTCCCTTTTGGCTTCAGTGAAAGAGGTTTACAGATCCGTGGCCCCTATTGTCAGAGTGCCCGAGGAAATTGCCTTGCAAGACAAATCTTCCCAGACAACAAATTTTTAGTTTGATTCATCAAAACTGCAAGCACTACATTTAACTGCATGGATACTGTCCACTGTCCTGTATTCCCACAGAAAAAAAAATATTTAATAGGTTATAAAGATTATCTGTTAGGTTCTAGAAGACAGACAAACAATTTTTTTTATTAAAGACAATGAAATGTGTATTTTGGTTGTTGCAAATCCCGGAATATTTCAGTGACAAGAACCAGTTTGGAAAATATTGCTTGTTTTACCATTTCCTTGTTTTTGAAAGGATATTGTCTAATGTGGCTATTAAGAGTTTCAGGTCCATGCTTAATGCCAGACTCGAGTATCTAATATTAGATTTATCTGCTTCTGGTATTATTGCAGATGTATTCAGCCCATTTTCAATTTCACAACCTCTGGTTGTCAAAGAAATCTATTGATATCAAAATAGTGTTGTAATATTATAAGGTGTTGCATTTTGAACCTATGGAGGATTTTTTAATTAGATTTTACTTCTAGCACTTTTTTTTCTTGGCTTTAGCCTCTTAAAGGTATTGGTGAGCTACATGCTCTTTCCAGGTCAAAAATTATTTCAAGATGAAAGGTTTCCCTCAATTTTCCACACAATTTGCATCACAATTAGGTTTTATCACAAAACAAAATACATTAGAGGAAGGGTTCCTAATTTATTTTTTTGTGGGATTAGGATTTTGGGACATCCTCTCACCAAGAATGGTATGACTTCCAATGACTCAACAGGAAAAAATCCTTAGCTCCCATAAACAGTATGGTTGTGTGCATAATAGAACTATTGTACTGTGAGCATGGCAAAAAATTGGGGCCTACAGTGTTTGAATCTCTGACATTTCCACTGATTTCCTGACAGTTCCTCTCACTTTCCAGAGAAAGATTTGGCAATAATGACAATGAAAACATAAAGAGCCACAATTGAGTCCTTTAAATTAACTTTAGTTTGGAATATTTCTTCAGCATGAATTAACTTTAGTTTGGAATATTTCTTCAGCATGAATTAACTTTAGTTTGGAATATTTCTTCAGCATGAATTAACTTTAGTTTGGAATATTTCTTCAGCATGAATTAACTTTAGTTTGGAATATTTCTTCAGAGTCTAGCATGCTTAGATTTACAGATTAAAACTAAACCTTACATGATAAATTTACAACAGCTTCAAATGTTGACACTTTTATAGCTTTACAAGGTGTATAACGGGAATAGCCTGTAAGTTCCTACCTGATCTACACTGATAGTGAGAGAATGTGGGTCATTATCTGGGAGACATATCAACTCCGGAGGGTAGGTTTCTCCTTTTACAGTGAAAAGCACTTCCTCTCGTAAATCATCAAATATCTTCCCTTCCTCGACTGTTCCTTCCACGCTTATTCCTTTAATGTTGCCGCAATCATACTAAATTGGAAAAAAGATTTTTCATTCCCAATAAGATCATGTAATATTCATTGGTAAAAAGAATATTCATTTAGAATCAACTTATTCTCAACTGTAATCAAGTTATTTATTTTTCAAATTGAATCATGAAAAAATAGATCTCAACTGCAAATATAATTATAAAGTTCATCTAAATGTCAAAATTACTTTGTAATTGTAATAAATTTACTATAAGACTTTTGTTGTTGCAATGACAATTGTCGTATTAATTCAAAGAAAGGCCACATAACATTACAAAAGCCTTTTTAGTCAATACAAACATCAAGAGGCACTGTTTCTAACCTTTATTTCAAGCAAGCTTCCATAATGATCCCACTCAATCTGGTAAACGCCCAAGATGGATTTGTATTTGTGAAGCACTGATAAGGAAATAACTCGTTAGAAAAAAATATTATACTGCACTTGAATAGAAACAGTAGTGTACTAGCATACGGCTGAATCTACAAAATATGCTTGCAATATTTCTAGCTGCTGTAAAATGTTATTTTCCTTAGTAAAATAAATTTTTGAATATACTTACCCGTTGATCATGTAGCTGCAGCTCTGCTGCCCGACAGAAAAAACCTACGGGCGGAATACGCCAGCGATCGCTATACAGGTGGGGGTGTACATCAACAGCGCCATCTGTCGAGTAGGTACTCAAGTACTTCTTGTCAACAAAGAACCAATTTTCTCCTCGGTCCACTGGGTCTCTATGGGGAGGAAGGGCGGGTCCTTTAATTCATGATCAACGGGTAAGTATATTCAAAAATTTATTTTACTAAGGAAAATAAAATTTTTCAATATTAATCTTACCCGTTGATCATGTACTGTAGCTGATTCACACCCAGGGGGGTGGGTGGAGACCAGCATACATGTTAACATTAGAAGCTAAGTATTCCGTATTTCATTTTAGCAGTTATTCAAAATAACAAACATAAAATTAATAAGTACCTGGTAAGGAAGTCGACTTGAACAATTACTCTGCCTTTTTAAGTACGTCTTCCTTACTGAGCCTCGCGATCCTCTTAGGATGCTGAGCGACTCCTAGGTGCTGAAGTATGAAGGGCTGCAACCCATACTAAAGGACCTCATCACAACCTCTAATCTAGGCGCTTCTCAAGAAAAGAATTTGACCACCCGCCAAATCAACCAGGATGCGAAAGGCTTCTTAGCCTTCCGTACAACCCAAAAACAACAATAAAAACATTTCAAGAGAAAGATTAAAAAAGGTTATGGGATTATGGGAATGTAGTGGTTGAGCCCTCACCTACTACTGCACTCGGTGCTACGAATGGTCCCAGGGTGTAGCAGTTCTCGTAAAGAGACTGGACATCTTTAAGGTAAAATGATGCGAACACTGACTTGCTTCTCCAATAGGTTGCATCCATTACACTCTGCAGAGATCTGTTTTGTTTGAAGGCCACTGAAGTTGCGACAGCTCTAACTTCATGTGTCCTTACCTTCAGCAAAGCATGGTCTTCCTCATTCAGATGAGAATGAGCTTCTCTAATCAAAAGTCTGATGTAATAAGAAACTGCGTTCTTCGACATCGGTAAAGCAGGTTTCTTAATAGAGCACCATAAAGCTTCTGATTGTCCTCGTAATGGCTTCGTACGTCTTAAATAGTACTTAAGAGCTCTTACTGGGCATAGTACTCTCTCTTGTTCGTTTCCAACCAAACTGGACAGACTTGGAATCTCAAACGATTTGGGCCAAGGACGAGAAGGGAGTTCGTTTTTAGCTAAAAAACCAAGCTGTAAGGAACATGTAGCCGTTTCAGATGTAAATCCTATGTTCCTGCTGAAGGCGTGTATCTCACTGACTCTTTTAGCTGTTGCTAAGCAGACGAGGAAAAGAGTCTTCAAAGTGAGATCTTTAAAAGAGGCTGATTGAAGCGGTTCGAACCTTGCTGACATCAGGAACCTTAAAACCACGTCTAAGTTCCAACCTGGTGTGGCCAACCGACGCTCCTTCGAGGTCTCAAAAGACTTAAGGAGGTCCTGTAGATCTTTGTTGTTGAAAAGATCTAAGCCTCTGTGGCGGAAGACTGCTGCCAACATGCTTCTGTAACCTTTGATCGTAGGAGCTGAAAGGGATCTTACCTTCCTTAGGTGTAAAAGGAAGTCAGCTATCTGAGTTACAGAGGTACTGGTTGAGGATACTGAATTCGCCTTGCACCAGCTTCGGAAGACTTCCCATTTTGACTGGTAGACCTTGAGAGTGGATGTCCTCCTTGCTCTGGCAATCGCTCTGGCTGCCTCCTTCGAAAAGCCTCTAGCTCTTGAGAGTCTTTCGATAGTCTGAAGGCAGTCAGACGAAGAGCGTGGAGGCTTGGGTGTACCTTCTTTACATGCGGCTGACGCAGAAGGTCCACTCTTAGAGGAAGAGTCCTGGGAACGTCTACTAGCCATTGCAGTACCTCGGTGAACCATTCTCTCGCGGGCCAGAGGGGAGCAACCAACGTCAACCTTGTCCCTTCGTGAGAGGCGAACTTCTGCAGTACCTTGTTGACAATCTTGAACGGGGGGAACGCATAAAGGTCTAGATGGGACCAATCCAGAAGAAAGGCATCTATGTGAACAGCTGCTGGGTCCGGAATCGGTGAGCAATAATTTGGGAGCCTCTTGGTCATCGAGGTAGCGAACAGATCTATGGTGGGCTGACCCCACAAGGCCCATAGTCTGTTGCAAACATTCTTGTGAAGGGTCCATTCTGTTGGGATGATCTGACCCTTCCGGCTGAGGCGGTCTGCCATGACATTCTTGTCGCCTTGAATGAACCTCGTTACTAGAGATATTTTTCGATCTCTTGACCAGGTGAGGAGGTCCCTTGCGATCTCGAACAACGTCATCGAATGAGTCCCTCCTTGCTTGGAGATGTACGCCAAGGCTGTGGTGTTGTCGGAGTTCACTTCCACCACCTTGCCTAGAAGGAGGGACTTGAAGCTTCTCAAGGCCAGATGAACTGCCAGTAGCTCCTTGCAGTTGATGTGCAGTGCTCTTTGATCCGAATTCCACGTGCCCGAGCATTCCCGACCGTCCAGTGTCGCACCCCAGCCCGTGTCCGATGCGTCCGAGAAGAGAAGGTGGTCGGGGGTCTGAACAGCCAGTGGTAGACCTTCCCTGAGCAGAATGTTGTTCTTCCACCAAGTCAGTGCAGACTTCATCTTCTCGGAGATAGGAACTGAGACCGCTTCTAGCGTCATGTCCTTTCTCCAGTGAGCAGCTAGGTGATACTGAAGGGGTCGGAGGTGGAGTCTCCCTAACGCGATGAACTGGTCCAGCGATGAAAGCGTCCCTATCAGACTCATCCACTGTCTGACTGAACATCGGTTCTTCTTCAGCATGCTCTGGATGCATTCTTGGGCTTGACTGATTCTGGGGGCCGACGGAAAAGCCCGAAAAGCTTGACTCTGAATCTCCATACCTAGATATACTATAGTTTGGGATGGGACGAGTTGGGACTTTTCCATATTGACCAGGAGACCCAATTCCTTGGTCAGATCCAGAGTCCATTTTAGATTCTCCAGACAGCGACGACTTGACGCAGCTCTTAAAAGCCAGTCGTCCAAATAGAGGGAGGCTCTGATGTCTGCTAAATGCAGGAATTTGGCAATATTCCTCATCAGTTTGGTAAACACTAGAGGTGCCGTGCTTAGGCCAAAGCACAGGGCTTGGAACTGGTATACCACCTTCCCAAAAACGAACCTTAGAAAAGGTTGGGAATCTGGGTGGATGGGGACGTGAAAGTACGCGTCCTTTAGGTCTAACGAGACCATCCAGTCTTCCTTCCTGACCGATGCTAGAACCGACTTCGTCGTCTCCATGGTGAACGTCTGCTTGGTGACAAAGACATTTAGAGCACTGACGTCTAGCACCGGTCTCCACCCTCCTGTCTTCTTCGCCACTAAGAAGAGACGGTTGTAGAAGCCCGGGGATTGATGGTCCCGGACTATGACTACCGCTCCCTTTTGTAGCAAGAGAGACACCTCTTGCTGTAAAGCTAGCCTCTTGTCCTCCTCTCTGTACCTGGGAGAGAGGTCGATGGGAGTTGTTGCTAGAGGGGGCTTGCGCAAGAATGGAATCCTGTACCCCTCTCTGAGTAACTTCACAGACTGTGCGTCTGCACCCCTGTTCTCCCAGGCCTGCCAGTAGTTCTTGAGCCTGGCTGCCACTGCTGTCTGAAGAAGGTGGCAGTCAGACTCTGCCTTTTGAGGACTTGGAACCCTTCTTCTTGTTGCCACGTTGACTAACGGCACGAGTACCTCCTCTGCTGGAGGTTCTCCCACGAAAGGGCGGAATGAACCTAGACGCTGGTGTGTCCATCCTAGGTCTAGGCACGGAAGGTAAAGCTGTGACTTTACGTGCGGATGACGCCACCAGGTCATGAGTGTCTTTCTGGATCAACGAGGCGGCAATCCCCTTGATCAACTCTTCAGGAAAGAGACACTTCGATAGCGGAGCAAACATCAGTTCTGACTTCTGACATGGGGTGACTCCCGCCGACAAGAAGGAGCAAAGGTGATCCCGCTTCTTGAGAACTCCAGACACGAAAGAAGCCGCAAGCTCGCCAGACCCATCCCGTATGGCTTTGTCCATGCAGGACATGATGAGCATGGCAGAATCCTTATCCGAAGGGGAGGTCTTCCTGCTCAACGCTCCCAAACACCAGTCCAGGAAGTTAAAGATCTCGAACGCACGGAAAACTCCCTTAAAAAGATGGTCCATGTCCGAAGAAGTCCAGCAAATCTTGGAGCGTCTCATAGCCAGTCTGCGGGGAGAGTCTACCAGACTTGAGAAGTCGCCCTGGGCAGAGGCAGGAACTCCCAAGCCGAGAACCTCTCCCGTGGCATACCAGACGCTAGATCTGGAAGCAAGCTTGGCTGGGGGAAACAAGAAGGATGTCTTCCCAAGCTGCTTCTTGGCCTGCAACCACTCTCCCAGTACCCTAAAAGCTCTCTTGGACGAGCGAGCGAGTACGAGCTTCGTAAAGGCAGGAACTGCTGACTGCATGCCTAAAGCGAACTCAGAGGGAGGTGAGCGTGGAGCTGCAGACACAAACTGGTCCGGATACAACTCCTTAAACAGGGCAAGGACCTTCCCAAAGTCTAAGGAGGTAGGCGTAGTCTTGGGTTCATCTATGTCGGAGTGTTGGTCGTCCAAATGCGCAGCTTCGTCGTCATCAGAGATTCCTTCATCCGAATGCTGAGGAGGAAGCGGCAAAGGAGGACTCTGAACGGCAGAATCCGGCAGCACGGGTGCATGCGTAGCTGCACTGGATCCAACATCAAGCCGCTGTTGGTCAGTCTGAGAGCTGGCAACAACCAAAGCGGAGTGGTGGTGCGTGGTGGGGACCACCGAGGGTTGCGGAGACTGACGCACCGCGTCAAAACACGGCAGCTTGACTCCACCTTCCTGCTGATGCGGTAGCTCACGCACGGCAACGGAGGGTGCTGCACGTCGGCTAACGTCAACATGCGTCTGGCAGGGTCGACTGCGCATAGGTGGTGGAGCTCTCACAGCCGGAGTGTGGGAGCAGGCAGCCGCAGTGTCAGCTGGGCGCACAACCGTGGCAGGTTGTAGGCTAACGGGTGCATCGTCAACCTTCTCAGCACGATACTCCTGCATGAAGGAAGCTAGCTGAGTCTGCATAGACTGCAGCAAAGACCACTTAGGGTCTACAGCGGCTGGTGCGGCAACAGACGGAGTGATTGCCTGCTGCGGAACCACTCTACCTCTCTTGGGAGGTGTGCAGTCTACGGAGGACTGCGGCGAGTCCGAACTGACCCAGTGGCTACACCTGGGCCGTTGGACTCGTTCGGAAGGGACCTTGCGCTTGAGAGGTCGTGAGACCTTGGTCCAGCGTTTCTGCCGAGAAACTTCTTCCGCAGACGAGGAATGAATGGGCTCACTCGTCTGTTTGTGGGTGGGACGATCTCGGCAAGATACGTCCTCAACCACGGAGGGAACGTCTGTCCGCTGATCAAGGCCTGTCGAACCCTTTGGTCGTACGACATTGCTTCTCCCCTGGGCTTGGGAGCTTGCAAGAGGTCCCGGACTGGGAGGACGACAGGCACGAACAGACGCACCCTCATGCGTAACACTGACACTTTTCACTGCACTGACACTCACTTCACTTCCCACTGCACTTTTATCTTTCAACTCCCTGACGTCAGCCATGAGTTGATTGCGGTCATTCGCTAATGACTCAACTCTCTCACCAAGAGCCTGAATGGCACGCATCATATCCGCCATCGAAGGTTGATGAGAGCTAGTAGGAGGGTCGGGTGTAACCACTACAGGGGAAGGAAAAGGTTGAGGGGCATGGGGAGAGGAAAAATCAATAGAGCGAGACGAACTCCTCCTGATCCTATCCTTCTCTAGCCTACGTGCATACTTAAGGAATTCTTGAAAATCGAATTCCGAAAGCCCAGCGCATTCTTCACATCGATCTTCCAATTGACAGGCTTTACCCCTACAATTGGAACAAACGGTGTGCGGATCGATCGAGGCCTTCGGAAGACGCCTAGAACAGTCCCTAGCGCTACACTTCCTGTACTTGGGGACTTGAGTAGGGTCAGACATCTTGAATTAGTCAAAGGGGGGAAATCCAAAATCTATCCAAGTCGTCAACAAATAATCCAAAATCTAATCAATGAAAGTGAGAAAGTATTGAGGATAACTTCTGCACAGCGAAAGCTAATAACTAGAGAGAATACTTCACCAAATAACGTGAAAATCAACTCCAGAAAACAACAGCGTATCAAGTAGGTCTTGCCGGTGGCACGACAGAGAGAAAATTGGTTCTTTGTTGACAAGAAGTACTTGAGTACCTACTCGACAGATGGCGCTGTTGATGTACACCCCCACCTGTATAGCGATCGCTGGCGTATTCCGCCCGTAGGTTTTTTCTGTCGGGCAGCAGAGCTGCAGCTACATGATCAACGGGTAAGATTAATATTGAAAAATGAAAGTTATATCTATAACACAGTTCTAGACAAATACAAATGATTTGATAAAAGAGTTGCTGAAGCTTAGAATAGAAAAATTCCAATCATTTTACCACAAGTCTTATAATTATAATTAAACTCCACAACCAAAGTTTTATCCTAATTATTTATTATTTTATAACTATGAATAAATACAAGCAGTTATCCTATTTGCATTATATTTTGCATTTACTGAGTACTTTTCAAAGTCAACAGAAAAAATAAATTTGTAACAGCTTACAATTTGCATAAAGCTGTCGGTAGGATTTTACATTGCCTAGCTCAACCACATTCTGGTGAAGTTCTGTAAGTAAAAAGGGATAAATTCAATAACAAGAGAACTGGATAAAATAATAAAACAGACATAGGAATGAGTCTCTCAAATATGTATTCTGTGCAAAGTGGACACAGATCTATTCATTTTAAAACACCATGGTATATACTCTTTGCAGACCTACATTTTTTTATAACTAATATTCTGACCATTGTTTGATGCCTTACGAGAGACTAACATTTCTAAAATGTGTTGTCAACTGGTTTCAAGTCGGGCTCAGTTTGTGCCACAGGACCTGGCATAGGGGTTATTATTATTATTATTATTATCATTATCACTTGCTAAGCTACAACCCTAGTTGGAAAAGCAGGATGCTATAAGCCCAGGGGCCCCAACAGGGAAAATAGCCCAGTGAGGAAAGGAAACAAGGAAAAATAAATTATTTCAATAACAGTAACATCAACTAAATAAATATTTCCTACATAAACTAGAAAAACTTTAACAAAACAAGAGAAAGAGAAACCAGATAGGAAAGTGCGCCCGAGTGTACCCTCAAGCAAGAGAACTCTAACCCTAGTTTAGGAAAGCTAAAACACCATTTTAATACCTTATATGGTTAGAGCAATCATTTGAAATTCTGAAGTAAGTCTTGATGTTCCTGGATTTGTCTTTGGGTATAGGAAAGTTCATTATAATCAAAGATGGAAATTCATCAAATTATTTAAGACTGCATATCCTATAAAAATGTTCCATAAAAATGGTGAAATCAAACCTATTCAAGTCAAATAACCATCACATGAATAGGTTTGAGATAAAACAATAAAATTTTTGGAGTAATTTTATATATGAAATTTAATCCATGCAATTTTAATTACTCTACAATTAAAATTGTGGCCAGGAAGCTATTAATAAACAAATAAACAAACACACAGACAGGGGTAAAACACAACCTCCTTCCAACTTTGTTGGTGGAGGTAATAAATTGGTAAAACACATTGACACTGTCTTACCTCTTTGGCAAATATGCTTCCATAATGTATCTATACAGGTAACTGAATACAAAGTGGTGTTTGTCAAGCTAACAGCAGCCAAGTCCTTAGCCTGGCATTTCTTCAGTATTTCTAGTATTACACATTCTGGAAGGGTTTCCAGAGTCAACACCGACATAGTATTGTACTTGCAATACTAATAAAGTACAGTACAGTACAGTAAAAGGCAAATATAGTCCTCCTCCACTGTCACTAACCTGCAACCAAAGGAAGTTAAAAATAGATTACTGTGAGAAAAAAATACTTTGTTACATAACAGCTAAATTGCAAACTAAAGGTATGGGAAAAAAATAAGGAATCAGAAAAATAGTAATAAAATGACTGAGTGAACTGTCTTTTCTACGTCAGGTGAAACTGCTTTCGGGCACCTCCTTGTATTCCAAAGACTCGTACCCCTTTCAAGGCTAATATAGTCCAAATATGTAAAGTATTAAACTATAAGTAAAAATGTTACACCAATACAAAATTACAGTAATGCTCAATACATCCTAAACTTTTGCTTTTAAAAACAATTTTAAGATAATCACTACTGTCAAAATTCATCCACAGAGTAAATCTACTTCATCAAAACTTTTGATTAATTAATATAGTATAGTAAAAGATGGCAATGTAGCAATATAAATCACCAGATATTATACCAGCTCAATGTAAAGGCTGCAGATAAATGAAAAAAAAAAAAAAAAATAGTACCCTGAGGTAAACCCACTCAAAAGAAATATGCTCATTACAGCAATCATGTTTGTATCGTTGTTGATAATTCAATAATTTTATAACATTTAATAGTGCAGCAACATTTTAGAAACTTTTTATAATGGATTAGCTACTTTAAATCGGTGGCAATTATAGAGCAAGGGGAAGGTATACAGACAGAAGGAGGTGTGTGTATGATAGCAGCGACCTATACCGTATGTGTGATGACGGCCAACTAAGAATATGGCAGTGTTAGAGGGAGGGTCGCAATGGAGCATTAGCCCCCTCGTTAAGTAAGTACTTAAAGGTACGGCTTGTAGGTTAGGTTAGGTAGGGGAAGTTTAGGTTAAGTGGTGTTCTTATGTAGAGGTTTTGTCAAAAAATTGATTAGAAAATGGGAAATTCCCATTTTCTATGCATGCAAGAGGAACTAGCCACTATTATACAACGGATCGGATGGAAGGGTTTACCACCTATCATTGTACCTTAGCCTCCTAAGCCCCGAAACAGGAAAATATGACAAAAATTCCACAATTTTCATGTATGACTTAAAACACTCTAGTTTACATTACAGGGGAGTCAAGACCATGCAATAAGGACATGGCACACTTCTCTTAGCTAGAGTAGCTTAGCATATATCGCTGTATTTTCCACGACCTCTAACCCTTTACGGTAACCAGGGGTAGGGTCACATAGATACAGTAGGAGACCGGTCCTGAAATACTACAGGTAGGTTAGATTAGAGCAGGTAATAATCCTTTTAATAACTTTGTTTCACATATCTGCAAGACTGCTAGTATTATATTCCCAGTTTATTATTATTATTATTATTATTATTATTAAATGCTAAGCTACAACCCTAGTTGGAAAAGCAGGAGCCTATAAGCCCAGGTGCTCCAACAGGGAAAATAGCCCAGTGAGGAAAGGAAACAAGGCAAAATACAATATTTAAAGAATAGTAACAACATTAAAATAAATATTTCTTATATAAACTTTAATAAAACAAGAGGAAGAGAAAACTTCAGTAGATAGAACAGTGCGCCCAAGTGTACCCTCAAGCAAGAGAACTCTAACAAATGACAGTGGAAGACCATGGTACAGAGGCTATGGCACTACCCAAGACTAGAGAACAATGGTTTGATTTTGGAGTGCTCTTCTCCTAGAAGAGCTGCTTACAATAGCTAAAGAGTCTCTTCTACCCTTTAAGGATTACTGTAACATTTTTTGGCTTGCCCAACCCAAAAACCCACATTCTCGTGTATAATTTTTATGCATCAGAATGTGGAGAAGGAAAAATTTGAGGTTTGCACCAATATCAATAATCAAAGAGCATAAAATGTATAGTAACCTGTAGGAAAAATATATAATTCATACATAAAAAAATAAAGTATTATAATATTAGCGTGACAATTCCCCTTAACCTACCAGTAGCGAAGAATTTTGCACCAACAAATTCACAAACCATCACGTAATCACTGTGACGTACATGGCAATATTTGTTTACCTTTGAGGAAGAAGATAGTTCCTGGTAACCTGGTCCTGGTTCCTTATTGCTCACTCCGCAAAATAAGTTT
Organism: Palaemon carinicauda; assembly: GCF_036898095.1. Classification (NCBI taxonomy): domain Eukaryota; kingdom Metazoa; phylum Arthropoda; class Malacostraca; order Decapoda; family Palaemonidae; genus Palaemon; species Palaemon carinicauda. Next base: position 135,517,546 of record NC_090727.1, on the reverse strand, counting down.
GCGGGCACTCTATCACTTTATAGATAGGTGCAAAGCTTCTAAGCTTATTCTTATTATTGTTATCAAGCTTATATTACCTGTGCCTTAAATAAATCAATACCGTAATGAGATTCTCAATCTTTACTTTTATTCCATTCTACTTTGAAATTAGATAGGATAACACCTTGCTATCATCAGTTTTTCCAATCTATTGTGGTCAGTATGGACTTCTTAAATTCTTTTATACGCATCGCCCTACTTATAAATGCAGCCAGATCCCTGCTAGGATTTTTCAGCGAACCTAAACTTATGTCTACATTCATTAGCTGTCCTAATTTTGGGCATAAAAATAAATGTTCGGTAGTATCTTCTTCATCTTTGCACAGGTTACACAAATTATCTTCATATTTTCCCCTGAAATTTGCTTTTAAATTGATCATATTTAATCTTGTCTTGTCTTCATTTCTCTGATAAAAGGCTGTGGGCTATTTCCTTTAATAAATCTTAATTTTTTCATTACTTTCTTTTCTTCTTCAATAGTTTCTTCTATTTTTCCATAATTCTTTTCTTGTTTTTTTTTTCAGGGTCCTTTTCCCCAAAATTCTTATTTCTTCAACTTCCATCCCATATTTACTACAGATTTCTTCTATGCTCTTGCTCCAGTACTTTCCATACGGGTTCAGCTGATCCTCAAATATCTCGTACTAGTTTTTTTTCCTCAGAGCTTATGATATTATGGAAGAATATTAATTTCTCATATTCTATTCTGCAGGACACCGGCCATATTCCTGTTTCTGCAAGTATGCCCCAATATGGAGTACTTGCAGGTTGTTTATACATATTTCTTATTATCTTATATTGGAGGTTTTCTAGATCTTTCATATCTTTGTCCCTTATTACACTCCAGGTCTTCACGTTGGCAAATATTGTTGGTACTACTACTGTTTCATATATTTCCTTTCTGACTTCCAATGCCATATTTCCTACTTTTCTCGTATCCCCATATTTTCGTATTTCTTGGGTCATATATGCGACCCTCTGGCTTTTTTTTTTTTTTTACTGATACTCAATTCTTTGTTTCCCTTCTCTGTGTACCATTCACCCAGATACTTATATTTCTTAACTAAACTTACTTGTCCGTTCTTCACTTTTGTTTCAATCTCCTCCTCTTTCTTGTTCTTTCTTTTGTCAATTATTAATACACCTGATTTTTGGGGGGTTGGTGTTGATTGTGAACTTCTTCAGGATCTCCAAGCTATGACAATTACTTATGGCACATTCTATACCTTCTTTCCTTCCTGTGGGAAACAATATCATCTACAAATACCAGTGATTCTATTTCAATATTTATCAATGTGATATTTTTTCTACTAATGCTATTCACTTTGTCAGTTGTGATACTGCATAGCTTGGGTCCATATTTAGTTCCTTGTCTCACATTTCCTTCAATCTTTATATCTCCTGTTGTACCTGCTTGACAGTTGATGGCTGCTCTACCTTTTTCATTCATTTTTTTTTTTTAACTATCAGTGCTTCCTTCCATCCTATCATTTTCCCATTTCTTTATATGCAATCCTATAGGTCTAGCTTATCGAAGGACTTATATGCATCACAGAACCATACGTATGTCGTCCCTCCCAAATAGGCATTATAGTCTATTACTTGTTTACTTGTTTTGGGTTTAAATCCAACCCTCCACTGAAGTCGAGTGAACTACTTCTCGGGCGGGTCCATATTAGTCATCTAACGAAACATTTTCATTATAACTTATACAATTCTTTGATTGTAGCATCTTCCAAATCACATGATCTTGTGAAAAGTAATGTCTTTAGTTTCTTCTTAAATTCAATTGCTCCCTTTAGGTCCTGCATTTAGTGTTAGCATATGATCGGCCGTAGATCTTCCTTCAATGCCTCCACACTGGAATCTACTCATCTCTTCTTTGAATCTGTTCTTATATTTTTCCATCCTTATTTTCTCGTATATTTTACTAATTATGCATGTGATAAATATGCCTCTTTTATTTTCTAGCTCCATTTTATTTCCCTTTTTTGTGGATTGAACGTATCCACTTCTCTTCCCACTCTTTATGGATACATTTGCTTTCGTCAATTTCTGTTGGGATCAGCATCGGACTTTCTATTATTTCTTTCCCCATCATTTCAATCACAACATTGTTCAATCCTTGCCTGTCCGTTGTGTATTTTGTCTTTCAGGCTTTTTTACGATGGCTTCTACTTCTTGATAGGTTATTTTCTCTTCCTTTTCTCTTCTATATAAGAGCTCTCCGAACATTTTAAATCTAAAGTCTCAAAGATTTTTACCATTCTTAAATAAAAAAGCAAGAATAGAATGACATTACCCTTGCTAAGATTTATTTCCATTGGGAATAGGGAGAGGTAGCCGTTATCGGAAGTCTAATTTACAGGAATTATTATTATTATTATTATTATTATTATTATTATTATTATTATTATTATTATTATTATTATTATTATTATCATTATTACTTGCTAAGCTACAACCCTAATTGGAAAAGCTAAATGCTATAAGCCCAGGGGTTCCAATAGGGAAAATAGCTCAGTGAGGAAAGGAAACAGAAAAATAAAATATTCTAAGAAGAGCAACGAGATTAAAAACATCTATAGAAACTATAAAAACTTTAACAAAATAAGAGGAAGAGAAATAAGATAGAATAGTGTGCCCGAGTGTACCCTCAAGTAAGAGAACTCTAAATTAAGAGAGTTGAAGACCATGGGATAGAGGCTATAGCACTATCCAAGATTAGATAACAATGGTTTGATTTTTGAGTGTCTTCCTAAAAGAGCTGTATACCATAGCTAAAGAGTCTCTTCTACCCTTACAAAAAGAAAGTGGCCACTGAACAATTACAGTGTAGTAAGAAAAATTGTTTGGTAATCTGTGTTGTCAGGTGTATGAGGACAGAAGAGGATGTGTAAGGAATAGGCCAGACTATTCGGAGTATGTGTTAGGTTAAGTGAAAATGAACCGTAATAGCGAGAGGAGCCAGTGTACTGCTGTCTGGCCAGTCAAAAGACCCCATAGCTCTCTAGCGGTAGTATTTCAACGGGTGGCTGATGCCCTGGCTAACCTACTACCTGAATTTCCCTGAAAACTAGGGAACTTATTTCGATTTAAAGAGATTGTGAATATTTCTTAGCTACCACATAATTTGAATGTCTATTTGTACTGATTAATTATAACGTCAAGCATCAGTTTACCAAATTTGGCTTCTGAATTTATCGTCATTTTTCAGTGTTCATTCCAAGATTTTAAGCTTTAATTTTTAGATCACATTTACCAGTAACTGGGAATTTTTCTGTAGGCCTATTGTTACTGTGGTTTATATGACAAGCAAAATTTTAATTATTTTTCATGAATATAAAAATGTGTTTTTCCTGCATTTTTTTCCTCCACAATACTGAGTGTCACTTCACGCTTAGTAACAATTTATCTAAACTTTTTTTTTCTTTTTTTACGCTCTTATCTAATTCTTCCCTATGTTCTTTATCTTGACTATACCCACATAGAATGTTCCTTTCACATTGGTCTTCAACTAATGTATAGCTATGGCTATTTCTACTTTCGCTATGTTTTAGGTACATCAGTTTCATTTTCATGTCTATTGCTTTACTGGATCTCTAATATAACATTATATGTATTGTTCCCTCCTCCTGTATATATACTATATCATAAGTTTATTTAGTTATATCTTTCTTAGCTTCTTCAAATCTTAATCAACATTATATCGCCAATATTAATTCTATTCGTAAATTATATGATTTTATCAACTAATTTTCTTGTGTTTAAACCTATAAAGGCCACTCATGAATGACAGTAGCAAGGGACAGTGACATTGCCCTACCGAGCAGGACAATACATAGAGACTGACCATATACTGTATAATATACATATGATCAGCACCCAAGCCCCCTCTCCACCCAAGCTAGGATCAAGAAAAGGCCAGGCAGTGGCTGCTGATTACTCAGCAGATAGACCTAGAGGCTCCCCAAAACCCCATATCCTTAGCTCACAAGGAGGGTGAGACTGCTGCATTTATGACTATAAGTATTGATGTTGGTGTAAATCTCTTATGTTGGTGCCACCAATATCTAATTTATTTTTTATTTTCCAAATAGGCCTACCATTTCACCTGTATTTCAACTATCCTTGTAATATTTAATTTCCTGTTACAAAGGTTTTGTGGTGGCCGATGTGGTAACGTCCTTAACTGGTGAACGCCAGACTGGGGTTCGAGGTCTGCTCAAACTCGTTAGTTCCTTTGGTCGCTGCAACTTTACCATACTTGTGAGCCCGAGGGGGGGGGGGATTGTTTGGAGAGCTTATAGGTCTATCTGCTGAGTCATCAGCAGCCATTGCTTAGTCCTTCTTGGTCCTAGCTTGGGTGGAGAGTGGACTCAGGCGCTGATCATATGTATATATGATCAGTCTCTAAGGCATTTTCCTGCTTGATAATGAATTGTCACTGTCCCTTGTCTCTGCCATTTATGTGTGACTTTTTTTTTACATTTGGTATTTCCTTGCACTTTTATTCCTTTATGGTTGTCCATGGCTATTTTAATTTGTTGGTTATATAATCTCATCTAGTCTACTTAAAAAATGATTAGTGACATATAATATACATTTAGTGGATTAAACTAGGGTATGGTTTTTTTTTCCATATCCTTATTAATCATGGATGCACGTCTACAAATATAATATCAATGATTTTTCTTTCTGATAAGTTGTCTGTTCTTATTAATGTAATTTAATCATAAAAGTTAGGTAGTTGACATTTTGTGTTCACTTACCATCTATCTGTATTAATAATGCTTCTGTCCATCTTATCACTATCCTCATCCACCTGTATGTCTCTCAAATAACAATCATTTAAGCATTCGCAGAAATTTCTGACCACCCAAGATAAATGTGAATGACAAACTTCAATATATTTATAAATATAAGTTTTGATGTCCACCACGTAAGGAAATTTCCGAAGAGCTCCTCTACATATTTCACATTTAGTCTTTGTTTTCCTTTGCACCTTAGCTGATAATAATAATAATAATAATAATAATAATAATAATAATAATAATAATAATAATAATAATAATAATAATAATAATAATAATAATAATATATTCTAAACTCTATAATTTGATTCTCAGATATGAAAATTTGTGCAAGTCAAAAGCTCATATTAGTGTACGCCAAATTCAACACATTTTATCATCTTTACCATATTGTAAATTGTATAATCTTGATTCTCAAAAATAGAAAATTTGCCTAAGTCAAAAGCTCATATTTGTGTGAACTAATTCAAATAATTTTTATTATTTTTACCATTTTCTAAATTGAATAATCTTGATTCTCAAAAATAGAAAATTTGCTTAAGTCAAAAGCTCATATTTGTGTGAACTAATTCAAATAATTCTTATTATTTTTACCATATTCTAAATTGAATAATCTTGATTCTCAAAAATAGAAAATTTGCCGAAGTCAAAACCTTATATTTGTGTGAACTAATTCAAATAATTCTTATTATTTTTGCCATATTCTAAATTGAATAATCTTGATTCTCAAAAATAGAAAATTTGCCTAAGTTAAAAGCTCATATTTGTTTGAACTTATTGAAACCATTTTTATTATCTTGACCATATTCTAATTTGTACTGTATAATCTTGATTCTCAAAAAAAGAAAAAAAAATGCGCAAGTCAAAAGCTCATATTTGCATGAACTAATTCAAACCATTTTATTGTCTATACCATACTCTAAATTGTATAATCTTAATTAACAAAAAAGGAAAATTTTCGTAAACCAAAAGCTCAAATTTGTGTGAACTGATTAAAAAAAAATTATCTTTACCATATTCTAAATTGTATAATATTGAATTATAAAAATGCGTAAATCAAAAGCTCATATTTGTGTGAACTAATTCAAACAATTTTCATTATCTTTACCGTATTCTAAATTGTATAATCTTTACTTTCAAAAAAGAAAATTTGCCCAAGTCAAAAGCTCATAACTAGCGCAACTTAAGGTAATCTGTCTCTATTACTACTACTGTACATACCGACGGTTTCCATGTTTTCATAAGAAAAAAAAGTGTACATCTGTACATCTATCCGTCTAATTTTTAGTGCAAGACATGTCGTTACAGTTGATTAGGAGAATTTTGTTTCGAAATTCTATTTACAGGTATGTGTTTGTAGAGTTAATGTTACATTGATTTTACATTTAACGTTGAGGGTATAAATGTTATTTAGGCTAACCTTAAGACTACCCGGTATCTACCTTAATGTATGTAGTAGTCAATACTAGATGATTCATGATATATAATAATTATACAGTGATTATGATAATTTTTGGTGATTATCGTTTAAAGTTTAATAAATCGACCAATCAGGTCAAACTATCTTGAATAGAACATGAAGCCGAAAAGATTTTAAATTTCTGTCTGGACTGTATATCAGAATTGAAAATATGGTTATTTTATGTTTTTGTGGTTCAAACGTGAAAATCATTATCCTATTTTCTTTAGATAAAATCCTGCACGGTAAACATAGGGAACGAAATATATATCGCCTAACCTGACTTAGGGTGCTATGTATATCGCATAGAAAACCCTTAAGGGGTGTATGTATCAAAGTGGCCACCTGTATGTATTATTATGGCTAACTTGGAATACGGCAGATAAGAAAGTAAGGGCACGGCTTGGGTGTTATTGTACTGTATTACAGGGCAATGTAACCCAGGGATAAAAATACTATTTTCTATAGAAAAAGGTCCGCTCTCTTCGAAAATGACACTCGTTCCCGTCGCAAATGAATAGTTTCAGAAATATATATATCTATATCCAACGATAATGGGGGACCCCCAGTGGAAACTCGGGGTTTTGGGTGGGGAAAATATACTGGGGAAATGGTATATAATGGTAAAACAAGCCTTTTCTTCTCTATACATTACCTTCTTGGATGTATAATAAACCGATGAAAAAATATGGTAATATTGAGCTGCGCAATCTAATGTTGGCAATATTAGCGTAACATGCTAACATTAGCAGTGTTTTTCATTTATTTGTTGACAGTCTACGGGTCGGTTGTAGTCGCTCTCGTTCGTTCGTTTGTACATAGCAAGTTTTGACCTTCTGTGCATAAACTCCTTCCACCTGCTCATAAACTCCGCCTCCACCAATAGGATTTCTTCTTCTCTACCCGCCAACTTCAACTATTCGAATAATGTCCGTTTTCTTTGAAAATGACAGATTCTTACTGAAAATAAAAACTTGATTATATCAGAAATATTAATCAATGGGGTCAGCGTGCGCAGCTCAGCATGTACTGCTCGCCAGTACATAGGAGTCCATAGCGGAGAAAAAATCGCTAGATTTTCAAAAGATATCCCTATTCTTAGACGCTCTAATGTGTTTTTTATTTATTTGCTGTTGAAATTGTCAAATTCAGTGAAAGCACATTATTTACTACAGGAAAAACTTTTTCCTGTTCGAAACGTTGTTCCGTCCATAACTGTATTTTACCTAAAATATATCCCCTAACCTGACTGGGTGGTATAAACCCTTAATAAACTATCTGTGCTCTGTACTGTAGTTACTTGTATTGCTGTGTAAGAGGGTTGTATAACGACGGACAGGTCCTTCTGCGGGCATAGAATACTCACTTAACCTAACCTACAAGCTGTGTCCTTACCTACTTGCCTAGGAGACTAGTTACCCTTGCGACCTCCGTAGCCTGCGGTATTATTAGCGATATGATTGAAAATAAGGGAATTATGGGGCATGGTCATCATCATACATACACCCCACTGTCTTTATCACAATCAGTTTCCAATTACAGAATCATTTTATTTTTTATGTGATTATGGTAGGTGATGAAACTGCTTTGTCATTAAATGTTTACCTATACTGTACTCTGGCACTATGGATAAAAGGAAACTCTTTGTTACCCCCTAACCCAACCTAGGATGGTTTGTGTTTACTTATTGGGAGTTAATGACCCCAAAATCCCTTGCCTAAGTTGACCTAAGATGCTGTGTACTTATCCCTCACATATTGAAGTATGAATGGCATATGAGTAATGATACACTGCCTGCCATTTTACCCCTTCCCAGTGACAAATCGTACCACCCCTGGAAAGGAAGTCTGAAAGTCTTAATAGAGGCTATCAATATATCAGTAACATCAAGTTTCACAGATTTGAATATATTTTTTGTGTTTGGCGAATGAAGAAGTCTTGGTTACACAGTAAAAGAAAATTGAATATTCCAACCTGACTTAAAAGTACTTTACTGTAGTGCTCTAATTATTTTGATTTTAAATTACTGTATGAACATTAGAAATATGTATTCTTTCTTAGTTTTTAGTTTATCTTTTAACCCGTTGAGTGCTGTTAGATGTAATAACTGTCCGCAACGGTATTTCTACACCCTTCGGCAACCTATTTTAGCTTTATTTATTATCTATAAACTGTATATGAAAATTTTATAAAATGGGAAAGAAATTTAGTCAGCTATATGATGAATGTTGTAAGGTCCTATCCAGTATAGTTTTTGTGCTGAGATTAAATAAGAAAATATAAGTGCCTTGGGCTTGGGTGCCATTTCATTTGGTGATGTGCCCTATTTGTTTCACTTGAAATGTCTATTTTTAGACTTTGAACTTATCCCTTAAAATTTGATAGAAAAAAAGATAAAATATTTGTGTATCCATTGGAAGAAGAATGTAGGGGAATTTTTTTTTCTTTACAATCCCAACCTGTTTTTAAATCTTATTAAATCTGGACTGTTGGTGTTGCTAGTGTGCGAAGGTAATACTTTTATTATTCTTGTTACGATTCAACTGATCTTGGGTCACAGATGATATTGTGTCTATTGAAGTTCTTGCTCAGTTTTTACAAGTCAATTACTATGAGATTTAAAGACATATATTTGGGGGTAACCCATGTAATAGTTTGAAACAGCTTGCTAAATATCAGTAATGGTTGTTGCATAAGGTAATGGCCCCATTTAATATACAATGCATGATTTGATAAACATTGTTATTGCTATTCTGTACTTTATTAATTTCAGTGAATCATTCTGAATATTCATATGCTGTATACATGGAAGTGCAAGCTTCACAACATAAAGTAATAACGAAAGGGTTTATAAGGATCTACATCAAAACCCCCTCTTGTATTGTGTAATTGCTTGAAATCACTCCTTAGTCTGCTCCGAGTTTGGGGTTTTTTAAGGCACTCCAAGTCAATTATTACCTCTAAGAGACAATCCATCAGCACCTTGTATCAGTGTCAAGGAACAGTACCCAGTACTTGAAGTAGTGTAAGTTTAGAGGAATATCTTTCTAGACTATCATTAACATCTTCCGAATCCTGAGATATGCTATTCATAGCCATTAATGGTTATACATGTAGTTCTACAAAAGATTTCCATACTCAGGCTTACAGTACTAAACTGGACCTATCTAACAGTCTAGACATCAAATATGCAATCATGTCCTTGGAAATTTAGATGTAGTATTGAGATTTTTCCAGACCTCTCTGTCTTCTTTGTGTTTAAAGAATTATCTGTAAAATCTTTCATCCACATGTTGTTCCTATTAAGAGGGTAAGTGAAGTACAGTATGACCCTTATCATGTTTCACTTCTAACTATATGGCTCTGACTTTTCTACTTGAATTTATGGCTAGAAATGATTTCAAGACTAAAAGCCTACTCGGATACGTTTCTTTACTTGAATATTTTTTTTTCAATATTAAACTTACCCGATGATCATATAGCTGTCAGCTCTGCTGCCCGACAGAAAAACCTACGGGCGGAATACGCCAGCGATCGCTATACAGGTGGGGGTGTACATCAACAGCGCCATCTGTCAAGTAGGTACTCAAGTACTCGATGTCAACAAAGAATCAATTTTCTCTCTGTCGTGCCACTGGCAAGACCTACTAAATACGCTGTTACTAACTGGATTTGTTTTCACAACCATTTGGTGAAGTACACTATTCCAGTTTTGAGCTTTCGCTATGCAGGGGTTTTATCTTCATTTCAAAACTTGAACTCGTTTTGGATAGATTTTATTTTGGTGACAAAGAGAGTATGGACTCTCTTTCACTTTTAAATGGCCGACCCTTCCCTTAGACGGAAGTGTGTTTAGGTTTTTAGTAATTTTGCTTAACACGTTATAGATCTTTATATTTTATATCTCTCCGCCTTTATTAGGCCTCTTCGATTAACTTTCCTTTTATTATAAACATATAAAAATAAATCTTTTTATGTTTTGTTTATTTGCGACCTTTCCTTTTAGTAGGCGGTCCTAACTTGGAACCGAAGTTAATCAACGTTGAGCCCGTTATATCGTATTTAACCTTTAAAGAATTTAAAACTTTTTAAATTTAATTTTTCAATATTAAACTTACCCGATAATCATGTAGCTGTCAACTCCGTTGCCCGACAGAATTCTACGGAAGGGATACGCCAGCGATCACTATACTAGAAGGGGGTGTACTCACCAGCGCCACCTGTGGCCAGGTACTGCAGTACTTCTTGTTGACACCACCTCAATTTTTCCTCTGTCGTGCTTCCGGCAAGACGTTCATGGATACGCTTATAATTTTGGAGTATTGTTCACGGTTTTTGGTGAAGTATTTCTCTAAGATTTCAGCTTTCGCTATACTGGAAACTTTTCTATTAGCTTAGATAGCTTTTATTTGGTTTTGATTAATGGTTAACGATCTTTTGCTTGATTTGGAATCCCCCTTGACTAGCTCTTTGATTCAAGATGTCCGACCTTTCACAAGCCCCTCCCCATAGACGATGTAGGTCTTGTAATAGGCGTATTCCGAAGGCCTCGGTTGATCCTCACACCGCTTGTTCCGACTGTAGGGAAAGACCCTGTCAGTTGGAAGATCGATGTGAGGAATGCGCCGAACTTTCGGAACTTGAGTTTGTTCGATTCCTTAAATATTCAACTAAGTTAGAGAGAGAGAGAGTTAGGAGGAGTTCTGCTCGCTCTTCGCTTTTTTCCTCACCTCATGATCCTCAACCTTTTCCTCCCCCTGTAGTGGCTACCCCTGAACCTACTATTTGTGCTCAGCCTGATATGTCCGATGTTTTGCGTGCCATTCAGGCTTTAGGTGACAAAGTGGAATCGGTAGTGAGTGACTATAAGTTTCTCTTGGCGGACGTCAAAGAACTTAAGGTCAAAAGTGCAGTGGGAGGTGGTAGTGCCAGTGCTGTGCCAAGTGCTAGTGTCAGCGCGGTGCCGAGTGCTAGTGTCAGTGTCAGTGTTGTGCGTGAGGGTACTTCTGTGCGTGCCAGTCGTCCTCCCAGTCCGGGACCTCTTGCAAGCTCCCAAGCCCAGGGGAGAAGCAATGTCGAAGGGCAAAAGGGTTCGGCAGGCCTTGATCGGCGCACAGAAATATCCTCGGTGGTTGCGGGCGTGTCTTACAGAGACCGTCACTCCCACCCGCAGACGATTGAGCCCTTATTTTCCTCGTCTGCAGGAGAAATTTCGGGGAGAAAACGCTGGACTCAGGTCTCTAGACCTCTTAAACGTAAAGTCCAGACCTCAAGAGTTCAACAACCCGGATGCAGTCATTGGATTAGCTCTGACTCTCCGCAGTCATCAGGTGACTGTACACCTCCTAAGAGAGGTAAGGCGATACCTCAACAGACCTCATCTTCTGTTAAGGCTTTGCCTCAGCAGACCTTAGCGTCTGTTGATCCCAAGATGACTTTGCTGCAGTCCATGCAGTCGCAGCTTGCGGTCTTAATGCGTGAGTTTCAGGCTGAGAAGGTTACACCTCCTCCTGCGAGCGCTCCGCCTCACCGCAGTCCAGTCTGCCAGGCGTACGAAGTTGAGGTTCCTCAGGCTACCTTACCGCGTTCGGAGTTGCCAGTTACCAGCGTTGTGCAGCAACCTCCACCTTCCTTAAGACAACCTCAACAATGGGAACAGGAGTCTTATGCCTTACTTCCTCCTCTTCCTCTTGCGGTTAGACCATCGAGGCAACAACCTCTTGAGGTACGACAACCTCTTCCATCCATGAGGCAACCACCTCAGCTCTCGCTGCAGCGACCTCAACTTTCCTCAAGGCGAGAGCCTCAACTCTTAAGGCTAGCACCTCAAGAACCTCAACTCGTGAGACAAGAACTGCGTTCTGCGCAACCGCTACCTCAACTCTCGCAGCTCACACCGCAAGAACCTCAACTCGTGAGACAGGAACCTGCTACTGCGCATCCACAACCCTTGCAGCAAGCGCAACTCTTGGGACAGGAAGCTCATGCTAGGAGTCAGCCACCTCAACGCATGCATCTACCTTCCTCTACTCTACCTGACCAGTCTTTGCAGCCTGAACCTCAGGTTTTAATTCAGTCGCCTCTCTCCACACTTGCTCCTCAGACCGCCGCAGAACCTCCTTCTTCCCAACCTCTTGACTTTGTAGTTACCAGCCCTCATCCTCTTCAACAGAGACTTGAGGATGAAACCGCAAGTGTTTATGCACCCGCTTGTCAAGATTCTGCTGTTCAGCACACCGCTGTTACTGTACCTCTCGCTTCGCAACACTCTGGTGATGAGGTTTCTGAGGAGGAAGCTGCGCACCTAGATGATCCCTCTTCGGACGTGGAGGAACCCAAGTCTTCTCCTCACTCCATTGACTTTCGCAAGGTCCTGGCTCTTTTCAGAGAGGTATACCCGGACCATTTTGTTTCTGCTACCCCCCGCTCTCCTCCATCTGAGTTTTCGCTGGGCATGCAACCTGTTAAGTCGGCCTATACTAAGCTCGTCTTTGCTAGATCCTCTAAGAGAGCTTTAAGAATGTTAGGGGATTGGTTGCAGTCCAAACAGCAACTAGGGAAGACTTCCTTTATGTTCCCACCTACTAAGCTGACTTCTAAGGCGGGCGTATGGTATGCCACAGGAGAGGAACCAGGCTTGGGAGTCCCTGCCTCTGCCCAGGCTGACTTCTCAAGTTTGGTCGACTCTCCTCGTAGATCAGCGATGAGGCGCTTTAAGGTCTGCTGGACCTTTTCCGACTTAGACCACTTCTTAAAGGGTATCTTTCGTGCCTTTGAGATTTTCAATTTTCTCGACTGGTGCCTGGGGGCCTTGAGCAAGAAGACCACCCCTGCGGACAAGGACTCAGCCATGCTTATAATGTCCTGCATGGATAAAGCAATTCGGGATGGGTCCGGCGAGCTTGCATCAATGTTTGTTTCAGGAGTCCTTAAGAAAAGGGAGCAACTTTGCACTTTTCTTTCTACTGGCATCACATCTTGTCAAAGGTCTCAACTCCTTTTTGCTCCGCTTTCTAAGTTCTTGTTCCCCGAAGAGCTTATCAAGGATTTGTCTGCGGCCCTTATTCAGAAGGACACTCATGACCTTGTGGCCTCTTCAGCTCGTAAGGCTAAGGTTGCTCCCTCAGTTCCCAGAACTTACCGCACCCCAGTGGCCGATACTCCTGCTACAAGGTTTATTCCGCCCTTTCGTGGCAGAGCCCCCAGCCGAGGAAGTACCCGTCCAGACTCTTCCAGGAGCAGGTCTAGGAAAGGTCCCAAGACTTCAAAAGGCAAACACTGACTCTCCTCCTCTCCAGACAGCAGTAGGAGCCAGACTCAAGACCTTCTGGCAAGCTTGGGAAAGAAGAGGTGCAGACGCCCAGTCTGTCAAGTGGCTGAGGGAGGGTTACAGGATACCATTCTGCCGCAAACCCCCTCTGACCACTTCTCCCATCAACCTCTCTCCCAACTACAAGGAAAAGGACAAGAGGCTAGCGTTACACCAGGAGGTGTCGCTCCTGTTACAGAAGAAGGCAGTGGTTATAGTCCGGGACCATCAATCCCCGGGCTTCTACAACCGTCTCTTTCTGGTGGCCAAGAAGACAGGAGGTTGGAGACCGGTGCTGGACGTCAGCGCGCTCAATGCTTATGTCACCAAGCAGACGTTCACTATGGAGACGACGAAGTCGGTCCTAGCAGCGGTCAGGCAGGAGGACTGGATGGTCTCGTTGGATCTGAAAGACGCTTACTTTCACGTTCCTATTCATCCAGACTCCCAACCTTTCCTGAGATTCGTTTTTGGAAAGGTTGTGTACCAATTCCAAGCCCTGTGTTTTGGCCTAAGCACAGCTCCTATGGTGTTTACGCATCTGATGAGGAATATTGCAAAATTCCTCCACTTATCGGACATCAGAGCCTCCCTTTATTTAGACGACTGGCTGTTAAGAGCCTCCACGAGTCGTCGCTGTCTGGAGAGTCTCAACTGGACTTTGGACTTGATCAAGGAACTGGGTCTATTAGTCAACTTAGAAAAGTCCCAGCTCATTCCCTCCCAATCCATTGTTTACCTGGGAATGGAGATTCGGAGTCAGGCTTTTCGGGCTTTTCCATCGGCCCCAAGGATAAGCCAAGCCCTAGAATGCATCCTGAGCATGCTGAAGAGGAACAGTTGCTCGGTGAGACAGTGGATGAGTCTAACAGGGACCCTATCATCGTTAGCCCTGTTTGTCGAGTTAGGGAGACTCCACCTCCGCCCTCTCCAATTCCATCTAGCAGCTCATTGGGACAAGGATTTGACGCTAGAAGCAGTCTCTATTCCTGTCACCAAAGAGATGAAAACCACTCTCTTGTGGTGGAAGACCAACCTCCTTCTCAAGGAGGGTCTATCGTTAGCGATTCAGACCCCCAATCTTCATCTCTTCTCGGACGCATCAGACTCGGGCTGGGGCGCGACCTTGAACGGACAGGAATGCTCGGGAACATGGAACAAGGAACAGGAAACGCTCCACATCAACTGCAAGGAGCTGCTGGCAGTTCATCTGGCCTTAATGAACTTCAAGTCCCTCCTGCTAGGCAAGGTGGTGGAGGTGAACTCCGACAACACCACAGCCTTGGCTTACATCTCCAAGCAGGGAGGGACCCATTCGAGGAAGCTGTACGAGATAGCAAGGGACCTCCTCATTTGGTCAAGAAGTCTAAATCTCACTCTAGTAACGAGGTTCATTCAAGGCAACATGAACGTCTCAGCAGATCGCCTAAGCAGAAAAGATCAAGTCATCCCCACGGAATGGACCCTTCACAAGAGCTTGTGCAACAGACTTTGGACCTTGTGGGGTCAGCCTACGATAGATCTGTTCGCCACCTCCATGACCAAGAGGCTTCCTTTGTACTGTTCCCCAGTTCCAGACCCAGCAGCAGTTCACGTGGATGCTTTTCTGCTGAATTGGTCCCATCTCGACCTTTATGCATTCCCGCCGTTCAAGATCATCAACAGAGTCATTCAGAAGTTCGTCTCGCACGAAGGGACACGGCTGACGCTGGTTGCTCCCCTTTGGCCTGCAAGAGAATGGTTCACAGAGGTACTACAATGGCTGGTCGACGTTCCCAGGACTCTCCCTCTAAGAGTGGACCTTCTACGTCAACCTCACGTAGACAAGGTACACCCAAACCTCCACGCTCTTCGGCTGACTGCCTTCAGACTGTCGAAAGATTCGCTAGAGCTAGAGGCTTTTCGAAGGAGGCAGCCAGAGCGATTGCCAGAGCAAGGAGGGTATCCACTCGTAGAGTCTACCAATCCAAGTGGGAAGTCTTCCGAAGCTGGTGCAGAGCCAATGCAGTGTCCTCTACCAATACCTCTGTAACCCAAGTAGCTGACTTCCTATTACATCTAAGGAATGAGAGATCCCTTTCGGCTCCTACGATTAAAGGGTACAGAAGTATGTTGGCTTCAGTTCTCCGCCACAGAGGTTTGGACCTTTCTTCCAACAAGGACCTTCAAGACATCCTTAAATCTTTCGAGACTTCTAAAGAACGTCGTTTATCCACTCCAGGCTGGAATCTAGACGTAGTCTTAAGGTTCCTTATGTCTCCTAGGTTCGAACCTCTCCAGTCAGCTTCCTTCAAAGACCTTACTATCAAGACTCTTTTCCTCGTCTGCCTTGCAACAGCTAAAAGAGTTAGTGAGGTTCACGCCTTCAGCAAGAACATTGGGTTCACATCCGAATCTGCAACATGTTCTTTACAGCTCGGATTTTTAGCTAAGAATGAACTTCCTTCACGTCCTTGGCCTAGATCGTTCGAAATTCCTAGCCTTTCCAACATGGTGGGTAACGAGCTAGAAAGAGTTCTTTGCCCTGTCAGAGCTCTAAAATATTATCTTAATAGGTCAAAACCTATACGAGGACAGTCAGAAGCCTTATGGTGTGCAATCAAGAAACCTTCGATGCCTATGTCCAAAAACGCAGTTTCGTATTATATAAGGCTTCTGATTAGAGAAGCCCATTCTCACATGAAGGATGAAGACCTTGCTTTGCTGAAGGTAAGGACCCACGAAGTGAGAGCCGTAGCCACTTCGATGGCCTTTAAACAGAACCGTTCTCTGCAGAGCATTATGGATGCAACTTATTGGAGGAGCAAGTCAGTGTTTGCCTCATTTTATCTTAAAGATGTCCAGTCTCTTTATGAGAACTGCTACACCCTGGGACCATTCGTAGCAGCGAGTGCAGTAGTAGGTGAGGGCTCAGCCACTACATTCCCTTAATCCCATAACCTTTTTTAACCTTTCTCTTGAATGCTTTTATTGTTGTTTTTTGGGTTGTTACGGTAGGCTAAGAAGCCTTCCGCATCCTTTTTTGATTTGGCGGGTGGTCAATTCATTCTTGAGAAGCGCCTGGGTTAGAGGTTGTGTAGAGGTCCTTTAGTATGGGTTGCAGCCCTGTATACTTCAGCACCTTAGAGTTGTTCAGCCTCCTAAGAGGATCGCTGCGCTCAGTAAGGAAGACGAACTTATTAAAGGCAGAGTAATGGTTCAAGTCGACTTCCTTACCAGGTACTTATTATTTCATTGTTATTTTGAATAACTGATTATATGAAATACGGGATACTTAGCTATCTTATAGTCATGTACACTGGTTTGCACCCACCTCCCTGGGTGTGAATCAGCTACATGATTATCGGGTAAGTTTAATATTGAAAAATGTTATTTTCATTAGTAAAATAAATTTTTGAATATACTTACCCGATAATCATGATTTAATTCCTCCCCATAGAGAACCAGTGGACCGAGGAAAAATTGAGGTGGTGTCAACAAGAAGTACTGCAGTACCTGGCCACAGGTGGCGCTGGTGAGTACACCCCCTTCTAGTATAGTGATCGCTGGCGTATCCCTTCCGTAGAATTCTGTCGGGCAACGGAGTTGACAGCTACATGATTATCGGGTAAGTATATTCAAAAATTTATTTTACTAATGAAAATAACATGTTTTATGAAAGAATTTCTTTGATAGTCTCGTACTGTTTTCAAAGATGAACTAACGTTTAGTTTTTTAGTCTACGCAGTTGTTGACGTTCAGGACGTTCAACTTGCGCTCTATCGTTACGATAGAGAGAGAGTGTTTCACGGTTTCACTTTGCAATAAGAGTAAACCTATTCTAGCGTTTCGTTCATTCTTTCTTAGCTTAAATGGTTTAAATTCTAAATTAAAGGAACTTTTTATTTGGAAAACCTTTCAGTTTTTTCCTTTAGCAAATCACATGTTTTGACGATATATAATTGGGCTCTTCTCTCAGGTGCGAAATCTAGAGAGAAAGAGAGAGATAGAGACGGAGGGATAGAGAGGAGATAAAACGTTTCGTTCAAGCGGGTAACGTTGTTCTCGTTTTACTCTCCTCCCTAGTCGCTGTAGGGGAAGAAGGTAAAACGTTTCTAGGGTTTTATTCTTGTTCCCAGGCTATGTGCGGTGAGAGATTGTAAACGTAGTTTATTTGATCTAGTGTTTAGTCTCTTTCCCAGCCACTGAATTCTTTATCTTTATATATGTTTTCTGTTGCATTATACGACTGTTTTCGCAATTACTACCTTTTAATGAAGGGTAGGATTGCGTGTTTCAGGTAGAAATCAGTAAAAGTTTCGATTTCAGTGAAATAAGTGCAAAACAGAAAATCAAAGTGATAAAGTGATATGCGCAAAGTGTTACAGTGTTGCGTCCGAGGGTTCGTCTGTTCGTGCCTGTCGTTCACCTAGTCCGGGACCTCTTGCAAGCTCCCAAGCCCAGGGGAGAAGTAATGTCGAACGACTTATGGGTTCCTCAGGCCTTGATCAGCGAACAGACGTTTTTCCCTCCGTGGTTTCGGGCGTATCTACCCAAGATCGCCCCACCCACACAAAGACGAGAGAGCCCATTTACTTCTCGTCTGCGGAAGAGGTTTCTCGTAAGAAACCTTGGACCAAGGTCTCGCAGCTTATTAAGTGCAAGTCGGTCCCTTCCGCGCAAGTCCAACGGCCCAGGTGTAGCCACTGGGTCAGTTCGGACTCGCTGCAGTCATCCGACGACTGCACACCTCCCAAGAGAGGCAAGGTGGTACCGCAACAGGCAGTAACTCCGTCTGTTGCCGCACCCGCTGTTTTAGACCCTCAGTCACAACGGACAGTAGCTCCGTCTGTTGCCGCTTTTGTAGACCCTGAGTGGTCTTTACTGCAGTCTATGCAGACTCAGTTAGCTGCGGTTATGCAGGAGTTTCGTGCGGAGAAGGTTAACGCTGCACCCGTTAGCCTACAACCTGCCACGGTTGTGCGCCCAGCTCACGCTGAGGCTGCCTGCTCCCACACTCCGGCTGCGGAGAGGTTGGCGCTGCACCCGTTAGCCTACAACCTGCCACGGTTGTGCGCCCAGCTCACGCTGAGGCTGCCTGCTCCCACACTCCGGCTGCGGAGAGGTTGGCGCTGCACCCGTTAGCCTACAACCTGCCACGGTTGTGCGCCCAGCAGACGCTGAGGCTGCCTGCTCCCACACTCCGGCTGTGAGAGCTCCTCCACCCATGCGCAGTCGACCCTGCCAGACGCATGCTGACTCCCACAGACGCACGGAGCACTCCGTTGCCGTGCGTGAGTTACCACAACAACAGGAGGGTGGAGTTAAGCTGCCGTGTTTTGACACGGTGCGTCAGCCTCCGCAACCCACTGTGGTTACCGCCACTCACCCGCAGCAGACTAGTCAGTCAGGAGTTGAGGCTTCCCCACACAGCTTTGGTTGTTGCCAGCTCACAGACTGTCAAGCAGTTACATAACGTTGCCTTCTGGTCTGCTGCTAATGCACCAGTGCTGTATGTCCTCACGCACCTGTTGTGGTTGACAGTTCAGTTTTTGACAGTTCACAGACTGTCAAGCAGTTACATAACGTTGCCTTCTGTTCTGCTGCTTATGCACCTGTGAGACCCTCACTGAGATAACCTAGCTTTTCTCGGACAAGGTTCCTGTGGATGAGAAAGTGCTGTTCTCCCTCCTACTGATATTCCTTTGAGGACTCTGTCATTTGGAGAGGAGCCTTAAGCTGCTTAGCCTCCTATGGACTTTAATTAAAGCATAACAAGGCTTCCAGGGATGGTAAATGGTTCCGCTTCAGTCGCTAACCCCGTCTGTTGCCACACCTGCTCCCGTAGACCCTAATGGGCTTTGCTGCAAGACATGCAGTCCAAGCTTGTGTCCTTGATAGAGGACTTTTTACGGAGAAGAACTTTCTGGCCAACAACCTTCCTACCGGTTGGTTGTGCGCCCTGTTGACACTGAGGTATCCTACTCGCGTCCGCCAGTTGAGGTGGTTCCTCCACCGATGCGACCCAGTGTGGGTTGCCAGTCGCACGTTGACGTTAAGCGACGCTCGGAGGTGGTTGTTGAAGTGTGTCACTAGGAAGACGTTCAACAACCAGCAGAGGTGACTTGTTGTGACGCAGTGCGTCAACCTCAGCAACCCCGTAGGGTGTTGACTGCACAACCCAGACAGTCTAGACAGTTTCGGGTTGACGCTGTACTTCCTCGCGTCCCCATGGTTGACAGTTCACAGACTGTGCAGCAGTACCATGATATTGCATCCGGCTCCGTCACGCATCCACCAGTGCGACCGGATTCAGCGAGTCAGACGTTGCCCACTCCGTTGCCGTTTCCTCATCAGTTTCGGATAAGGAACCCTCTGATGAGGACGTTGCTGAACTAGACGATCAACCCCCAGCCCTGCTATCCATCCAGAAGATGCTGAAGAAGGAACGCTGCCCTGTCAGGCTGTGGATAAGTCTGGTAAGGACACTGTCATCCGTGGTTCTTTTGTGTCACTTGGAAGACTACACCTCCGTCCTCTTCTGTATCATCTAGCTTTTCACTGGAAAAAGGACAAGACGCTAGAAGCGGTCTCGATCCCGGTTTCCGGAAAGATAAAGTCTGGTCTGACTTGGTGAAAGGACTTTATCAACCTTTGAAAGGGTCTTCCCCTGACTGTTCAGACTCCCAACCACGTTCTCTTCTCGGACGCATCGGACGTAGGCTGGGGTGCGACATTAGGCGGTAGGGAATGCTCGGGATTATGGAACTCGAGTCAAAGGACAATGCATTTCAACTGCAAGAAGCTACTGGCAGTACGTCTGACCTGGAAAAGCTTCAGGTCTCTCCTTCAAGGCAAAGTGGTGGAGGTGAACTCGGACAACACCCGGCTTTGACGTACATCTCCAAGCAAGGAGGGACCTACTCTCTGACATGGTACGAGATCGCAAGGGACCTCCTCACCTGGTCAACAGGTCTAGACTTTTCACTAGTAACGAGGTTCATCCAAGGCAACTTGAATGTCATAGCAGATTGTCTCAGTAGGAAGGAACAAATAATTCCAACAGATTGGACCCTCCACAAGGATGTATGCAAGAGACTTTGGGCCACCTGGGGCCAGCCAACCATAGATCTCTTCGCAACCTCGATAACCAAGAGGCTCCCAATAGTTTGCTCACCTATCCCGGACCCAGCAGTAGTTCATATAGATGCTTTTCTACTAGATTGGTCACATCTAGATCTATATGCATTCCCTCCGTTCAAGATTGTCAACAAGGTACTGCAGAAGTTCGCCTCTCACGAAGGGACAAGGTTGACGCTAGTTGCTTCCCTCTGGCCCGCGAGAGAATAACTCACCGAGGTACTTCGATGGCTAGTAGACGTTCCCAGAACACTTCCCCTAAGGGTGGACCTTCTACGTCAGCCACGCGTAAAGAAGGTACACCAAGGCCTCCACGCTCTTCGTCTGACTGCCTTCAGATTATCGAAAGACTCTCGAGAGCTAGAGGCTTTTCGAAGGAGGCAACCAGAGCGTTTGCTAGAGCAAGGAGAACATCCACCCTTAGAATCTACCAATCGAAGTGGGAAATCTTCCGAATCTGGTGCAAGTCAGTATCCGTATCCTCGACCAGTACCTCTGTAACTCAAATAGCTGACTTTCTCTTATATCTGAGGAAAGAACGATCTCTTTCAGCTCCCACTATCAAGGGTTACAGAAGCATGTTGGCATCAGTCTTCCGTCACAGAGGCTTAGATCTTTCCAACAATAAAGATCTACAAGACCTCCTTAAGTCTTTTGAGACCACGAAGGAGCGTCGTTTGGTTACACCTGGTTGGAATTTAGACGTGGTACTAAGATTCCTTATGTCAGACAGGTTCGAACCGCTTCAATCAGCCTCCCTGAAAGATCTCACTCTTAAGACTCTTTTCCTGATATGCTTAACCACAGCTAAAAGAGTCAGAGAGATTCATGCCTTCAGCAAGAACATCGGATTCTCATCCGAAACGGCTACATGTTCTACAACTTGGTTTTCTAGCCAAACACGAGCTGCCTTCTCGGCCTTGACCAATATCGTTCGATATTCCAAACTTATCGCATGGTTTGAAATGAACTAGAAAGAGTATTATGTCCTGTAAGAGCTCTTAAGTTCTATTTAAAAACCTTTACGAGGCCCGTCTGAAGCTTTATGGTGTTCAGTTAAGAATCCATCTTTGCCTTTGTCAGAGAATTCTTTATCCTATTTTACCAGACTGTTAATACGAGAAGCTCATTCCCATCTGAATGAGGAAGACCAAGCTTTGCTGAAGGTAAGGACACACGAAGTTAGAGCTGTCGCAACTTCCGTGGCCTTTAAACAAAATAGATCTCTGCAAAGTATATTCGACGCAACCTATTGGAAAAGCAAATCAGTGTTCGCGTCTTTTATCTTAAGAATGTCCAGTCTCTTTACGAGACCTGCTACACTCTGGGACCATTCGTAGCAACGAGTGCAGTAGTGGTGAGGGCTCCACCACTACAATTCCCTAATTCCATAACCTTTTTAATCTTTCTCTTGAAATGTTTTATTATTGTTTTGGGTTGTCCGGAAGGCTAAGAAGCCTTTCGCATCCTACTTGATTTGGCGGGTGGTCAAGGTCATTTCTTGAGAAGCGCCTAGATTAGAGGTTTTGATGAGGACCTTTAGTATGGGTTGCAACCCTTCATACTTCAGCTCCTAGGAGTCGCTCAGCATCCTATGAGGATCGCGAGGCTCAGTAAGGAAGACGTACTTAAAAAGGCAGAGTAATTGTTCAAGTCGACTTCCTTACCAGGTACTTATTTATTTTATGTT
Organism: Palaemon carinicauda; assembly: GCF_036898095.1. NCBI lineage: Eukaryota > Metazoa > Arthropoda > Malacostraca > Decapoda > Palaemonidae > Palaemon > Palaemon carinicauda. Next base: position 135,495,116 of record NC_090727.1, on the reverse strand, counting down.
TGTTATTTTGAATAACTGCTAAAATAAAATACGGAATACTTAGCTCATAATAATGTCAACATGTAATGCTGGTCTCTACCCACCCCCCTGGGTGTGAATCAGCTATATGATCATCGGGTAAGTTTAATATTGAAAAATGTTATTTTCCTTAGTAAAATAAATTTTTGAATATACTTACCCGATGATCATAAATTAAAGGACCCACCCATCCTCCCCAATAGAGACCCAGTGGACAGAGGAGAAAATTGGTTCTTTGTTGACATCGAGTACTTGAGTACCTACTTGACAGATGGCGCTGTTGATGTACACCCCCACCTGTATAGCGATCGCTGGCGTATTCCGCCCGTAGGTTTTTCTGTCGGGCAGCAGAGCTGACAGCTATATGATCATCGGGTAAGTATATTCAAAGATTTATTTTACTAAGGAAAATAACATTTTTTTTATAGTGATACGAATAATTTAGGTCCCGTCTAAGAGCAATCTAGTAGAGATGTAATTCAATTTTTACCTCATTCTGTTAGAAATTCTGTTCAAATCATTTATGATTTATGCTGTACTTTAGGTCCTTTAGTCACTGCTGGAGAGATTTTATCCTAACCTAAAGGATTTGATCTTTTCCCTCCCTCTTAATTTCATGGTTTTCAGTTTTTTCTTTTTTGGAATGTAATCATACAAATTTTTGTGTAGTGTGCAATGAACATATCTTTACGTCTTCAAGTTTCTAAACTTCATTATGGCTTGTCCTTTCTTTACTGTACAGTATGGTAAAGTTTGCAGCTCAAGAAAATTTACTCTTTCTTGTGTACGCAGTGAGTTTTACCTACAGTGCTTCTTGTGCTACTTGCACTAAAAGGTGTACCAAAACTCTCACCATCTGCAATCTGTGACAACTGAAGACAAGATTTTTTTTTGCAATCGAGGTGGATTTTAACTATCCATAGTAATTTATCCCAATCCCTCCATCCAACTATATTCAGCATATGAATATTCTGCAAGCTTCATAGGTATAAAGCAAATTTACATTTTAGAATTTATTATATCAAGATTCATCCAGTATTCATACATACCCTACACCTCCCCTGTAGTAGGTCCAGAAGTAAATTTGTTTTGTAAACAAAATTTTATCGTACACCTCCTAGCGGTGAAATTAAGGAACTAACTTTGCCTTGTCATAATCTTTAGAAAAAAAATTATCTTTTTACTTTTATTTTTGGGAAGCTTGCATTTTGAAGCATATAGCACAAGGTAATTGGATAAGCATGGAAATAATAAACTTGAAATTGAAAATGCTTTTTTTTTATTTTCAGATATGGACACAACTACCAAAGTCGGCCACTTAGTACAGTACCCCCTGATAATGCATCAGGCAGTAAAGATCCTCCTGGTAATAAGAAAGAACTGGACTTGAAAGAGAAAGCACAAGAAAGTGAGCAGTTAGAAAATAAAGTAGAATTACAACAGAAAACCCAAACTTCTATAGAACAGGAGGGTAGTGAATCAAAGAAGATTGAAGAAATTAAAGTAGAAGCACAACCGAGTCCTTCTGTGGTTCTAGAGGAACAGGCTATCGAATCCAAGAAAGTTGAGGAGATAAAAGTAGAAGCCCAACAGAGTCCTTCTGTGGTTCTAGAGGAACAGGCTATCGAATCCAAGAAAGTTGAAGAGATAAAAGTAGAAGCCCAACAGAGTCCTGCTGTGGTTATAGAGGAACAGGCTATCGAATCCAAGAAAGTTGAAGAGATAAAAGTAGAAGTCCAACAAAGTCCTGCTGTGGTTCTAGAGGAACAGGCTATTGAATCCAAGAAAGTTGAAGAGATAAAAGTAGAAGCCCAACAGAGTCCTGCTGTGGTTCTAGAGGAACAGGCTATCGAATCCAAGAAAGTTGAAGAGATAAAAGTAGAAGCCCAACAGAGTCCTGCTGTGGTTCTAGAGGAACAGGCTATCGAATCCAAGAAAGTAGAAGAGATAAAAGTAGAAGCCCAACAGAGTCCTGCTGTGGTTCTAGAGGAACAGGCTATCAAATCCAAGAAAGTTGAAGAGGTAAAAGTAGAAGCCCAACAGAGTCCTGAGGTGCTTGTGAAGGAACAGGCTATCGAATCCAAGAAATCTGAAGAGGTTAAAGTTGAGGCATTACAAAATACTGAAACTCCTCTGGAGCAACGGGACACTGCACCCACTCAAAGTATTGAAGATGAGAAGCGAGCAGCAGCTAAGAAAAAGCTAAATGATCTTCTGATATCTCTAGCAACAGTAAGTGATTGTTGTCTGATATTCTAACACAAATTTGTAGTGTTGTCTTGTTGAGTATCTTGATGAAAAAACTATCATGATTTTTTCAATATTTAACTTAGCCGGTGATTATATAGCTGCAACTCTGTTGCCCGACAGACAACTCTACGGTAAAAACTCGCCAGCGATCGCTACACAGGTTGCGGGTGTGCCCAACAGCGCCATCTGTCGTCCAGATACCCAGTACTCAATGTAAACAAAGACTCAATTTTCTCTCTGTCGAGCTATCGACAAGACGTACTTACTCGCTGTTGCTAAACTGGAGTTTTTTCACAACTAATTGGTGAAGTACTTTATTCTAGTTTTGAGCTTTCGCTATGCAGGTGTTTTATCTTCATCTTAAATCTTGAACTCGTTTTGGATAGATTTAATTATGGTGACAAAGAGAGTATGGACTTTCTTTCACTTTTAAATGGCCGACCCTTCCCTTAGACGGAAGTGTGTTTAGGCTTTTAGTAATTATCTTATCACGTTATAGTTTTTCCTCTATATATTTTATATCTCTCCGCCTTTATTAGGCCTCTTCGATTAACTTTCCAATTATTATAAACATATAAAAATAATTTTAATGTTTTGTTTATATAGACCTTTCCTGAGAGTAGGCGGTCCTAACTTGGAAACCGAAGTACTTCAATCAACGTTGAGCCCTTTATTTCGTAATTAGCTTTTAAAGAGCTAAGGATTTAAAACTTTTTAAATGTAATATTTTATGAAAGAATTTCTTTGATAGTCTTCGTACTGTTTTCAAAGATGAACTAACGTTTAGTTTATTTATGCTACGCAGTTGTTGACGTTCAGGACGTTCAACATGCGCTCTATCGTTACGATAGAGAGAGAGTGTATCACGGTTTCACTTTGCAGTAAGAGTAAATCGATTCTGACGTTTTGTTCATTCTTTCTTAGCTTAAATGTTTTAAATTCTATTTTAAAGAAACATTTTATTTGAAAAACCTTTCAGTTTTTTCCTTTAGTCAAATAACATGTTTTTTTGACGAAATATAATTGGGCTCTTCGCTTAGGTGCGAAATCAAGAGAGAGAGAGATAGAGACGGAGGGAGAGAGAGGAGAGAAAACGTTCCGTTCAAGCGGGTAACGTTGTTCTTGAGTTACTCTCGTCCCTAGTCGCTGTACGGGGAGGAAGGATAAAACGTTTTTAGTTTTTTATTCTCGTCCCCAGGCTATGTGCGGTGAGAGATTGAAAACGTAGTTATATGAACTAGTGTTTAGTCTCTTTCCCAGCCACTGATTTTTTTTATCTTAAAATATGTTTTCTGTTTTTTGCTGGTATTAATGAGCTTGCATTATACGACTGATTTCGCAATTACTACCTTTTAATGAAGGGTAGAATTGCGTGTTTCAGGTAGAAATCAGTAAAAGTTTCGATTTCAGTGAAATAAGTGCAAAACAGAAAATCGAAGTGATAAAGTGATATGCGCAAAGTGTTACAGTGTTGCGTCCGAGGGTTCGTCTGTTCGTGCCTGTCGTTCACCTAGTCCGGGACCTCTTGCATGCTCCCAAGCCCAGGGGAGAAGTAATGTCAAACGACTTATGGGTTCGAGAGGCCTTGATCAACGAACAGACGTTTTCCCTCTATGGTATCGGGTGTATCTTACCAAGATCTCCCCTACCATAAGACGAGAGAGACGTTGTTTCTCCTCGTCATCCGAAGGCTTTTCGCATAAGAAACCTGTCACAAGGTTTCGAAGCCCTTAAGCGAAAGTCAGTCCTTTCAGGACAGGTCCAGCGTCCTGGTTACAACCATTAGGACAGCTCTGACCCTATGCAGTCATCGGATAACTGCTCGCCGCCTAACAAAAGCGTAACACAGACTCCGAGAGTCTTTTTTTGTTGGCAAAGTGTTGCGGTCACAGACGTTACCCTCGTCTCTTACCACAACCATTTCCGTTGATCCTTAATGGGTTGTATGGCAAGACATGCAGTATATGCTTGCCTCCCTTATGGAAGACTATTCTGCCGATTAGTCCGTTGAGTCTAGCCGTTTATCTCATCGATATCCTGGCTTTCAGCCAACCTAACGTTCCTTTGTGCTTACTGTTGACGTTGGCGTAGCTTAGTCACGTCAGTCAGGTTGTTTAGAACCACACTCGATGCGGTCTCTCGTGTGGTTTTTCAGCCGCATTTGGACGTTAGGCCACTTGCTGATGCTCCTGTTGACGTTCAGGACGTTCACTAACAATCGGAGTTGACTTGTTTTGACGCTGTGCGTCAACCTCCGCATTCTAGAGTTGTTTTGACTGCTCAGTCTAGGCAGTCAAAGCAGTCTCGAGTGGACGCTGTGCGTCCTCACGCACCTGTTGTGGTTGACAGTTCAGTTGTTGGCAGTTCACAGACTGTCAAGCAGTTACATGACGTTGCGTTCTGGTCCGCTACTAATGCACCAGTGAGTGTGGACTCTGCTTGTAAAGCATTGCCACCACGGTAGGTCTCTCCCTAGCTTGAGACTCAGCTTTTATCGGACAAGGTTCCTGTAGATGAGGAAGTTGCTGTTCCCCCTCCTACTGATATTCCCTTGAGGACTCTGTCAGATGGAGAGGAGCCTAAAGCTGCTTAGCCTCCTATGGACTTTAATTAAATCATGATGATTTTTTTAAGGATCTTTGTCCGGATCTTTTTGTAACTGCTGCTCCTCGTTCGCCTAAACGTCAGAGCTTACACTAGGCCTAGCTACTTCGAAGCCGTTGTTTTTAAGCTAGTGCTCTCTCGCTCTCCTAGAGAGCTTTACGTTGGCTAGGCGACTGGTTTTTCACCAGGAGGAGTTTGGGGGATACAGCCTTTGCTTTCCCTTCTTTTAAACTGGTTTATAGAGCGAGAGTCTGATATGACACGAGAGAAGTTCTCGGCTTGGGAGTTCATGCCTCTGCCCAGATAGACTTCTCAATTCTCGTAGACTCTCCCTGGCGGCTGGCCAGGAGACGCTCCTAGTTGTTTACAGGTCAACTTCACAGCTGTTTTCGAGCCTTTGAAGTTTTGCTGTACAATTATGTCATGCATAACAAGGCTTTCAGGGATGGTAAGCGGTACCGCCTCAGTCGCTAACCCCGTCTGTTGCCACACCTGCTCCCGTAGACCCTAAATGGGCTTTGCTGCAAGACATGCAGTCCAAGCTTGCGTCCTTGATAGAGGACTTTAATGCGGAGAAGGTTGCTACCGAACCTTCTGGCCAACAACCTTCCAACTTGTCGGTTGTGCGCCCTGTTGACGCTGAGGTAACCTACTCGCGTCTGCCAGTTGAGGTGGTTCCTCCACCGATGCGACCCAGTGTGGGTTGCCAGCCGCACGTTGACGTTAAGCGACGCTCGGAGGTGGTTGTTGACGTTCAGGACGTTCAACAACCAGCAGAGGTGACTTGTTTTGACGCAGTGCGTCAACCTCAGCAACCCGGTAGGGTGTTGACTGCACAACCCAGACGGTCTAGACAGTCTCGGGTTGACGCTGTGCTTCCTCGCGCACCCTTGGTTGTTGACAGTTCACAGACTGTGCAGCAGTTCCATGATGTTGCGTCCGGCTCCGTCACGCATGCACCAGTGCGACCGGACTCAGCGAGCCAGACGTTGCCCACTCCGTTGCCGTTTACTCATCAGTTTTCGGATGAGGAACCCTCTGATGAGGACGTTGCTGAACAACAAGACGATCAGCCCCCAGAATAGATCAAGCCCTGCTATCCATCCAGAAGATGCTGAAGAAGGAACGCTGCTCAGTCAGGCTGTGGATGAGTCTGGTAGGGACGCTGTCATCCGTGGAACAATTTGTGTTACTAGGAAGACTACACCTCCGTCCTCTTCAATACCATCTAGCTTTTCACTGGAAAAAGGACAAGACGCTAGAAGCGGTCTCGATCCCGGTTTCCGAAAAGATAAAGTCTTGTCTGACTTGGTGGAAGGACAATATCAACCTAAGAGAGGGTCTTCCCCTGGCTGTTCAGACTCCCAACCACGTTCTCTTCTCGGACGCATCGGACGTGGGCTGGGGCGCGACACTAGACGGTCGGGAATGCTCAGGACTGTGGAACTCGAGTCAGAGGAGCATGCATATCAACTGCAAGGAGCTGTTGGCAGTACATCTGGCCTTGAAAAGCTTCAAGTCTCTCCTTCGAGGCAAAGTGGTGGAAGTTAACTCGGACATCACCACGGCCTTGGCGTACATCTCCAAACAAGGAGGTACCCACTCACTGACGTTGTACGAGATCGCAAGGGACCTGCTCATCTGGTCAAAAGGTCAAGACATCTCCCTAGTAACGAGGTTCATCCAAGGCGACTTGAACGTCATAGCAGATTGTCTCAGTCGGAAAGGGCAAGTAATTCCAACCGAATGGACCCTCCACAAGGATGTGTGCAAGAGACTTTGGGCCACTTGGGGTAAAACCATCCATAGATCTCTTTGCAACCTCGCTGACCAAGAGGCTTCCAATCTATTGCTCTCCAGTCCCGGACCCAGCAGCAATACATATAGATGCTTTCCTCCTAGATTGGTCACATCTGGATCTCTACGCATTCCCACCGTTCAAGATTGTCAACAAGGTACTGCAGAAGTTCGCCTCTCACGAAGGGACAAGGTTGACGTTAGTTGCTTTCCTCTGGCCCGCGAGAGAATGGTTCACCGAGATACTTCGATAGTTAGTAGACGTTCCCAGTAGTCTTCCTCTAAGGGTAGACCTTCTACGTCAGCCACACGTAAAGAAGGTACTCCAAAGCCTCCACGCTCTTCGTCTGACTGCCTTCAGACTATCGAAAGACTCTCGAGAGCTAGAGGCTTTTCGAAGGAAGCAGCCAGTGCGATTGCTAGAGCAAGGAGAGCTTCTTCCATTGGAGTCTACCAATCGAAGTGGGAAGTCTTCCGAGACTGGTGCAAGTTAGTTTCTGTATCCTCGACCAGTACCTCTGTAGCTCAAATAGCTGTTTTTCTCTTATACCTGAGAAAAGGACGATCCCTTTCAGCTCCCACTATCAAGGGCTACAGAAGCATGTTGGCATCGGTCTTCCGGCATAGAGGCTTAGATCTTTCCAAACATAAAGATCTGCAAGACCTCCTTAAGTCTTTTGAGACCACCAAGGAGCGTCGTTTGGCTACCCCTGGATGGAATTTAGACGTGGTACTAAGATTCTTCATGTCAGACAGGTTGGAGCCGTTACAATCAGCCTCCCTGAAAGATCTCACTCTTAAGACTCTTTTCCTGGTATGCTTAGCCTCGGCTAAAAGAGTCAGTGAGATTCATGCCTTCAGCAAGAACATAGGATTTTCGTCAGAAAAAGCCACTTGTTCGCTACAACTTGGTTTTCTAGCCAAAAATGAGCTGCCTTCTCGGCCTTGGCCTAAATCTTTCGATATCCCCAGCTTATCGGAGATCGTAGGCAATGAACTAGAAAGTCTTATGCCCTGTTAGAGCTCTTAAGTTCTATTTAAAGCGTACTAAACCTTTACAAGGCCAATCTGAAGCTTTATGGTGTTCAGTTAAGAAACCATCCTTGCCTTTGTCAAAGAATGCTTGGTCAGACTTTATCAGATTGTTAATACGAGAAGCTCATTCACATCTGAGTGAGGAAGACCGAACTTTGCTTAAGGTGAAGACGCACGAAGTTAGAGCTGTAACAACTTCCGTGGCCTTTAAGCAAAATATATCTCTGCAAAGTACAATGGACGCAACCTATTGGAGAAGCAAGTCAGTGTTCGCGTCATTTTACTTGAAAGATGTCCAGTCTCTTTACAAGAACTGCTACACACTGGGACCATTCGTAGCAGGGAGTGCAGTAGTGGGTGAGGGCTCAACCACTACAATTCCCTAATTCCATACCCTTTTAATCTTTCTCTTGAAATGTTTTTATTGTTGTTTTTTGGGTTGTCCGGAAGGCTAAGAAGCCTTTCGCATCCTGGTTGATTTGGCGGGTGGTCAAAGTCATTTCTTGAGAGGGCCTAGATTAGGGGTTTTGATGAGGTCCTGTGGTATGGGTTGCAACCCTTGATACTTCAGATCCTAGGGGTCGATCAGCATCCTAAGAGGATCGCGAGGCTCCGTAAGGAAGACGTACTTAAAAGGCAGAGTAATTGTTCAAGTCGACTTCCTTACCAGGTACCTATTTATTTTGTTTTTGTTATTTTGATAACTTCTAAAATGAAATAAAAACTCTTAGCTCATAAAAGTGTAAACATATATTGCTGGTCTCTACCCACCCCCCTGGGTGTGAATCAGCTATATAATCACCGGCTAAGTTAAATATTGAAAAATGTTATTTTGATAATAAAATAAATTTTTGAATATACTTACCCGGTGATTATAAATTAAAGGACCCTCCCTTCCTCCCCAATAGAGACGCAGTGGGACGAGGAGAAAATTGAGTCTTTGTTTACATTGAGTACTGGGTATCTGGACGACAGATTGCGCTGTTGGGCACACCCACAACCTGTGTAGCGATCGCTGGCGAGTTTTTACCGTAGAGTTGTCTGTTGGGCAACAGAGTTGCAGCTATATAATCACCGGGTAAGTATATTCAAAAATTTATTTTATTATCAAAATAACATTTTATGCAAAAATGAAAAAGTTCATGCGCAGATTTGTACTTGCAGATTTTACATGTCTATGAATACCCTATCTCCTGTAATTTAACTCGATTTAAGGAGTAGGGTAAGGGGTAAATTGTATCCATTTTATGTTTTGGTGCAAATGACATGTAGTTTTTATTCTTTATCATTAACATTCACATCATGATGAGCATGTAAGAACCCTTTTTCCTGAGGGTATTTAATTTGATTTTATCTCCATTCAGGTTGTTTTTGTTATTATTATTATTATTATTATTGTTATTGTTGTTGTGTTGTTCTGTAGTTATTTAAGTAAACCATTAAGTCATCTATAGATTTATAGTGCTAGCTCAAAGAAATTTGTAATTAAACAAAGGTAAAGAAGCCTGGACAGCTTGGTAAAAGGAACTTAATGGAATTTATGAAAAATAAGAAGCAGGAAGTATTACCATAAAGAAATGGTGCTTGCTGAAGAGGAAAGTCCCAGAGAAGTTGGTTAGAATGGTAGAGATGATGTACAAAAGAACAAGAACAAAAGTAATCATAGCTTTTGGCGAAAGAGAAACCTTTTAATTTAGTGTTGGATTATAACAGGGGTCAGCATTAAGTCCATTGTTATTTGTGGTAGTTATGGATGTTTTAAAAGAAGAGATAAGAAATTAAGAGTTGCAGGAGTTGCTATCGGCGGATGATTTGGTGATTACTGCTGAAAAAAGGAAGACTTACTGGAGAAAGGTTGTACAGTGTCAAGAGGTTTTAGAGAGGGATGGCTTGAGATAAGACTGAAGCTATGGGGAGCATTAAGAAAGTAGGGAGAGGATAGCCACACATGAAAGTAGAGGCTCGGTTGTATAACTTGTGGAACAATTTAGATAATTTGGATTTACTATAAGGTAGAAAGTAGGATGTGAGGCTGAAGTTAGAAATAGGATAAAAGCACCCGGGAGGAAGGGGAGGGAGGTAGGAGGAGTGGTATGTGATAGGTAAATGCCAATCAAGCTAAAAGTTAACATCTGTAGCACCGTAATAAGACCTGTGTTAATGTATGGATCGGAAACTTGGGCTCTAAGATGAAGAGAGGAAGCAAAGTTTGAGAAAACTGAGATGAGAATGCTGATATGGATTATTGAAATATCAATGCTTGAAAGATTTGAAAATTATGAAATAAGAAGAATAGAAGGCATAGTAAAGATTACGGAGGTGATGAGAGTGCCACACCTTAGATGGTGTGGGCACATGTTGAGGATGGAAGGCAGGGAGGAAGTGAGGAGGGCTTGTGAGGACCCTGTTAGGGAGAGAAGATTGAGAGGGAGGCAGAGAATTAGATGGCCAAATATGGTGAATGATACTAAGAGAGGAGGTTTGGTGGAAGAGGATGCCTTTGATAGAAGGCATTGGAGAGGGCGCATCAGGCAACAGACTTCTTAATGTAGGGATAACGGTGGGAAAGAAGACTTATAAGGTCTTCAGTCTGATAGTATCCCTTTTTATCCCTTTTACCCCCAGGCTCTTTGGAAATTTCCAACCCTTAACCCCCAGGGGGTTATTTTTTTCCCAGCACATTTTGCAGTATATTTTTTTAAAATTGCTCTAACAGCCTTAATTTTTGTCATAGAGAGGTCAGGTTGGTCTAATTCTCTTGGAAAATGCCTGAATTTTCTCAAAAAAATTATCAAAAATATAAAAAAAAAAATTTATAGCATTTTTTTGCAAGGACGTACCAGTACGTCCATGGGGGTAAAGGGATGGGTTTTGTGAAACGTACCAGTACGTCCTTTGGGGGTAAAAGGGTTAAGATACAGTGCAGCTTTTATTATCTTACAAGAGTGCATCAAGATGATGTTTGTTCCTATACAAATACAAACCTTTGTCCTTTAGTAGGAGCATGCTTTCACCAAAGCTGGATACAGCGGTTAAAACTAAACAAGGATGCAATAGTTAGCTTGAGGTTGGCAGTTAAGGCCTGGCCACCCGACAGACATTGAGCTCCCACTTTGTTTTCAGCTGCCGTATAGTACAGCCGTAGTTCTCGTGTCCTCATCTAGCTGTTTTAATCTCCTGGATTTTTCATTTTGATAAATATTTTGACAGTTCATTGTTTGTGAAGGGTATTTAGAAAGAAGAAAGGATTTGCAGCTGTTCCCCGATAACTTTAACTGTGTGTTTTTTTTTTTTTTTTTTTTTGCAAATCTGCCCATTTCCATACTCTAGTTCTTGGTAGACAGTTTTCCTGTTTGCTCTTTATTCCCTTGCTAATGTGGCCCAGTAATGACGGCAGCATACAGTACAGTTACTGAAATTCTAAGGTGGTTGGCAATCCGTAAACATCAATATGGTATTGGCTTTTCTTGGGTGACACTAAACTTTTCTCAAAATGGAACAAGACCATCGAGAGTTTTTAAGAGCTGAGTAAAGGAATGCAGTAATATGTACATATGATACAAGAACAGCTTTGTAGTTAGTCGCCCGTCTTCCTGTGTTATCACAGGAATTAGATCAGAAAAGTTACTAGATGATCACCTTTATGAGCTAGCCATTATTCAGGCTTTTAGGAATTTTATAGTTTCTTATTATTGCAAGCAAGGCTATACATTATACCTAGAAGAATACACTAACCTATTCATGAAATGTCAGAACCGTTTTTAGAAAATCAATTAGAAATGCATGGCATGGACAAGGTAAGGTTTGTGCAATTAGTTTACATACAGAAAAATTAATGATGAACATGCTACTACCAGAGATAAAAGAGGTACCTTGGTTGCTATGCAAATGTGAAGAAAGGACTTTGGAAACTAGCACTTGTTTAATAGTACTTATAATCTGGTACTTTCGGTTACGTTGCCTAAAATTGAAGATAATTTTGTCAAAGTTATAACACTACAGTAGAGTGAACAGTACTGTTCTAATATAAGGGTTAAACTTGAAAACAATCACAAGATGTTGCTAAAGGAACATAGTGCAGAATATGAATGTGAAATAGTATTTAGATAAGTCAAACAATATTACACAGGTGAAATCTGTTGAGTATTTTATCAGGATTGTGAACTTTGTACCAACCGTGTGTCACACAATTGTACATAATTCCTTTTGTATATATTATGCTTGTATCTTCGCTCTTCCTCGCACTAAAACGAACATGAATTTTCATGTTCGTTTTAGTGCGAGGAAGAGCGAAGATACAAGCATAATATATACAAAAGGAATTATGTACAATTGTGTGACACACGGTTGGTACAACTTATTACTTGCTGCCATGAACTGCCATTCTTTATTGCTGGATAAGGCCCAATGCTATAAAAGAGTTAATCAAAAGATCTGTGTATTATTGGTAATTTAGTCGGGGTTCATTGAGGAAATTGTCTACTTAGCAGGATGTTAGAAGCTCCGTATCTAGTTGTTACGAATGTAATCACAGTACTGTTTGGAAAAAAAGAAAAGAAAAAATACTTAAGAAATATTGTATTTACTGTTTAAAAGAAATCTTAAGAAATAGAGTATATTAACTTTAAAAAACTTGAGGAATAGAGTATTTTTCAATATTAAACTTACCCGATAATCATGTAGCTGTCAACTCCGTTGCCCGACAGAATTCTATGGAGGGATACGCCAGCTATCACAATACTAGAAGGGGGTGTATTTACCAGCGCCACCTGTGGCCAGGTACTCAAGTACTTCTTGTTGACACCTCCTCAATTATTCCTCTGTCGTGCTTCCGGCAAGACGTTCTGGGATACGCTTATGTTCTTGGAGTATTTTCACGACTTTGGTGAAGTATTTCTCTTTGATTTCGGCTGTCGCTTTACTGGAAACTTCTATATTAGCTTAGTTAGCTTTTGGAATTAATTTGATTATTTTTGGTGACGAGAGAGTATGAACTCTCGTTCACCTTTCAATGGCCGACCCTTCCCTTAGACGGAAGTGTTGGTGTCTAAGAGAGTATAGACTCTCTTTCTTAATTTTGCTTAACAAAAGTTATAGATTTATTTTATATCTCTCCGCCTCTTATAGGCCTCTTCGATTAACTTCCTTTTATTATAAACTCATTAAAATTAATTTTTATATTTGTTTATATTCGACCTTCCTAATAGTAGGCGGTCTTTTACCGAAGTTAATAAACTTTGAGCCCGTCATTTCGGTTTTACCTGTTAACATATTATGCTATTTCCGCCACAGAGTTTGAAAGATTTTCTTTGACAGTCTCGTACTGTTTTCAAAGTTGAACTAACGTTTTGTTTTGTCTCTGCAGTTGTTGACGTTCAGAACGTTCAACTTTCACTCTATCGTTACGATAGAGAAAGAATGTTCACGGTTTCACGTTGCAGTAAGAGTAACCGTGTCTAGCGTTTTGTTCATTCTTTCTTAACTTAATGGTTTTGATCCTAATAAAGGAACTTTTCAGTTTTTTTTTCCTTTAACAATAATATGTTTTAACGATATATATGATTGGGCTCTTCTCTCAGGTTCTAAGTCAAGAGAGAGAGAGAGAGAGAGAGATAGAGACGGAGGGAGAAAGAGGATAAACGTTTCATTCAAGCCTGCCAGGCGTACGAGTAACGTCGTTATCGTTTTTTGCTCTTCTCCCTAGTCTCTTTAGGGGAAAAAACTAAACGTTTCTAGAGTGATCTAGTGTTTAGTCTCTTTCCAACCACTGAATTATCTTTCATTAGATTTTTCTGTTACATTGTAATTCTGTTTTCGCAATTACTAACTTTGAGAAAGGATAGAATTGCGTATTTCAGGTACAAACCACTTAAAGTTTCGAGTTCAGTGAAATAAGTGCAAACAGAAATCAAAGTGATAAGTGATTAGTGCGTGAGGGTACTTTTGTGCGCGCCAGTCGTCCTCCCAGTCCGGGACCTCTTGCAAGCTCCCAAGCCCAGGGGAGAAGCAATGTCGAAGGGCATAAGGGTTCAGCAGGCCTTGATCGGCGCACAGAAGTATTCTCGGTGGTTGTGGGCGTGTCTTACCGAGACCGTCACTCCCACCCGCAGACGATTGAGCCCTTATTTTGCTCGTCTGCAGAAGAGATTAGGGGAGAAAATAAAGGCAGAGTAACGCTGGTCTCAGGTCTCAAGACTTCTTAAACGTTAAGTCCAGACCTATGCCAGACGTACGAAGTTAAAGTTCACAACCCGAATGCAGTCATTGGGTTAGCTCTGACTCTCCTCAGTCATCAGTTGATCTCACTCCGCCTAAGAGGAGTAAGGTTCTGCCACAACAGATCTCTGCTGTTAAGGCTTTACCTCAGCAGAACTTAGTGTCTGCCGACCCCAAGTTAACTCTACTGCAGTCCATACAGTCACAACTTTCGGTCTTGATGCGTGAGTGTCGGGCTGAGAGTGTTGCGCCTCCGCCTCCGCCTACACTCCCTCCACCTACACTCGCTCCGCCTGATCACAGTACCTCCTGCCAGGCGTACGATGTTGTGAACTCTACTACAGTCCATGCAAGCACAGCTTTCGGACTTGATGAGTGAGTGTCGGGCTGAGAGTGTTGCTCCTCCGCCTCCGCCTACACTCCCTCCTCCTACACTCGCTCCGCCTGATCACAGTACCATCTGCCAGGCGTACGATGTTGTGGACTCTACTACAGTCCATTCAAGCACAGCTTTCGGACTTGATGAGTGAGTGTCGGGCTGAGAGTGTTGCTCCTCCGCCTCCGCCTACACTCCCTCCTCCTACACTCGCTCCGCCTGATCACAGTACCATCTGCCAGGCGTACGATGTTGTGGACTCTACTACAGTCCATGCAAGCACAGCTTTCGGACTTGATGCGTGAGTGTCGGGCTGAGAGTGTTGCTCCTCCGCCTCCGCCTACACTCCCTCCACCTACACTCGCTCCGCCTGATCGCAGTACCACCTGCCAGCAGTTCCACCTGCCAGGCGTACGATGTTGAGACACGTGCTGAGTTTGCTGTTCCCTGTGGTGTTCAGCCTCCGCCTTTCTTAAGGCAACCTTTACATTGGGATCAGGAGGATTATACCTCTCTTCCTCCGCCTCCACTTGCTGCTCCACCAGTGATGCAACACTCGGTTGAGGTACAACAACCTCTCCCGTCCATGAGTCAGTCTCCTCAGCTCTTGCTGCAGCGAGCTCAACCCTCCATAAGGCAAGCACCACAACACCTTAGCCTTGCGCCTCAGGAGCCTCAGCTTGCGAGACATTTACCTTGTTCTGCGCAGCCTCTTCCTCATCGCGCTCCGACTACACCACAGCCTTGGCTTACATCTCCAAGCAGGGAGGGACTCATTCGAGGAAGTTGTTCGAGATCGCAAGGGACCTCCTCATTTGGTCAAAAGATCGAAAGCTCACGCTGGTATCGAGGCTCATTCAGGGCGATATGAATGTCATGGCAGATCGCCTCAGCCGGAAGGGTCAGGTCTTCCCCACAGAGTGGACCCTTCACAAGAATGTTTGCAGCAGACTTTGGGCCCTGTGGGGTCAGCCAACCATAGATCTATTCGCTACCTCGATGACCAAGAGGCTCCTCTTGTATTGTTCTCCGATTCCAGACCCAGCAGCAGTTCGCGTGGATGCCTTTCTGCTGGATTGGTCCCATCTCAACCTGTATGCATTCCCGCCGTTCAAGATTGTCAACAGGGTACTTCAGAAGTTCGCCTCTCACAAAGGGACACGGCTGACGTTGGTTGCTCCCCTCTGGCCCGCGAGAGAATGGTTCACTGAGGTACTGCAATGGCTGGTCGACGTTCCCAGGACTCTTCCTCCTAGAGTGGACCTTCTGCGTCAACCTCACGTAAAGAAGGTACACCCATCCTCCACGCTCTTCGTCTGACTGCCTTCAGACTATCGAAAGACTCTCAAGAGCTAGAGGCTTTTCGAAGAAGGCAGCCAGAGCGATTGCCAGAGCAAGGACGACATCCACTCTCAGAGTCTATCAGTCTTAATGGGAAGTCTTCCGAAGCTGGTGCAAGGCCAATGCAGTTTTCCTCAACCAGTACCAATGTAACCCAGATTGCTGACTTCCTGTTACATCTAAGGAACGTAAGATCCCTATCAGCTCCTACGATCAAGGGTTACAGAAGTTTGTTGGCAGCGGTTTTCCGCCACAGAGGCTTGGATCTTTCCTCCAACAAAGATCTACAGGACCTCCTTAGGTCTTTTGAGACCTCAAAGGAACGTCGGTTGTCCACTCCAGGCTGGAATCTAGACGTGGTCCTAAGGTTCCTAATGTCACCAGGATTTGAACCGCTCCAATCAGCCTCTTTTAAGGACCTCACATTAAAAACTCTTTTCCTCGTGTGCTTAGCAACAGGTAAAAGAGTAAGTGAGATCCACGCCTTCAGCAGGAACATAGGTTTCACATCTGAAACGGCTACATGTTCCTTGCAGCTCGGTTTTTTGGCTAAAAACGAGCTTCCTTCCCGTCCTTGGCCTAAGTCGTTCGAGATCCCAAGCCTGTCCAACATGGTGGGGAACGAACTGGAGAGAGTACTTTGCCCAGTTAGAGCTCTTAAGTACTATCTAAGAAGGTCAAAACCATTACGAGGACAATCAGAAGCCTTATGGTGTGCTATCAAGAAGCCTTCTCTACCAATGTCTAAGAACTCAGTTTCTTACTACATCAGGCTTCTGATTAGAGAAGCAAATTCTCATCTGAAGGAAGAAGACCTTGCTTTGCTGAAGGTAAGGACACATGAAGTGAGAGCTGTGGCTACTTCAGTGGCCTTCAAACAGAACCGTTCTCTGCAGAGTGTTATGGATGCAACCTATTGGAGAAACAAGTCAGTGTTCGCATCATTCTATCTCAAAGATGTCCAGTCTCTTTACGAGTACTGCTACACCCTGGGTCCATTCGTAGCAACGAATGCAGTAGTAGGCGAGGGCTCAGCCACTACATTCCCATAATCCCATAACTTTTTAACCTTTCTCTTGAATACTTTTTATGGGTTGTACGGTCGGCTAAGAAGCCTTCCACATCCTTGTTGATTTGGCGGGTGGTCAATTCTTTCTTGAGAAGCGCCAAGGTTAAAGGTTGTGATGAGGTCCTTTAGTATGGGTTGCAGCCCTGTATACTTTAGCACCTTTGAGTTGATTCAGCCTCCCAAGAGGAACGCTGCGCTCAGTAAGGAAGACGATCTTATTAAAGGCAGAGTAACGGTTCAAGTCGACTTCCTTACCAGGTACTTATTATTTCATTGTTATTGTGGATAACTGATTATATGAAATATGGGATACTTAGCTATCCTTTAATCTTGTACACTGGTTTTCACCCACCCCCCTGGGTGTGAATCAGCTACATGATTATCGGGTAAGTTTAATATTGAAAAATGTTATTTTTATTAATAAAATAAATTTTTGAATATACTTACCCGATAATCATGATTTAATCGACCCTCCCTTCCTCCCCATAGAGAACCAGTGGACCGAGGAATAATTGAGGAGGTGTCAACAAGAAGTACTTGAGTACCTGGCCACAGGTGGCGCTGGTAAATACACCCCCTTCTAGTATTGTGATAGCTGGCGTATCCCTGCATAGAATTCTGTCGGGCAACGGAGTTGACAGCTACATGATTATCGGGTAAGTATATTCAAAAATTTATTTTATTAATAAAAATAACATATTTCACAAAAGAATTTTCATGTCTCTCGTCTTTAGCATTTTCCATACTTAATTGAACATGCGGTCTCAATATTGTTTATAAAATACATTGTTCACCAGATTTGGGTTTTATTTATGTACAGTACTTCTAGAATTTATTTTATCATTAGGTGCTGAGCGATTTAAAGAAATACACTGAATATGATTTCTATTTACTACCAATTTTATTCCAGGATTATAAAGAATTTATATGATTCAGGTAACTTTTCAGTTTGTCTAACCACAATAAGATGTACTAAACACATTTTTTTTTGTCAGGCAGATCCAGTGCCAGTTGAGCCATTTTCAAAATTACAGCTATCCAAACCAATAGCTAGACCCAAGCGCACCAAAAAAGAGAAGCAGGAACAGGACAAAGATGCAGTCTCTACACCAGAGCCTTCTCCAGACATTCAAATTGGTAATCATCACTAATTATGTTTTATGTTTCAATAAGCTATCTGTATTGTAAGGAATTTCATAGAATTGAATTGTAGTTTCGTTTGTGTAAAATAGAGAGAGGAAAATCTTTAATATATGTTTTTTAAATATTTAACTTAGCCGGTGAATATATAGCTGCAACTCTGTTGCTCGACAGACAAACTGTACGGAAAAAACTCGCCAGCGATCGCTATACAGGTTGCGGGTGTGCCCAACAGCGCCATCTGTCGACCAGATACCAAGCTCTATGTAAACAAAGACTCAATGTTCTCTCTGTCGACGTGTCGACAAGACGTACTTTACTCGCTGTTGCTAAACTGGAGTTTTTCACATCATATTGGTGAAATACTATATTCTGGTTTTGAGCTTTCGCTGTGCAGGGTTTTTCTTCAAACAAATCCTTGAACTCTTTTTTGTATCGGATTCATTGTTGATGACTTAGATCGTTTTTTGGAATTTTCCCTTGACCAATTCAAAATGGCTGACCCTTCACAAGTTCCCAAATTTAGAAAATGCAATGCTAGGGACTGTTCTAGGCGTCTTCCGAAGGCTTCTATCGACCCTCACACTGTTTGTTCCAATTGTCGGGGTAAAACCTGTCAATTGGAAGATCGGTGTGAGGAGTGCGTGGGCCTTTCGGAATTCGATTTTATCGAATTTGAAAAGTACACACGCAGGCTAGAGAGAGATAGAATTAGGAGAAGTTCTTCTAGGTCTATTGATGTTTCCTCTCCTCATGCCCCACAACCTATTCCTTCCCCTGTAGTGGTTGTTCCTAACCCCCCTCCTAGCACTCAGGAACCTTCGATGGCTGACATGATGCGTGCCATCCATGCCCTGGGGGAGAGAGTAGAGTCCCTTGCAAGTGACCGCAATCAGCTCATGGCGGATGCTAAGGAGCTTAAGTGCCAAAGTGCAGTGGGAAGTGCTAAAGTGCCAAGTGATAGTGTTGTGAACAGTGTTGCGCTTGAGGGTTCGTCTGTTCGTGCCTGTCGTCCTCCTAGTCCGGGACCTCTTGCAAGCTCCCAAGTCCAGGGGAGAAGCAATGTCGCACGACGCATGGGTTCGAGAGGCTTTAATCAGCGAACAGACGTTCCCTCCATGGTATCAGGCATATCTCCCCAAGATCGCCCCTACCTACGTAAGACGAGAGAGCCCATTTATACCTCGTCGTCTGAAGGTGTTTCTCGTAAGAAACTTTGGACCAAGATCTCACGACCTTTAAAACGTAAATCGGTCCCTTCAGGACAAGTCCAACGTCCCGGTGGTAGCCACTGGGTCAGTTCGGACTCGTTGCCGTCATCTGATGACTGCTCACCGCCTAAGAGAGGCAAAGCGGTTCCGCTTCAGGCACTAACACCGTCTGTCGCCGCACCTGCTCCCGTAGACCCTAAATGGGCTTTGCTGCGAGACATGCAGTCCAAGCTTACGTCTTTGATGCAGGACTTTCATGCGGAGAAGGTTGCTGCCGTACCAGCAGCGAGTGCAGTACCTAGCCTACAACCTTCCAAGCGTTCGGTTGTGCGTCCTGTTGACGCTGAGGTAACCTTCTCACGTATACCAGTTGAGGGGGTTCCTCCACTGATGCGATCCAGTGTGGGTTGCCAGCCGCATGTTGACGTTAAGCGACGCACGGAGGTGGTTGTTGACGTTCTGGACGTTCAACAACCATCAGAGGTGACTTGTTTTGACGCGGTGCGTCAACCTCCGCAACCCAGTGTGGTTTCCACTGCGCAACCCAGTCGGTCTAGACAGTCTTCGGTAGACGCTGTGCGTCCTCGCGCTACCATGGTTGTTGACAGTTCACAGACTGTGCAGCAGTTCCATGACGTTGCGTCCGGCTCCGTCACGCATGCACCAGTGCGACCGGACTCAGCGAACCAGACGTTACCCACTCCGTTGCCGTTTCCTCATCAGTTTTCGGATGAGGAACTTTCTGATGATGATGTTGCTGCACATCAAGATGATCAACAATCAGAACTGGACGAGCCTAAGTCAACTCAACCATCTTTGGACTTTAGAAAAGTTTTGGCTATTTTCAAAGAGTTGTTTCCTGACCAGTTTGTTTCAGTGGCTCCTCGTTCTCCGCCTTCAGAGTTTGTTTTAGGCATGCCTTCTACCGCACCTGCCTTTACTAGACTCGTCCTCGCACGCTCGTCTAAGAGAGCTTTGCGGGTGATAGGAGACTGGTTAGAGTCCAAGAAGAGTTTAGGGAAGACAGCATTTGCTTTTCCCCCTGCTAAACTCTCCTCTAGATCGAGCATCTGGTATGCCACGGGAGAAGTTCTCGGCTTGGGAGTTCCTGCCTCTGCCCAGGGCGACTTCTCAAGTCTTGTAGACTCTCCCCGCCGCCTTGCCATGAGACGCTCAAAGATTTGTTGGTCATCATCGGACCTGGACCACCTTATGAAAGGAATCTTTAGGGCTTTTGAAGTCTTTAACTTCTTAGACTGGTGCCTAGGAGCCCTGAGGAGGAAAATCTCTTCGACAGATAAAGAGACTTCTTTGCTCATTATGTCCTGCATGGACAAGGCCGTCCGTGATGGGTCCAATGAGCTTGCTGCCTCATTTGCGTCCGGAGTCCTGAAAAAGCGAGAGTCTCTCTGCTCGTTCCTGTCTGCTGGAGTTACACCATGCCAGAGATCTGAGCTTCTCTTTGCTCCCCTTTCCAAGTGCCTATTTCCAGAAGTCCTGATAAAGGAAATAGCTGCTTCGTTAGTGCAGAAGGACACTCACGATCTAGTTGCGTCCTCAGCTCGCAAAGCTCCCCCTTTGCCTACATTGTCTGCTAGACCGAGGATTGACACTCCAGCGTCTCGCTTTATTCCGCCCTTTCGTGGCAGAGCCTCCAGCAGAGGAGGTGCTCGTGCCAAAGGGAAGCGAGGGAAGAGGAAAGGATCCAAGTCCTCTAAGGGCAGAGTCTGACTGCCCGCAACTTCAGACAGCAGTGGGAGCCAGACTCAAGAACTTCTGGCAAGCCTGGGAGAGGAGAGGCGCAGATTCACAATCTGTGAAGTTGCTCAGAGAGGGGTACAAAATCCCTTTTGTACGCAAACCCCCTCTAGCAACGTCTCCCATCGATCTCTCTCCCAGGTACAGAGAGGAAGAAAAGAGACAAGCCCTGAAACTGGAAGTGTCTCTTTTGCTAGAGAAGGGAGCGGTGGTCAAAGTCTCGGATCTTCAATCACCGGGATTCTACAACCGCCTCTTCCTGGTTTCAAAGAAGACAGGAGGGTGGAGACCGGTGCTAGACGTCAGTGCTCTGAATGTCTTTGTCACAAAGACGAAGTTCTCCATGGAGACCACAAAGTCAGTCTTAGCAGCGGTCAGAAGGGAAGACTGGATGGTCTCCCTAGACCTAAGGGACGCCTACTTCCACGTCCCCATTCACTCAGACTCCCAACCTTTTCTGAGATTCGTTTTCGAAAATGTGGTCTACCAGTTTCGGGCCCTGTGCTTTGGCCTAAGCACAGCTCCTCTCGTGTTTACGAGGCTGATGAGGAATGTAGCCAAATTCCTCCACTTATCGGACATCCGAGCCTCCCTTTATTTGGACGACTGGCTTCTCAGAGCCTCTTCCAGTCGTCGGTGTCTGAAGGATCTCAAGTGGACTCTAGATCTGACCAAGGAATTGGGACTCCTAGTCAATTTGGAAAAGTCGCAACTGGTCCCATCCCAAACTATTGTGTATTTAGGGATGGAGATTCACAGTCTAGCTTTTCGGGCTTTTCCGTCGGCCCCCAGAATAAGTCAAGCCCTGTTATTCATCCAGAACATGCTGAAGAAGGAACGCTGCTCAGTCAGGCTGTGGATGAGTCTGGTAGGGACGCTATCATCCCTGGAACAATTTGTGTCACTAGGAAGACTACACCTCCGTCCGCTTCAATACCATCTAGCTTTACACTGGAAAAAGGACAAGACGCTAGAAGCGGTCTCGATCCCGATTTCCGAAAAGATGAAGTCTTGTCTGACTTGGTGGAAGGACAATATCAACTTAAGAGAGGGTCTTCCCCTGGCTGTTCAGACTCCCAACCACGTTCTCTTCTCGGACGCTTCGGACGTGGGCTGGGGCGCGACACTAGATGGTCGGGAATGCTCAGGACTGGAACTCGAGTCAGAGGAACATGCATATCAACTGCAAGGAGCTGTTGGCAGTACATCTGGCCTTGAAAAGCTTCAAGTCTCTCCTTCAATGCAAAGTGGTGGAAGTAAACTCAGACAACACCACGGCCTTGGCGTACATCTCCAAACAAGGAGGGACCCACTCACTGACGTTGTACGAGATCGCAAGGGACCTGCTCATCTGGTCAAAAGGTCAAGACATCTCCCTAGTAACGAGGTTCATCCAAGGCAACTTGAATGTCATAGCAGATTGTCTCAGTCGGAAAGGGCAAGTAATTCCAACAGAATGGACCCTCCACAAGGATGTGTGCAAGAGACATTGGGCCACTTGGGGCCAACCAACCATAGATCTCTTTGCAACCTCGCTGACCAAGAGGCTTCCTATCTATTGCTCCCCAGTCCCGGACCCAGCAGCAATACATATAGATGCCTTTCTCCTAGATTGGTCACATCTGGATCTCTATGCATTCCCACCGTTCAAGATTGTCAACAAGGTACTGCAGAAGTTCGCCTCTCACGAAGGGACAAGGTTGACGCTAGTTGCTCCCCTCTGGCCCGCGAGAGAATGGTTCACCGAGGTACTTCGATGGCTAGTAGACGTTCCCAGAAGTCTTCCTCTAAGGGTGGACCTTCTACGTCAGCCTCACGTAAAGAAGGTACACCAAAGCCTCCTCGCTCTTCGTCTGACTGCCTTCAGACTATCGAAAGACTCTCGAGAGCTAGAGGCTTTTCGAAGGAGGCAGCCAGTGCAATTGCTAGAGCAAGGAGAGCATCCACCATTAGAGTCTACCAATCGAAGTGGGAAGTCTAACGAGACTGGTGCAAGTCAGTTTCTGTATCCTCGACCAGTACCTCTGTAGCTCAAATAGCTGATTTTCTCTTATACCTGAGAAAAGGACGATCCCTTTCAGCTCCCACTATCAAGGGCTACAGAAGCATGTTGGCATCGGTCTTCCGGCATAGAGGCTTAGATCTTTCCAACAATAAAGATCTTCAAGACCTCCTTAAGTCTTTTGAGACCACCAAGGAGCGTCGATTGGCTACCCCTGGTTGGAATTTAGACGTGGTACTAAGATTCCTCATGTCAGACAGGTTTGAGCCGCTACAATCAGCCTCCCTGAAAGATCTCACTCTAAAGACTCTTTTCCTGGTATGCTTAGCCTCAGCTAAAAGAGTCAGTGAGATTCATGCCTTCAGCAAGAACATCGGATTTTCGTCAGAAAAAGCCACCTGTTCGCTACAACTTGGTTTTCTAGCCAAAAATGAGCTGCCTTCTCGGCCTTGGCCTAAATCTTTCGATATTCCCAGCTTATCGGAGATTGTAGGCAATGAACTAGAAAGAGTCTTATGCCCTGTGAGAGCTCTTAAGTTCTATTTAAAACGTACTAAACCTTTACGAGGCCAATCTGAAGCTTTATGGTGTTCAGTTAAGAAACCATCTTTGCCTATGTCAAAGAATGCTTTATCATACTTTATCAGACTGTTAATACGAGAAGCTCATTCACATCTGAGTGACGAAGACCGAGCTTTGCTTAAGGTGAAGACGCACGAAGTTAGAGCTGTTGCAACTTCCGTGGCCTTTAAGCAAAATAGATCTCTGCGAAGTATAATGGACGCAACCTATTGGAGAAGCAAGTCAGTGTTCGCGTCTTTTTATCTAAAGGATGTCCAGACTCTTTACGAGGACTGCTACACACTGGGACCATTCGTAGCAGCGAATGCAGTAGTGGGTGAGGGCTCAACCACTACAATTCCCTAATTCCATATCCTTTTAATCTTTCTCTTGAAATGTTTTTAATGTTGTTTTTATGGGTTGTCCGGAAGGCTAAGAAGCCTTTCGCATCCTGGTTGATTTGGCGGGTGGTCAAAGTCATTTCTTGAGAGCGCCTAGATTAGGGGTTTGATGAGGTCCTGTTGTATGGGTTGCAACCCTTGATACTTCAGCTCCTAGGGGTCGATCAGCATCCTAAGAGGATCGCGAGGCTCCGTAAGGAAGACGTACTTATAAGGCAGAGTAATCGTTCAAGTCGACTACCTTACCAGGTACCTATTTATTTTGTTTTTGTTATTTTGATAACTTCTAAAATGAAATAAAAAACTCTTAGCTCATAAAATGTAAACATATATTACTGGTCTCTACCCACCATCCTGGGTGTGAATCAGCTATATATTCACCGGCTAAGTTAAATATTTAAAAATGATATTTTAATTATAAAATAAATTTTTGAATATACTTACCCGGTGAATATATAAATTAAATGACCCTCCCTTCCTCCCCAATAGAGACGCAGTGGGACGAGGAGAAAATTGAGTCTTTGTTTACATAGAGCTTGGTATCTGGTCGACAGATGGCGCTGTTGGGCACACCCGCAACCTGTATAGCGATCGCTGGCGAGTTTTTTCCGTACAGTTTGTCTGTCGAGCAACAGAGTTGCAGCTATATATTCACCGGGTAAGTATATTCAAAAATTTATTTTATAATTAAAATATCATATTTATATCTTTGTTGTCTGTTTTGAGCTATTTAGCTTGTTTTTCTGTTTACAGTGATATTAGGAAATTGTATATGCACTAACATTTTAACTATAGGTCACCAATTTGATACATGATATCTTGCAAATTATATTTATTATTATTATCGTTATTATTATTATTATTATTATTATTATTATTATTATTATTATTATTATTATTAATAACCCTTTTACCCCCAAAGGACGTACTGGTACGTTTCACAAAAGCCATCCCTTTACCCCCATGGACGTACCGGTACGTCCTTGCAAAAAATGCTATACAATTTTTTTTTTTTTCATATTTTTGGCATTTTCCAAGAGAATGAGACCAACCTGACCTCTCTATGACAAAAATTAAGGCTGTCAGAGCAATTTAAAAAAAAATATACTGCAAAATGTGCTGGGAAAAAATAACCCCTTGGGGGTTAAGGGTTGGAAATTTCCAAATAGCCTGGGGGTAAAAGGGTTAATATTATTATGACTAACTAAGCTACAACCCTAGTTGGAAAAGCCGGATGCTAGAAGCTTAAGGGCCCCAGAAGGAAAATAGCCCACTGAGGATAGGAAATGAGGAAGTAAATAAGCCATGTATGAGAAGTAATAGTAAAAATATTAGATATCTTTATTAGAGTATGTCTGCTGCCATGCATTTATGTAATGTGTATGGATATTACCAAGCAAAGGTACAGTATTACTGTGGTTGAAAAATTTTCCGAACCTAATGTCTGTTATGGTGTAAAATTTATTCCTTTTTATTAAAGTAAACTCTTTGTATATTTGTATATTTCTGAGTAAACTATTTCAAGCCATTTTAGTCTACGCAATAAAGAAAAAGTTAGAATTTGCATCAGATGCAACAGGAGATTCTGGCTTTAAACTGAGTGGATATTGTAGTACTTTAAACTGTATGGATATTGTAAATTAGTACTTTAAACTGTGTGGATATTGTAGTACATTCTCCTAAAGTAAAGAATAAGAATTCAATATGCTTCATTAATAATAAATACAGTACATAAGATTATGTCAGTCATTTAGACAAAATACATCCCAAACATCTCCATGATAATAAAGACAGGAAAATTAAGGTAATATTTTTTTTTATTTGTCCAATTTCGAAAAGATTTATTTTTTGTTTCAGAGTTCTGTTATTTCTTTCAGAACCAGAACTAGTTGTGGCTGCTAGAGACGTTGCTGAGAGTCTAGGTGGTGATGTGAATACTACAGAATCAGAACTTTTATCAACCCTTAAATCTCATGCTTCTGAAACCTCTTTAGAGGAGAAACCAAGTGTTAATCTCAGGTTAGAAAACTATTGTGTTCATGTTCCACTATTCACGAAAGGAAATAATGTTCTTTACTTACAATAGTAGATATCCAAGATGAGAACTTTCAAAGGTGAAACCTGTGCATGAAATAAATGGAAAATCTTTTGAATAAAAGTACAGTGATGCCTCAGGATACGAAATTAATCCAGCATGCGGTTTCGTATCCTGATATTTTCGTATCCTGAGTCGTGGTTTACATGTAAATAGCCTAATCCGTTCCAAGCCTTATAAAAAGTCTCCCTTTCTTTCATAAACACGCTAAACTGTAGTAATAAACATGCAATGCAGCCATTTCTATCATTCAATAATTAACACAACCGTTAAAAACAGCCTAATCCATTCCAGAAACCACTATGAGATTAATCAATAATGTAGTTATAGCCAGGTTATCCCCCCCAAGCCCAAAGAAAACGGTCCGTTTTCTTTACTACTGTATAAAAGTTACGGTACTGTATGTACGTAAAGCATTTAGATCAGTGAAGGTGTATTGTTACCTGTACGTACACCTAAATTAATGATTGATACCTGTACACTCTGAAAAAAAGGTTACAGTTAATTAGTGTAACAAAAAAGTTGAAACTTACCTTTTGATTGAGACGATGTCCGATAGCGAAGTCGCGGCAGAGGAGGATGGCATAAGGCAGAAAACGTAACAAGTGACAGACTACGCACAGTAATTTACACACTTAACACATTAACACTTAAACTTTACGAAATAAAAAATGGAAGAAATAATTAACACTTAACATTACGTATGGAAAACTATAAAATGAAAGAAAAAATTACTTTAACACTTAACGGTAACATAAAACTTAAAATTGAATTTTTTTTTTTTTTGCTTTTTTATAACTTTACGTTTTTCTTATTTTCTAAATCTCTTCTACTTCTTCATCACTTTCTTTTTTTCTGTTTCTTTTCTTTACTTTCACCTTCTAATTCTTCATCCCTTCCTCTTTTCTGTTTCTTTTCTTCACTTTCACCTTCGTCTTGGCCTACTAATACCGCTGGCCTCTTTAATAAGAAACTATCCATTGAAGCTTGTTTCTGCCTACTTTTCAACACATTTCTAAAATGCGTTAGGCAAACGTAATATAATACACTACGTAACAAGTGACAGACTACGTACAGTAATTTACACACTTAACACATTAACACTTAAACTTTACGAAATAAAAAAATGGAAGAAATAATTAACACTTAACATTACGTATGGAAAACTATAAAATGAAAGAAAAAATTACTTTAACACTTAACGGTAACAAAACTTAAAATTGAATTTTTTCTTTTTTTTTGCTTTTTTATAACTTTACGTTTTTCTTATTTTCTAAATCTCTTCTACTTCTTCATCACTTTCTTTTTTCTGTTTCTTTTCTTTACTTTCACCTTCTAATTCTTCATCCCTTCCTCTTTTCTGTTTCTTTTCTTCACTTTCACCTTCGTCTCGGCCTACTAATACCGCTGGCCTCTTTAATAAGAAACTATCCATTGAAGCTTGTTTCTGCCTACTTTTCAACACATTTCTAAAATGCGTTAGGCAAACGTAATATAATACACTACGTAACATTATATACAGTCTATGTATAGTAAACACTAATACAGTACAGTGCACAGTAACGAATGTTTATTAACGATAACACGTGGCTTACGAATGTACTGTATATTAACACTAAGTCAAACAAGCGAAAGCACACAGTGTCTGTTAACGATACCGCGGTTGGAATGAAAAGAGAGAGAGAGAGATGAACGCCCGTGCGTAGGCAAGCTGGGATAGTTGCCGACCAATAGGAAAGCAGGATCTTATGGTGTCAGCTAGCGTCTGAGTAGGGAGATAACCAATGGGTGAGCGGGAGGCTGTAAGTGAGTCTACCCAAGTTCAAAGTCAGGCGGCGCGCGCTTTTTAAAATTACTCTCGGCGAAGAGTTGGGATCTCGTAAGGTTTTCGTATCCTGAAATTTTATCCGTATCCTGGGGCATAAAAATCTTCGAATCACTTTTCGCATCCTGAATTTTTCGTAAGCAGAAACTTACGTATCCAGAGGTATCACTGTAAAACCAAATACAAAATAATCTACCGTACTTATTTTGAAAGTATTTTAGGTAAAAATAGCTTTAGAAATTTTTTATGCATATGTATGCTAACTAACCAAGAACAGTTGAGTGTAGGTGTTAGGAGTTATCAGCTGCGAGCCTAGGTTCATTATGTTGGACTTCAGAACTTTTCAACTTTAGAACTAACTTTTAGAACACACCTTGATCATATGTTGAAGACTTACTATAGTTATGGAGTTGGGGCTTTAGGGGTGTGATTCAGACACTAGTTTCTTTTATTTCTTCAAAATATTATAACATATTTTTAGAATATACAAGGGGTTTTAGTTTTTTATGCTGCTAATCTTTTTAAAAGATTGAAGTTTGGAAATAAGTATTGATGTAAGTTGTTGACCTGTTAACACTACATAACTAATAAGTTATGCAGTGTTATCAGGTCAACAACTGATACTATATGTATCAGTTTATATAAGAAGGGCTGGGTGATTCACCACTGTAGTTAAAGAAGGAAGCTCTTTAAAAGACCCAAAAGACATGGTCATCCATAAGGAAAAGGACTAAGGCTATAAGGAAATGGTGTTGTAATACCAGTATCATCAGGTTTTAGGAAGAAAATTAATTATGCTGAGGAGATTTATTTGTGTTGAGTGCAGACAATAGGGAAATAGTTTGCTTTGATGGGGATAAGGAGATACTTTCCTTTTAAATTTTTTGACTGACTACAGTGTAGATATTTTTAATACTGTAGTTGCAACATGCTGTAAAGTTTTAGTCTTTTTTAATTAAATACATGTTGGGAAGAATGATGGAAAAGGTTTCAGAAGGGAGAATTATTAGATGAGAAATATTAAAAGTGCAATTATAGAAAGGTATGATGAAAATAAGGTACCATATAGAAAAAATAAAAACATGAGATTAACAGCTTTGTAACTACAGTTAAAGTTAATTCACACTTATCAAATTAGTAGGTTATTGAAATATCCATAAATATTGTTTTTTCTTAGAAGCTATCATTAATAAAATCATGGAAGTACATTTTAACTCAAAAGGATTTTGATTTTATACATAATTTTCCAATTAACCTTGAATGTATTAGAGGAAAGCGTGACAAAGTAAATACTGTTATAAGTGCTTTCATATCTCACACTTGCCAATTAATTATTCTATTCAAATCAAAATTTAGTTTTACTGAGAAAAGGGAATACAGTATGCTGTATTGATTGAAATAGAACTTTCAGAAATTTTTTTGGCTGCCAAAAATTTTATATCACATCCATATTCCCTCCTTGTTTCTTAGTGAACTGTTTGTTGGAATGAAAGTGGAAAGAAGTACGAGGAAGCCTGTGGTGGAACGGAAACAGTACGGCAGGTATGATAAAGACCCATCCACCAAACAGCAGGGTTCATCTGAGGAGGAATCTTTCTACAAAAGATCTTGGTCATCTCAGCACAGTCGATCAAGGTAATGAAATGTTGAAAGGAATAATTGCAGATAATTTATCTTTTCCTTGTCAGGGAATGCCATAGTGATAACTATTAAATATAATAAAGTAGCTATCATTGTCTTTGTTAATTAATTTTTTCTTTTATATTAATTGTATTTTTTGAAAGAAATTTTGGTGTACATATATTTTTAAGGGATTTTTTCTCTCCTCAAACATTGATATTCCCAGTTTGAATATTCTTGTCAATGTAGCTTATGCAAGAATGAGCATCTTTAGCGCAATTATGGACTTGCTCATCGATCATCATCAAGAAGCTCCTCATAGTCACAACTTCAGAAGGCTACTGCTCAGCTTTTGCAGTATCTTCTGACCAAAAAGAACATCCTTTCCTCCTCATGGGAATTATCATTGCTTGTGAAGAGCTTCGAGCAGTCTTGCCAATTCCAGATCCTCAGGCCCATTGAGTAGATATGATCCATGCATTTAATCTTAACACATGCTCCCTATGAACCTTTTAAGGTCGTCAGACTGAGTTCTGACTCTCAAAACTGTTTTTTTTGCTAGCAGTAGCTTTGGTGAAGAGAGCTTGTGAGTAGAAAAGACCCTTATTTATCCCACAAAATTTGAAGGTTTCTAGTTTGGTGCTTGATTTGTAACTAAACTCAGAGGTAGTCAACAAATGACCTTGATTTTAGGCCTGAATCCCCTTGCTTCTTGAAATGTTGAATGGTAATCAAGAAGAGATACTTTTGTGTCCCGTAAGGGCTCTTGGGTGCTATTGAAGAGGATTCAACATGTCAGGCTTGAGTGGCAGAGACTCTTCCTTATCGAACTAGAGGTCACAAAGTCAGCAGTATTGATGCCAATTTAGACTGAAGATTCTTGCAGTTGGATAGGTGATGCAGGAATTTATGGAGTGCCAAACAACCTTCACAGCATTCTATTCTGGGATTACAGTATACTGTACCCACAATTTCTTCAACACTTTTTCTGGGTTCTGTGGTGGCAGTTGTGTAGCCAAACCAGCTCCCATATGGGATAAGAAAAATCTTGTATATGGTAATGTGCTCGATGTATGTCTGGAGGAAAGGTCAAATGGCTGGCTCTTTTTCTCTTTCCCTGTGCTGGATGAAGCATTCATACCGTTACACACTAGGTCTGACATCGATGCTGGAAAGCTACATTTCTGATTACCATTCTTTTTATACTGGATCTATAAGTAGTAGAGGTGGGAGGATGGAATGAATAGCTATCATTTGCCACGTATTTCATTCCAGAGTGTGTGTCCCCTTCAGGGAGAAATATACTTTCATTGATCAAGTACTAGGTATATAACTAAATACTGGCCAGTCCATGTCAGTCTACCCACCTCTATAATGGGTTGATATGGGGTTGCTGGCGTCATGTCTTCTCCTGTATGGAAGACTAGGGAGACTGGTTTATACTAGGAAAGAAGAAGAACCAACCAGTTCGGTTCTAGACTACCTACTCAGCCATAAGTGAGTGTCCCTATTTTAAAGTACAAAAGGTTTGTATACTGATAGGAACAAAATAAATGTAAAAGGCAATTTGTATTTTTCCTAGGTACACAAGCCTAACTCCTTCAAAATCAAACTTCCCTAGGCAACCACCCTTTTCAGGCATGAGCCAAAGGTAAAAAAGGTGTCGGTTGTTAACTACCTTGTTGACAATTTCAACAGCCATTCCAGCTCTGCCGAAGACTGTTACCATTTTAAAGGACACGTGTTTATAGCTAAGAAAGATGCAAATTAGTTTTACAATTTGTTATATTCTATTATTAAGATTTAATTTTTCAGTTCAAGTAGTCTGGTTAAATGAATAAATGATAGAAATTTGCACAATAGAAATCGGTGTTAATTGAACTTATTCATTAATACTGTTTTGCATAATTTTAATTTCCTTTAACAATGTGATACCTGTATCTCGCAATCACATAATGTTTAGCAGTAGCTGTGCATAGATAGTGTAGCTAGAAAACAATTTTTGAGATATATAAATCTCTTTCTTCCCTGATTTTACTTATACAGTACATTTTAATGGTCTTGTTTTCCTGTCTTTCAGGGACCCTATTAATGTTGATTTACGAGGTGGTAAAAAATTAGGAATATTTGACTTGAAGACTTTAGAAGAAATCAAGTCGAAAGGTGAGGGCTCCTACATTGGGGAGAATGTTCTCCCTGTGTGGCAGGCAGTCCATCAACGAGAAATGCAGCTCAGTGTCACTCATCCACCCACCAATGCCTTTCAGGAAATGATACAGTGGACCAAGCAAGGGAAGCTTTGGACATTCCCTATAGATAACGAAGTTGGTAAGTATATTTCCACAATATGCTATATACAGTATTATCCTTTTTGTTCTCTTCTCACCTAATTCAAATTTATTTTGCAGAAATATTGTTGTTCATCATGTTGGAGAGAGGAAAATTTCCTTTAGTTTGGTTAAACAATGTTGTGATAATAATAGCTATAGGCTTCATTTTGTTAGAACTTGTCACTTTTTAATATTTTAGGAAGAGAAACAAATACAGTTGTCAAAAAGGACATTTTAAATATTTAACTTAGCCGGTGAATATATAATAGCTTTAATTTATATATTCACCGGGTAAGTATATTCAAAAATTTATTTTATAATTAAAATATCATTTTTAAATATTTAACTTAGCCGGTGAATATATGAATTAAAGCTATTATATATTCACCGGGTAAGTATATTCAAAAATTTATTTTATAATTAAAATATCATATTGATGTAGGATAACTGTCTCCTGGCTGTAGCAAAATAATAGTTCATATCTGGGGTATTTGGTGTATGTATAGTTCTGCTACTTGTAGACTACATCAAGCAAAAGATCTTGGGTTCCAATTCTACTTAGACATAAAATAATGTACTTCCTGTGTCATAAGATGCACTTTTTTCCAGAAAAATTCCCCTGAAATTCACCCCGCATCTTAACTCCAAGATAAAGTTGTATAGAGGAGTTTGACAACTTTCAAACATCCCAATAATGACATACAAACACTCCCACTTACCAGACATAAGATATATGCCTAAAATTATCATTCATATATAATAAATAAATGTATTTTGAATGGAATTTCTTCAATTAATAAGGCAACAAGATATTTGCTTTTGTTTTGGTGATGATCTGATACTCACCAATGCCATCTACACGCAAACATGCTAACCAATGGTATCCAAGCCAATGACGCTAGTATGTATTAGTTGTTTATGCAGTATTTATATTTTGTAATCAAGCATTATTTTGGTAACAACTTTGTTGCATAAGTTCCGAAATAATACTGATAGTTGTTACTGAACAAAACCCTGAAGAAACATCTCACTGCAAGTTGAGTGCAGTGTTACAAAGTTAGCCGTAAACTTACTAGACCTTGATTCACACAAACAGTAGAAAGTTGTACTTAGTGAAATTTCTAGAGAATTTTCATTTGATCAATAATTAATTTTGTATGAAAATTTGTACATGAGGAATTTGGGAAATATCACTGGAATTTTACTTTTCTACCAAAATTTGATTAGGAATAATTAGCAATAATGCTTTCATGTAAACAAATGCTTGAAAACATTGTTATGCATGGTGGTAACTAAGGCAGGTTTAGTGTTTTTTTTATATGAATATGTAATGAAATTGGAATAGCAGGTGTTCAGCTAGTTAATATTTACCTAACACATTTCATAATACAACCAAAATATATAAGATTTAACTGCCGGACAAAAAATCATACTAGACTCGTAGGAGCAATTACACTAGTAATTACTGCTATGATAGGTTGTAAAATCCTCTTTCTTTTTTTTACAATAATTACTTCGTTAAATATAGGGTGCATCTTACCACTTGTAGCGTCTTATGACACGGAAAATCTGGTAGATTAAGAATTGATGGCAATTAGTTGATATCTAGAAATGTCACTTAGAGGTTTGGGTAAAAAAAGTATGAAATAAAGAGTGGTTAAAAATTATTACTTGGCTGACCTGTTTGGAGAAAACATGAATGATGATGATAATCTTTGGTTAATTTACCGAGTAGGCTTAAATACATTTTTGGATATTACTGTATTTTTAAGTTGTGTTCATTAAAATACACTTGATTGTTAATTCTCTTATTTTTAAAATTTTCAGGTTTAGAGGCAGAAAAACAAATTGGATTCCATGAGCATGTCTTTTTAGAACACCACTTAGAGGGCTGGTGTCCTAAACGAGGACCTGTGAGACATTTTATGGAGTTAGTTTGCACTGGGTTGTCAAAAAATCCATACTTGTCAGTGGAAAGAAAGAAGAGGCATATTATGTGGTACAAAAACTATTTTGAGTCAAAACAAGAGGCTTT
The DNA here is from genome assembly GCF_036898095.1 of Palaemon carinicauda. Classification (NCBI taxonomy): domain Eukaryota; kingdom Metazoa; phylum Arthropoda; class Malacostraca; order Decapoda; family Palaemonidae; genus Palaemon; species Palaemon carinicauda. The sequence continues at coordinate 135,461,432 of NC_090727.1, read as the reverse complement.
GAAGGAAGTTGGTGCAATGTAAGCTCAACTGCAATAAAATCCAGTACAGTTTATGTAAGAAAAATAATTTGTCAGGTCAAAGCATTGAAGGGACATCAGTAAAATTACTGTAAAAGGGACATAGACCTAGAGGATAAATAAAAGAATTTGGGAGCAGAAAGAGGAAAAGAAAGGGTTAAATACATATTTAGTGTTGAACAAGTCTAATATATTTATGTACATGTTGCTGACTGTCGTACAGTATGGACGACATCCCCATAAAAGTTAAAAGTTTTGTAGAATACATACCTGAAAAGTATGGTGTAAAGTATGTAAATAAATTCTAAAAGTGTTGTAGAACCCTTTTTTGGTTGCAATTTAATTTGCCTGAAATAATGTAGATGACATACTGGTAAGTTACTGCAATTTATGTTATCTTAAGATCCCCATTGTCACAATGACAATCGGCTTTGATTGCTATGTATGTCAGATCTGATTGAAATTGAAGTTATCTATGCACTATTCACATAATCTGATTCAAGCTCAACCAATATTCTATCAAGTGTGCTCATAGCACTACTGTATGTGTTAATGTGCTATCTGTGGTATCATTGGGAGCTGCTGTGACAATGGGCAAACTGAAGAAAAAACAGAAAATGTGTTAATGAGCTATAATATCTCATGATGCACTGCTTCAGAAGTTAAAACTAGAACCTGGAGATTTGATTTGATTACTTACATACAGACGAAGAAACTTGCTTTAATTTTCTGTAGCCGAGTACGCCAGTGATGATGATCAATTGCGTCCGTATCTCCAGATAAACCCAACAATCTTGCATTGTTAGATTACTGCTTAAATAATGAGTTGACTCTACACATGCATATAGATTTACTTGAGATTCAGATGTTCGAAGCCAACTATCGATGTGCGGATTGGGTCATACCTACCCATCTTGAATGTGATTATAGTAGCCATCCTTTTATTATAAAATAGAAGAAAAAAATATTGTTAGACTACTAACAAGGTCCTAAGGTGAACTAGGTGATGACTTACAGCTGCAGTTCTTCCCTTTATTTCATATATGGGAAACTCCAATATTATAAATACAAATTCCTAGTAGCAACCACATTCTACCACCAATAGAGGGGGTAATGTCATCAGTGCACCCATTGGTGGTACTTTAGTTGTTACTCAAGGGTCTTTGCAGTGTTCCTTTGGCCCATAGCTGTTATATCCTACTTTACCTCTGTTCCTACTTCCTTTCTTTCATGTTGCACTCCAACCACTTATAACGGCCTTACAGGTCCGATGCTATGATATATAACTTATCCCCCCCAAAAATCTTAAATCTACATTTTAGCCTTTTGTTTATCTCTGTTCCTTTTTCCTTATTGTTGTCTAACTTCTTATTGTTGACTCTTGAGTGCAACAAGAGAGTTACCCTTCCCTGATCATATGAGTGCTGAATAGCCTCCCCAGTCACAGTACCAAGCGACTGCTACCCCTTTAACTACAGTTTCTTGAATTTCAACTTCCTCAATATTCATCATTTGTTTAAAAACAAACCATTCAAGTGAGTCACAAAAAGTTTAAAAATGGGAATTCATGATCTTAAACTATTACAATAATTAATTAACACGATCAAAAGTGCTTATTCTTTGTGTATTGAATTGTGATTTCTCATCCTCAGATTTTTCATAAAGATATTTGTTACCTTGTTTTCTCATACCTAAATAGAAGTTCTTGGTTTCTATGTAGTTGTAACATTGTATAAAAAGCTGCAAATTCTTTTTACTTATGTGCTTCCCTTATACTCTGTATTCATTTCCACCATTCAGAAGTTTGACCTTATTACCATCTTTGTTGCTTCAGTATCTACAAAGGTAAGTCTTTATATTGATTTTCTTTCCTGCCCAATTCACTGAAAAAATCGAGACTTCGTGGAAACAAAATGGAAGCTTCTCTATCTTGCAAATTATGATATTTTAATTATAAAATAAATTTTTGAATATACTTACCCGGTGAATATATAATAGCTGCAACTCTGTTGCTCGACAGACACATACAGTAAAAACTCGCCAGCGATCGCTATACAGGTTGCGGGTGTGCCCACCAGCGCCAACTGTCGGCCAGATACCACTCTCGATGTAAACAAAGACTCAATTTCTTCTCATCCCACTGCGTCTCTATTGGGGAGGAAGGGAGGGTCGTTTAATTTATATATTCACCGGGTAAGTATATTCAAAAATTTATTTTATAATTAAAATATCATTTTTAAATATTTAACTTAGCCGGTGAATATATAATAGCTGATTCACACCCAAGGAGGTGGGTAGAGACCAGTTAAATATGTTTACATCGTATAAGCTAAGAGTTTTTTATTTCATTTTGACAGTTATCAATATAACAAAACCAAAATAAATAGGTACCTGGTAAGGAAGTCGACTTAGACGATTACTCTGCCTTGTAAGTACGTCTTCCTTACGGAGCCCAGCGATCCTCTTAGGATGCTGACAGACCCCCAGGAGCTGAAGTATCAAGGGCTGCAACCCATACAACAGGACCTCATCAAACCCCTAATCTGGGCGCTCTCAAGAAATGACTTTGACCACCCGCCAAATCAACCAGGATGCGAAAGGCTTCTTAGCCTTCCGGACAACCCATAAAAACAACATTAAAACATTTCAAGAGACAGATTAAAAGGATATGGAATTAGAGAATTGTAGTGGTTGAGCCCTCACCCACTACTGCACTCGCTGCTACGAATGGTCCCAGTGTGTAGCAGTTCTCGTAAAGAGACTGGACATCTTTCAAGTAAAATGACGCGAACACTAACTTGCTTCTCCAATAGGTTGCGTCCATGATACTTTGCAGAGATCTATTTTGCTTAAAGGCCACGGAAGTTGCTACAGCTCTAACCTCGTGCGTCTTAACCTTAAGCAAAGATCGGTCTTCCTCACTCAAGTGTGAATGAGCTTCTCGTATTAACAATCTGATAAAGTATGACAAAGCATTCTTTGACATGGGCAAGGATGGATTCTTAACCGAACACCATAAAGCTTCAGATTGGCCTCGTAAAGGTTTAGTACGAGCTAAGTAGAACTTAAGAGCTCTAACAGGGCATAAGACTCTTTCTAGTTCATTGCCTACGATCTCCGATAAGCTGGGAATATCGAAAGATTTAGGCCAAGGACGAGAAGGTAGCTCATTTTTGGCTAGAAAACCAAGTTGCAGAGAACAAGTAGCTTTTTCTGACGAAAATCCGATGTTCTTGCTGAAGGCATGAAGCTCACTGACTCTTTTAGCCGAGGCCAAGCATACCAGGAAAAGAGTCTTAAGAGTGAGATCTTTCAGGGAGGCTGACTGTAAAGGCTCAAACCTGTCTGACATGAGGAATCTTAGGACCACGTCTAAATTCCACCCAGGTGTAGCCAAACGACGCTCCTTAGTGGTCTCGAAAGACTTAAGGAGGTCTTGCAGATCTTTATTGTTGGAAAGATCTAAGCCTCTATGCCAGAAGACCGAAGCCAACATGCTTCTGTAGCCCTTGATAGTGGGAGCTGAAAGGGATCGTCCTTTTCTCAGGTATAAGAGAAAATCAGCTATTTTGGCTACAGAGGTACTGGTCGAGGATACGGAAACTGACTTGCACCAGTCTCGGAAGACTTCCCACTTCGATTGGTAGACTCTAATGGTAGACGCTCTCCTTGCTCTAGCAATCGCACTGGCTGCCTCCTTCGAAAAGCCTCTAGCTCTCGAGAGTCTTTGGATAGTCTAAAGGCAGTCAGACGAAGAGCGTGGAGGCTTTGGTGTACCTTCTTTACGTGTGGCTGACGTAGAAGGTCTACTCTTAGAGGAAGACTTCTGGGAACGTCTACTAACCATCGAAGTACCTCGGTGAACCATTCTCTCGCGGGCCAGAGGGGAGCAACTAACGTCAACCTTGTCCCTTCGTGAGAGGCGAATTTCTGCAGTACCTTGTTGACAATCTTGAATGGTGGGAATGCGTAAAGATCCAGATGTGACCAATCTAGGAGGAAGGCATCTATATGTATTGCTGCTGGGTCCGGGACTGGAGAGCAATAGATTGGAAGCCTCTTGGTCAGATAGGTTGCAAAGAGATCTATGGTGGGTTGACCCCAAGTCGCCCAAAGTCTCTTGCACACATCCTTGTGGAGGGTCCATTCGGTTGGAATTACTTGACCTTTCCGACTGAGACAATCTGCTAGGACGTTCAAGTCGCCCTGGATGAACCTCGTTACTAGGGAGATGCCTCGATCTTTTGACCAGATGAGCAGGTCCCTTGCGATCTCGTACAACGTCAGTGAGTGGGTACCTCCCTGTTTGGAAATGTACGCCAAGGCCGTGGTGTTGTCCGAGTTTACTTCCAGCACTTTGCCTCGAAGGAGATACTCGAAGCTTATCAAGGCCAGATGAACCGCCAAAAGCTCCTTGCTGTTGATATGCATGCTCCTTTGACTCGAGTTCCACAGACCTGAGCATTCCCGACCGTCCAGCGTTGCGCCCCAGCCCAAGTCCGATGCGTCCGAGAAGAGAACGTGGTTGGGTATCTGAACTGCCAGGGGAAGACCCTCTCGTAGGCTGATATTGTCCTTCCACCAAGTCAGACAAGACTTTATCTTTTCGGAAATCGGGATCGAGACCGCCTCTAGCGTCTTGTCCTTTTTCCAGTGAAAAGCCAGATGGAATTGAAGAGGACGGAGGTGTAGCCTTCCTAGTGAGACAAATTGCTCCAGGGATGACAGCGTCCCTACCAGACTCATCCACAGCCTGACCGAGCAGCGTTCTTTCTTCAGCATCTTCTGGATGGAGAGCAGGGCTTGATCTATTCTGGGGGCCGACGGAAAATCCCGAAAAGCTTGACTGTGAATCTCCATCCCTAAATACAGAATAGTTTGGGATGGGACCAGCTGCGACTTTTCAAAATTGACTAGGAGTCCCAATTCCTTGGTCAGATCTAGAGTCCAATTGAGATCCTTCAGACAGCGACGACTGGAAGAGGCTCTGAGAAGCCAGTCGTCCAAATAAAGGGAGGCTCGGATGTCCGATAAGTGGAGGAATTTCGCCACATTCCTCATAAGCCTCGTAAACACGAGAGGAGCTGTGCTTAGGCCAAAGCACAGGGCCCGAAACTGGTACACCACATCTTCGAAGACGAATCTCAGAAAGGGTTGGGAGTCTGAGTGAATGGGGATGTGGAAGTAGGCGTCCCTTAGGTCTAGAGAGACCATCCAGTCTTCCTTTCTGACCGCTGCTAAGACTGACTTTGTGGTCTCCATGGTAAACTTCGTCTTTGTGACAAAGACATTCAGAGCACTGACGTCTAGCACCGGTCTCCAACCTCCTGTCTTCTTTGATACTAGGAAGAGACGGTTGTAAAACCCCGGTGATTGAAGGTCCGAGACTTTGACCACCGCTCCCTTCTCTAGCAAAAGAGACACTTCCAGTTTCAGGGCTTGTCTCTTTTCTTCCTCTCTGTACCTGGGAGAGAGATCGATGGGGGACGTCGCTAGAGGGGGTTTGCGTACAAAAGGGATTTTGTACCCCTCTCTGAGCAACCTCACAGATTGTTGATCTGCGCCTCTCTTCTCCCAGGCTTGCCAGAAGTTCTTGAGTCTGGTACCTACTGCTGTCTGAAGTTGCGGGCAGTCAGACTCTGCCCTTAGAGGACTTGGATCCTTTCCTCTTCCCTCTCTTCCCTTCGGCACGAGCACCTCCCCTGCTGGAGGCTCTGCCACGAAAGGGCGGGATAAACCGAGACGCTGGAGTGTCTATCCTAGGTCTAGCAGACAATGTAGGCAAAGGGGGAGCTTTGCGAGCCGAGGACGCAACTAGATCGTGGGTGTCCTTCTGCACTAAAGATAAGGCAATTTCCTTAACCAAGACTTCAGGAAACAGGCACTTGGACAAGGGCGCAAAGAGTAGCTCAGATCTTTGGCATGGCGTCACCCCAGCAGACAGGAAAGAACATAGAGACTCTCGTTTCTTCAGGACTCCGGACGTGAATGAAGCGGCAAGTTCGTTGGACCCATCACGGACGGCCTTGTCCATGCAGGACATAATGAGTAAGGAAACATCCTTATCAGCAGAAGAGATTTTCCTACTCAGGGCTCCTAAACACCAGTCTAGGAAGTTAAAGACTTCGAACGCCCTAAATATACCTTTAAGAAGGTGGTCCAGGTCCGATGGTGACCAACAAATCTTCGAGCGTCTCATGGCAAGGTGGCGGGGAGAGTCTACAAGACTTGAGAAGTCGCCCTGGGCAGAGGCAGGAACTCCCAAGCCGAGAACTTCTCCCGTGGCATACCAGACGCTCGATCTAGATGAGAGTTTAGATGGGGGGAAGGCAAATGCTGTCTTCCCTAAACTCTTCTTGGTCTCTAACCAATCGCCCAACAGCCGCAAAGCTCTCTTGGATGAGCGAGAGAGAACGAGTTTAGTAAAGGCAGGCACGGTAGCAGGAACGCTTAAGACAAACTCCGACGGCGGCGAACGAGGAGCCACAGAAACAAAGTGGTCAGGGAACAACTCCTTAAACACAGCCATGACTTTTCTAAAGTCTAAGGATGGTTGAACTGCCTTATGCTCATCAAGTTCTGAAGGTTGATCCTCAGGATGTGGTTCAGCAACGTCCTCATCTGACAGTTCCTCATCCGATAACTGATGAGAAAACGGCAAAGGTGTGGGCAACGTTTGACTCGCCGAGTCCGGTCGCACTGGTGCATACGTGACGGAGCCGGACGCAGCGTCATGGAACTGCTGAACAATCTGGAAACTGTCAACAACCACAGGTGCGCGAGGACGCACAGCGTCCACCCGAGACTGTTTAGACCGTCTGGGTTGTGCAGTCAACACCATACCGGGTTGCGGAGGTTGACGCACCGCGTCAAAACAAGTCACCTCTGATGGTTGATGAACGACCTGAACGTCAACAACCACATCCGCGCGTTGCCTAACGTCAACATGCGGCTGGAAATCCACACTGGGTCGCATCGGTGGAGGTACAACCCCAACTGGTTGACGCGAGAAAGCTACCTCAACGTCAACAGGACGCACAACAGATCGCTTGGATGGTTGCTGGCCAGTAGGATCAGCGGCAACCTTCTCTGCATTGTAGTCCCCCATCAAGGACGCAAGCTTGGACTGCATGTCTTGCAGTAACACCCATTTAGGGTCTACGGAAGCAGGTGCGGTAACAGGCGGGGTGAGCGACTGAGACGGCACAACTTTGCCTCTCTTAGGCGGCGAGCAGTCATCAGATGACGGCAACGGGTCCGAACTGTCCCAGTGGCTACATCCGGGACGTTGGACTTGTCCTGAAGGGACCGACTGACGCTTTAAAGGTCTGGAGACCTTGGTCCAAGGTTTCTTACGAGAAACACCTTCGGACGACGAGGTAAAAATGGGCTCTCTCGTCTTACGTTGGTAGGGGCGATCTTGGAGAGATACGCCTGATACCATAGAGGGAACGTCTGTTCGCTGATCAAGGCCTCTCAAACCCATGAGTCGTACGACATTGCTTCTCCCCTGGGCTTGGGAGCTTGAAAGAGGTCCCGGACTAGGAGGACGACAGGCACGAACAGACGAACCCTCGAGCGCAACACTGTTCACAACACTTTGCGTAACACTAGGCACTTTGACACTATCCTTCGTGGCACTTTGGCACTTGAGTTCCTTAACATCCGCCATGAGTTGATTTCGGTCACTTGCTAAAGACTCAACTCTCTCCCCCAAGGCATGAATAGCACGCATCATGTCTGCCATCGACGGTTCCTGATTGCTAGGAGGGGGGTTAGGAACAACCACTACAGGGGAAGGATTAGGTTCAGGGGCATGTGGAGAGGAAAAATCTACCGACCTAGAAGAACTTCTCCTTACCCTATCTCTCTCTAGTCTGCGTGTATATTTCTCAAATTCGAGAAAATCAAATTCCGAAAGGCCCACGCATTCCTCACACCGATCTTCCAATTGACAGGTTTTACCCCGACAATTGGAACAAACAGTGTGAGGGTCGAGAGAAGCCTTTGGAAGACGCCTATGACAGTCCCTAGCATTACATTTTCTGAACTTGGGAACTTGTGAAGGGTCAGCCATTTTGAATTAGTCAAGGGAAAATTCCAAAAAACGATCTAAGTCATCAACAATTAATCCGATCCAAAAAAGAGTTCAAGGATTTATTTGAAGAAAAACACCTGTACTGCGAAAGCTCAAACCAAATTAAAGTACTTCACCAAATATGATGGGAAAAACTCCAGGTTCAACAGCGAGTAAAGTACGTCTTGTCGACACGTCGACAGAGAAGAAATTGAGTCTTTGTTTACATCGAGAGTGGTATCTGGCCGACAGTTGGCGCTGGTGGGCACACCCGCAACCTGTATAGCGATCGCTGGCGAGTTTTTACTGTATGTGTCTGTCGAGCAACAGAGTTGCAGCTATTATATATTCACCGGCTAAGTTGAATATTTAAAAAAATATTGTTAATGTAAACATCTCTCATTTAAGAGGTCTCTAACAGTGTAAAGGTACATAAAATTTCGGTTTTGTTTCTATTGTATTAATATCTTGATAACTAGAAAGGAACATGCCTGAAAAGGGTTATTAGAAATATTTAGCATGTAGTTTGAAATTAAGATTATAGCAAGATTAGTACTGTATCTGCAAGGCAGTGGCATTTTTAAAAATATAATTTTTTTTTTGCTCTGACAAGCTGAATGAGTCATTAACTACTAGGCAAACTATATTAGCTTCTCTAAGATCATGAATAGTTTCTTAATACATGTACAGTAGTGGCAACAGATCATATTGACATTAATTTTTTTTGCTTTACAGTGATTTTCACAAATGTTAATCATGTTTGGAATATAAGATAGGAATGGGTTACAGGTATACCTGATATTAAAATGACATTCAGTCTTTTGAGTGCAGAAGTTGTAATTAACGGTAATGTGTATCCAATGGTATGTAGTAGTGTCACTCAATGGCTAGAATCTAATATCACTGCAGTAGTCTGCTGTCTTGCAAAGTGAATAGTGTATAGTAGGAATAAAATTGTTACACAACTTTTAACATTAATCCCATCATACTGCTTTTGTTGGTTGTGTTGAAGGTTAATGCATTGGCCAACCAGGTAGCACACACCGCATAGTTTATGATGTACAATATCCCTTTTTGGGCTCAAGCCATGACATGCTGATGGAAGATTCCTTCAGTAGCTTCCTAAGGGTATATTTGACTACTTCATGGCTATCTCACCCAAAAATAGATTTTTCGCTTCGCTCAAAATCCGTTTTATATGCAGTATGGTCAAAGAAGGGAGTATCCTGATCAAGTAGGACAGGGCAAGTTAGGCTAAGGAGGGATGTACTGCATAAGAATTTTTATAATTAAAACTATACTTTGCATTTTGATCTTCCCAGACTGAAACATTCTATATGTATTACTAGGTATGCAGTTAATTCTAACAGTCATACCTTTATCACAAGGGGCTCAACTGCACAGTATTCTAGAAATTTTATTCCAGCTGTGATCTAATTGTTGAATGACCCTCCTAAACAGGCAGTCAAATTGGTGAAACTTAAGAAGTTAAAACGTGAAGAGAATGTATTTATGTCGAACAGGCTGAAATAAGTATCTCTTCATCGTTTATATATGAAATCTGTTTTATATCCATTATTCATTACTTCTCTTATATTTCATTTATTTCCTTTTCTTACTAGGCTATTCTTCCCTCTTGGATCCCTTGTGTAATAGCATCTGCTTTTCCAATTAGGGTTGTAGCTTAGCTACTAGTGCACTCTACTTAAAGGTCTTTGCAGCATCCTTCAGCCCTTAACTGCAATCCTTTTTAAGCCTTTGTCTAACTATTCCTGCTCCCTTTCCTCCGTCTTTCTGTCCATTCTTTTAACTCCATCCAAATAGATTCCACTGCCATCAGTACACCACAAGCAATCCAAAGTAGGTATCAAAGGTCTTTGTTGCAACATTTCAGCCCCCTAGTTGCACTTGCATTTTGCTTTCCACAATAACCCCATTTCCACTTTCATTCTTCTATCTTGGTGTCCAATCTTTTAACTTTCACTTCATCCCACCCTCACCGTTGCTTGTGGGTACTGAATGGCCTCCCAAGCCTCCTCTAGTTGAAATTCGTATATCAAAAGCCTTGGATGAAAAGCGATTATTTGTTAGAATTAGAATTTTGAAAACCTTCAAGTGATTTTATAAGCAAAGTAATTAATAAGTTTCAATGCACAGTAAAAAAAAAAGGGGGGGGGGGGGCTTGAGCAGTTATTTCTGTAATGATGAGATTAAAAGAAGTTACTGTATCACTGCAAATACATAAAATTTACTAAATAAAGTGGGGATACTCAATGTGAATCCAACTAGGTATAAAATGCAAGAATGAAAGTGTAGCCTATTTCACAGCTGAATTTGCCTCATTAATATGTAGCCTTCTATATAGGTTTCATTGATAGTAGTTCCTTATTCTCATACTTCATTCTGTTCTATAACACTATCTAATTTGGGGGAGGGGGGGGGGGGGCGAATACTACTTAAATAAATGAGCAAAAATACTTAGGTCATAATGCCAACCTATAGATTTAACATTGTACAGTGTAGTTTGAATGACCAATTAGAAAAGAACTCTTCAAGTCATTAGGCCTACTGTACATGGTTTTAGTGTCTAAAACTTTTTTCGTACGTTTAAAGTTTTGTTTTTCTTTTGGTTTGTTCGTTCGTTTTAGATTGACCTCAGTCTTAAAATAAGGAGGTCATGTGCTCTCGTGTTGGTAGCCCTTAACTATGATATTCCTTTTTTTTTTTTTTTTTTTTTTTTTTGTAACCTTAGATCAAAGTCGATTTGTGCTTCTTAATCATTTTATTCATAGCAGACATCTTCATTTCAAGTATATTTAAAGAACGATTGACTATCTAAATAATTAAATGAAGACAGTTTTTAATAGTTCAGCGGTACTATCTACTATTGTTAGATACTATGAACCAGAGGTCATTGTTAGTGTACTTTACCTCAGCGGAGATTAAAGTATTAAATATAGATTTATTCCAAACCAGCCTCTTTAAATTAACACGGTTCAGATTATAGTTTACTAATACGAAATAGACATTAGACAGTGTTTACTATAAATGACAACACAAAATATTATGAGAAAACAGTAGACTTTGATTTCTAAAGCTATGAACATACGTTACAATTTTTACTCGTATAGTGCTATAGTCTATGTACCATGGTCTTCCACTGTCTTGAGGTAGAGTTCTCTTGCTTGGGGTTACACTCGGACACGATATTCTATCTTATTTCTCTTCCTCTTGTTTTTTTTTAAGTTTTTAAAGTTTCAATATGAAAGATCCAATTTAATGTTGTTACTGTTCTTAAAGTAATTTATTTCAATGGTTCATTACTTCTCTTGCAACTTATTTATTTCCTTTCCTCACTGGGCTATTTTCCCTGTTGGAGCCCTTGAGCTTATAGCACCCAGCTTTTCCAACTAGGGTTGTAGCTTAGCTAGTAGTAATAATAATGATAATGCTAATAATACCAGGGACTTATTTTCATATAAGTATTTATATCCCTCCCAGTTTTTATGTTTAAATTATATATACATATACCAGTGTAGTGTTTTGTACATGTGTTTAGGTGGAAAGGAAGAGATTATAAAGTAACTGATTTTTTATTTAAATAAAACGGCAAAATACATATAAGACGTTAAAAATCACTTTTATAATACGCATCACCAAGTTAGGTTAAATAGGAGAGCTGGTACATAGATCAATCGCTACTATTACTACGAGAGGTGAACGGGAACAAAAGAAAAAAGTTGGAAATTTTCTTTTACCAAGGATTATCCTTACTGTTTTTTCTACTAGTAGTACCGAGAGTAGGTTAGTACGCTTCAGCATTACTCGAATAGGTTAGTACACTTTAATTCTTCAAGGCAACATAAATTTTGTCCATAATTCTGCAAATGGTATGATCGCTAAAATTAAATTGTCTAAAATCTTTGCCCCATCTAATGATTCGATGAACTGTCAACTTTACTTGTGCATTGGCTATACTATGCTCATTGGTATCTCGATAACCTCACTAATTAGACCAGCAGAAATTCAATATCTAGAACATGTAGGGTTATTAGAACAAGCACTGCTATTTTAGTCTCTACTAAACTCTTGATAACGGGATGGTAAAGCAGACTAGCTAAGTCTAGTTCTGTTGTAGCCAAAATTAGGCCATAAGTAATCTTGCATATAGCCATCCATATGGCACTGTTGTTTAAAAGGACAGGCAACATTAATTATTAGACGTCACTGTGACTTGAAAGATATAAGGTTTTGACAGATGTCGTCATTAAAGTCGTTCAGAGCGCCTTAAAATTCACCAGTAATTCCTTGTATTTTCTTCAAAATGATGATTGGATGCTAATGCAATTTCATCTTAACCGTCAGTAGGCAAAGACTTGGCATCTTAGGTTAGGTTCAGTGGGGAACCTTAGGTTAGGTTTTATCAATGAATTCGTTTCCTTTGTGAAGTCTAGGTTTTCAGGTTTATCTTCGTATACTTCAGGAATCTGTATATCTTGGAAAATGTGGGTTTCTAACATTTATTGGCATCAAAATATTTCAAAGTACATAAAAATACATCAGGAATACCTCTAATTTGCTCTGAATGGATCGTTGGTTACTTGTGCAATTTTACCGAATTTAGATTTAATTTTGTTTGTAAACCAGACTAGGTGTTAAGCCACCCTTACGACTATTTGTCCAGCCAATAACTACTGGTGCACCATCAGTAGTGTACATAGAAACTTTACATTACTGCCTTAACCTAACCTAGGATGCAGTGTTCCTACTCGTCAGGGGGGGCTTCCCCCCGCTTCATAATCTGACCTAAGACACTATTCCTACTCATCGAATTTTGTGTCATAGATAAATTTTTACCGCTTGTTGCCAAAATTTATCGTGGTGTCATAAGTCCAAAGTTATCCCGACCCCAAAATCAAGTAGAAAATACCAATTGCTCATGCACATCTTGTATAAATATAGTCAGGAAAATTATACACATCCTATATATATATATATATATATATATATATATATATATATATATATATATATATATATATATATATATATATATATATATATACACACACACACACATATATACTATATATGTCACCAGCCAGATATACGATGAAACATGCATTCATAACCTCTTGACACTTGTTTCAGAAGCATTTTCTTATGTGGAACTTTTGTTGCAAATTAAGTTTCCCTTTAAAAAATATTTTTGATGACCCTTTCTCCTCTGATTAGAACTAGGCCACCATACACCATACAATCATTTTGTAAATAACTAATCAGTGCCTTCTTTAACAAATGACTTTTCCTTTATGCCAATCACTTACACAATCTTTTTCATTTATACATATACAGTTCTTTCGTGCTCATGTTTTAGTAGGATGTTTCAGTGCCCGAGTTGCAAATATTTCTATGATACAGCCATTTCCATTTGTTTTAAAAATGATGAGTCTGTTGATAAATTGTTGTATAGTCTTAAATTGTATAAATTGCCTGAACTATACTAGTTACTGTATTTTAATGGAAGAAAATCACATTTGGAAGGACCACAAAAAGTTTTGTATTTTATTGACCAAGAAATGCTGTTGTTTTTTCCTACTATTTCTAACAACAAAGACCATTTAAAAAAAATAATTGAGCCTTGGAAAATACTGTAGTCCCTTCATTATCCACTTTCTCTACCAAAACCAGGACAGTCAGATTGTAGTGAATAACCTTAGATTCACACCTCCAAACAGTGAGATAAGATAACTTGGATTAAAGACATGCCATACTAGAGATGAAGCCCCAGAAAGGAATGGATACAATGTCTTTAGATTGGTTAGATGCGGATCTGAAGCTAGTTTATATTCTTGTGTTTGTTTCCTTGGTGAAATATAGTTTTTTAGGCATGAAAGTACAGTATATCTGGAATTTTAAATCACGGCCAGGTCCTTATCCTAAGGGAAAATGGGAATTTTAAAAAAAATTATTTGTAGGTGAAAATGGTTTGTTTGTAACAAATATTACATGTGAGAAGTGACTGGCGAAGAAGGGTGTTGAGAGGAAATGAATGCATGCATTGTCGTATATGCAGGAGAGATAGTGATAATATTTATCGTATTTTAACACTTGGTATGTTTAACAAATGCTGTGTTTTCAGAATGTGAAAGCAAACAAATCGAATAATCTATCAATGGCCATAATCACCCTTGCGGTACATTCGTCGACAGAAGAGCAGTTGTCAAGGCTACAAAAAAAAAGTTCATGGTAAGTACTGTATGCCATTTATTTTTCAATTTCTACAACACTCAGATTCAGTCATGCAACATTAATCAATGGTTTATCTAACTTATTTGCCTTCACTTTCTGAAAACGTGTAGAAAGAGGCTAGTATAAAGTTGTGCATGTTTGTTTACACTGGCTGCACATGTGGATTACTGTAGTTATGACAGCCTACAATTAGATAGATTTGGCATCAATGACCTTTGATATCAGGTTTCCAGAAGACTCCAAATCAATCAAACCTACAATTTAGTGTATAGCTTTACTCATGCACCGTTCAGTTACCAAGATGGTTGGTTCATAAAAACAAAGCATACTATGTTAGGGGAACCTTAGATCTTTATTATTACTAGTTTGTTCCTATACGAATATGATCCCGTGTCCTTTTGAATAGAAGTAAGTCAGCTTTCGCTGACATGATTAGGAAAAAAGGAACGCATCCTGTGTAGGAGAATAGCAGGAGTGTAAGGGAGAAAGGGTGGTTAGTGTGGTCTCTGGTATGGTCCAAATCGCCATTCTTGTCCCACCCATGGCCTCGACCGGATCGCCACTTCCCACAACCCAAGCCAACCTTTGAATAGTGTTCTGTGCTTTCTCTTGATGTGTTTGTGTTTGTGCAGTTCCGTATTTTGTTTTCTTCATGGAGCAGTCCTGCAAGATACGTAAGAGCCCTGGCCGTAACGACTAATGTTGCGACCTTTTTATGAGTTACCATGAGGTTGACCCCCACTCAACCTGTGCTCCTTGCATAGGCCAACATTGTTCCTTCTTTGCCATGTGCCTGAGACCAATAGGCAAGCTACTATACAAGAAAAAAGTAGTACAGTAGTCAGAAAGGGATCAGTTGCCTTCCAAGATTACACATTTCTTCAGGCCTTAAGGGTACCTAAAGCTGGTGTCGTCTTTTATTCATCTGCCGTGAATGTCACCGAGGTGGCAGGAGTTTTTATCTCATTCCTAGTGATTTGAAGAAGTCCCAAGTGCTGGGAACCCATCACTGATACATCGAATCTTGTGTCTGGTAGCGTCATAATCTTGTAGGTGAGATTGAGCTATATGGGGGCCAGCGAGGAGCAACTTGTTATGGAAAGGGTCTCAACCTTTGTAACGAAGGGAGGCGTACAGTATTTGGCAGGCTGCCCCGCTTGGCATTCCTTCGCTGTGAGCAGTATCTGTCATAGTGGCCCACTTGGCTACAGAGTCTTGGCTCTTTGAGGTTGTGTGCCAGTGTCCCTTTCCAGCCCATTTCCGCATATGCTGTCGGCAGCTGGACACTTCTACAGAGCCGTGCTTCTTTGTGTAGGAAAGGCAGCATAAAGTATCCCTGCTAGGGTTTGGATGAGAAGTAACACCTTTGCTGCCATGTCCTTTGGTTTTTTTGTAGGCAGAGACAGGTCACAAATTAGAAGGAGGGGCGTGTATGGCGGTGGTGGCTGTCCTAGAGGCTAGAGGCCTCATAGGAGTGACATTAGTTGACCATAGTTACCACTGAAGGTGAAGCATCCTGGGCAACAAGTTTCTGCATGAGTTTCTCTTCCCTGACTCCCATGATGATGATCATCATAGCTGAGTCTTTTCACAAGCAGCATACTGACTAGGACAGACGTCATTTTTCTCTGCTACATGTTTCAGTCAGACTTAAAAATTACTGAAGCTTTCCCCCTTCCCTCTTGTTTTCAGGTATGCAGGTCTCTGCGTCGTAAAGCTTCATTTCACAGGTTCTTCATGCATTCCTGGAGAACATTCAAGATTCCCCTATGCTCCGTCACGGTTGCACGTAGAGCATATGTTCGAGTATCCTTTGGGTCTCCATACTGAGGCACATGCATAGTTGTATTAACTGCTTTCTAATAGGTAAAGTCCCTAGGTCCACCATCACGCTGTAGTCATCCCAGAACCTACACCATTCCGTTCATACCCGATATGTGGCGTCAGGACGCAAGGGTGGTGGGGTCTGGGTGATGGCCTTCTGTCGGGGTGGTGGTTGTGGGCTATGAGACTGATGATTGTGTGGGAAGTTATTGTGAGTCCAGTGGTGTTGCTTACTGGTGGGCATGGTTGACCATAAGTAGCTGTAACAGGGTGGTGAACTGCTGAGCTGTTTCCTCTCTTAAGTTGTTCTCTTGCCAGCATAGGTCCTCTTTGTGATGACATTGATCCTCCTCTCTGATGCACACCCAATTTGTCCTATTGAAATTCCTCCAGGTATTTGATGAGGAGGCCCAGCTCCCCACCTGAAGCTGTAGAAGGCAGTATAGTCAGGTGTGTGAGAGTAAAAGTGGTGTTTCCAGTGCTGTAAATCTTGGTGGTGTTCGAAGGTCTGTTGGTGAGACTGGGTGTGAAGGCAACTGGCAGTCATCAGTGTCCTGGTCGTGCTGTATATCTCTAGACTTCTCTTGATGTTATGTAGAAGCCATTATGAATTGCTTTATGCTGTGTCATCCACAGTTTAAAAGAAGAGAAGAAAAGATGAGAGAGAATTTCTACAGTGTTTTCTTTAAAATGTAAATCAACAGTGGCAAATGGTATTCATGGGTATGCATAGGAGGGCTCCTGGATGGAGTGGGAGGTGTAATGACTGACCGTTGTCACGTAATGAGATGGGCACCTGGCAGTGTGTTTATTGTGATGAGAGAGAATGCGCTCACATTGAATTCCGGAGCTGGGTGAGGTGAGGCTAAAGAAGGGCATATCACACGTGAAATAATGTCCACTAAAATCAAATCACTCACACCACACTGCACTGGCACTGCATGAACGTATCACAAACATAGCACAAACACTGTAAGATCCACATGCGGTCGAGGGGTAATGGAAGCTTAATTCAAATGCTTAATTTTGGTTCTCCCTTAAAGTGCTTAGGGTTGTAGTGGCCTGATTGGTAACGTCTCTGTCTGGTGTTTGCCAAAGAGGGGTTCGAGTCCCGCTCAGACTCGTTAGTGCCATTAGTGTCTTGAGTTTTTATGGCACCTGTCTCTATGGGGATCAGGTGCTTCTTTAGGGAGATAGGTGGTAGCCTTTTACTATGGGACATCTGTGATATAGGTCGCCCAGATCTAGGGTGCCCCACCTCAAATCCCCCAGGGCTTTTCCAACCTCCCTCATGCTTTGACCTGGGAAGTAAAGGTTACATTCAACATACATGGTGCAACTCTTTCTTCAGGCCTGGTGGCTTGTGACTTGCTTTTTCATGATCTAGTGGTCTATCTAATTATTTATTTGTTCCGTAACTGAAATACAAACCACGCTATTTAATATGGGTAATTACTTTCGGCGTAGCTGAAATGACGACCCATTAGAATTTTAACGAGGGTTTACTACCCCACCGCTAGTTAGCGTGGGGTAGGGAGGGTAGCTTGCTACCCACCCACCCCTTCACACACACCTGTGCTTGAGCTCACTTTGCTCTCGGCTCGGGGGGTAGTGGGACGTGTCCGCTGTCACCCTTGCCTTCTTTGACAGCCATTGTTAATGCTTTTTGCTTTTCCTTTGACAGGTATGGGTGAAGTTGGCCTCTGCTATGTGAAAGTGTCCTGGATTACCCAACCGCCCTTGTGGCATGTATATGTCGGCGGTCGAGACGGACCCTCACACCCTATGTCCTTATTGTAGGGGCCAGCGGTGTGATAGAAATAAAGTGTGTGGTGAGTGTAGGGAGTGGTCTACCTCCCAGTGGGAGAGGTTTTCTCGGCGCCGGAAGAAGAAGTCAAGCTGGGATATTTCTCCTTCGAAGATTTCTTTGAAAGGAGAAAATCCCAAGGGCTCTTCTTCCGTGGCCCAAACCTCCTCCGAAGCTCCCACTCGATCGGTTTCTTCCGAGAAACTGTCGAGTGGTAGCGTAGGCCATAGTTCTGTTGACCGATCTCGGGGTTTGGGAGAGGGAGTTGCCTCCCATAGCGAGGCAGCTCCTCCTCCTCCCCCGGGGAAGATTTAAATATGCCTGTCTAATAATGATTTGTTTCAGCTTTGGGCTTCCTTGGGGCTTGAGGGTTCGCCCTCCAAGGAAGCTTTGTTTGACATGATCAGGTTGGGGGCAGCTGTCAAACAATCACCGACTTTAGCAGTGGTTGATCCTCTGTCTATCGTCGACGTTGTCGTGGCAGAGGCTTCCGATGAGTTATATCAAACCTCTGCTCGTGATGACCCTGATGTAGCTGAAAGCTTAGTACCCCCCTCTGAACATCCTGCCGGTGATTCTCCCCCTCAGGGGAGTTCACTCACAGAGACTCCTCTTCGGAGGACTGCTGATGGTCAGCCCGCTGACCCCACAGCACCCAGAGGGCGTACAAGGTGTAAAGCCCACCTTCCTCTTCACCGTAGAGGCCTTCCTTCACCTCACAAGGGTGTTAGGAGGCGCCTCTTTGGTTCTTCGTCACTGCAGTCCGCCACAGAGGAACCTCGCCGTCTTTCTCCGACTCTACCAGCTACAACTCTGGACCTCTCTGAAGATCGTTCGCGATCTCCTTCGGTGGAAGGGCGTCCTTACAAAGGGCACGCCGACCTTCCACCCGCCAGACCTGCCGACCTGCCGTCGCCGTTCCTGGCTGCTGACGCGCAGTGGGCGCCAACACATCCCGTTGTAAAACGGGCAACGGTCCCTTCGGGGCATCAAGAGTGTACGCACAAGTTAGTGCATACGTCCCTGCGCGCCAACGATCTCCTCCGCGCCAGTGCTCACCTGCGCGCAAGCGTTCGTCGACAGAAGTTGCTTCTGTTAAAGCTCGCCAGCGCTCGCCTGCGTGCCAGTGATCGCCTGCGGGCCAGCGCTCTCCAGATTGCCAGCGCGTTACTGCGCGCCCTCATCCTGCTGCGCCCCCTCATCCTGCTGCGCGCCATGTGCGCCTTCGTTCTCCTGCGCGCCAGCACTCGCCTTCACACCACCGCTCTCCTACGCGCCAGCGCTCGCCTGCGCGCCAACGATCTCCTGCGCTCCCACGATCTTCTGATCTGGGCGCAGTGGGGAAGTTAACCTCTTCCCCTGCTCGCCAGCGCTCACCAACGCGCCATCAGTCCCCGCCTGTGCGCCATCCTTCACCAGCGCGCCCTCGCGCGCAGTCTCCGAAGCGTGCCAACGAGGTTGCTCGCCCACGCCCATCACTAAAGCCAGATGTGCGCTCTCATGCGCGCCCGCGCGCAAGGGATATGTCTCCTGCGAGTACGCGCCCAACGTTATCGCCCGCACGGGCTCTTTGGCTTATTCATCCTTCAGCGCACCCTCTGCCTTCTCCAGCCCGTGCCATTTCTCGCCCGCGCCATTGCTCGCTCGCGCGCGCCCTTACCATCACCCGCGCGTGCGCCAACATTCGTTCGCGCGCGACCCAGGGCAATTCCCATCGTGCGAGCGCCAGCACGCTCCCCAGCACGATCCCACGCGCGAGGCTGCAGGACAGCACGCTCGCTGGTGGGTTGGAGGATTCCGGATAGGTCCAGAGAATTTTCTCCTTCATCTTTTCAGGCGAACCCCCTTTTGGTAACTCCTCCTAGGGATCGAACGATCCCCTTCCCTCCAGAGGGAGTTTCTGACAGCCCAGCTGTCAGTCAGCAGCCGTGGTTTGGGTCCCTGGTCAGAGCGGTCATGCAGGCTTTTAAGCCTGTTCTCTCTGAGCTGGGCCACAAATCATTGGCAACTTCTACTCCCCTGAAGAGGAAGAGAGGAGTGTCTAACGTGGTAACTTCTCCTAGGGCGAAGCTGACTCCTCGGAAGTCCTTGAGTAAGGCCTCCTCACCCCCCCAGACTTTCACTCCCTCCCCTTCGGATGAAGATTTCCCGTCCTCAGGGGAGTCACACGAGGTGAGGTGTTCCCCCATCGCACCAATGAGGGAAACCCCACCTCGCGCTGGAAAGTCTTCTCGGGTAGGAGTGGAGAAGAGCCTCCCACCATTGCTGTTGGAGTCCTGCATCCCTCCCAGGAGGGAGTCGAAGGACTCCAAGACTTTGCCAAAGTCATCTTCAAGGATTAGACGGGAGCCAGCCAAGCACTCAGAGAACGTCCACGAGTCCCCCCAAGAAGAGCCTTTGGGGACAGGAGACTTCGCTGCTAGCCCCTCAGGAGGGGAGCTGCAGGAGTCAGAGCATGCGTTCTGGCAGGGTCTGACCCATATGAGGAATCTCAATGGGTTTGCGGATCCGGAGATTCCCCCTCGTGAGGACAAAGACACGGTCTTGGACCGAGTCTTTGGGACTCAAAAACCCTCAAAGGCCAGTGCGGCTTTGCCCCGGTCTCAAGGGGTTAAGAGTGCCAGAGATAAGGTCGAAGCCCAGCTCTCCGAGTTTGCCTCTTCCAGCTGATCCAGCGCCGGCAACAAACTCCTACCTCCTCGTGTCCATCAGAGGAGGTACTTTGACATCGTGGAGGAGACTTGTTTAGCTCTTCCCCTACACCACTCTTTGGAAGAGCTTACCAGGGGAGTCCCTCTAGAGAGACTCTCCAACCGGCAGGTCTCGTTCTCGGCAACGGAGATCCTTAGCCAGGAGAAGGTAGCGAAGTGTGCCATGCAGGCAACTTCGTGGTTGGACATCTGGCTAGGGTCCCTGGGCATCCTGCTACGTTCAGAGGACTTGTCCAAAGAAAGTACCAGGAAGGCCAAGGAGACCTTTTTACTCTCGGGCACTCGTACAATCGAGTTACTAGCCCACCAAGTCTCAAACTTGTGGGCTATTACCATCTTGAAACGTCAAGATGCAGTGTCTGAGAGATTCCATCAAAATTTCCCCAGTACCGAGATCAGCAGGCTCAGACATTCTTCCATTATGGGGAAGAACTTGTTCGAGCCTAAGGACGTGGAGCAGGCGGCTGAGAGGTGGAGGAAGTCCAACCAGGACTCTCTCCTACATAGGGCTCTAACATCGAAGCCCTATAAACCTCCAGCAACTACGTCCTACCAAGACCACGAAACCGGCAGCTATAGCGAAGACGACGGTGTCTAAGCCCTTTCCTGTCAAACACAAGAAAGGCAGAAAGTCCTCCAGGGGAGGAAAGAATCCTAGAGGGAGCGGCTGAGGCCACACACGCTAGGATTGGCAGTCCCCCTGCATGTCCACCAGTGGGGGGATGCCTACAAAGTTGCGCGAACAGGTGGCATCAACTCGGGGCCGATTCATGGACGATTTCCGTAATCAGTCAAGAATATCGCATCCCGTTCACAACATCTCTACCTCCCCTGACAGCGAATCCAGTGTCGTTGAGCTCCCTTGCCATGGGATCGGCAAGGGGGCAAGCCCTTCGGGCAGAAATCCAGACCATGTTGAAGAAGGGCGCTCTCCAAGAGGTCGTCGACGGGTCCCCAGGCTTCCTCGGTCGACTCTTTCTTGTAAAGAAGGCGTCTGGAGGCTGGAGACCAGTCATCTACCTCTCAGCTCTGAACAGGTTTGTCAAGCAAACTCCGTTCAGCATGGAGACGGCAGACGCGGTCAGACTTGCAGTGAGACCGCAAGACTTCATGTGTACACTGGACCTGAAAGATGCGTACTTCCAGATCCCAGTCCATCCGTCTTCAAGGAAGTACTTAAGATTCAGCCTAGACAACAAGGTGTACCAGTTCAAGGTGCTATGCTTCGGTCTCTCCACAGCTCCACAGGTTTTCACCAGAGTGTTCACCCTATTATCGTCGTGGGCACACAGGATCGGCATCCGTCTCCTCCGTTATCTGGACGACTGGCTGATTTTAGCAGACTCGAAGTCAACCCTTCTTCAACACCGAGACAAACTTCTGGGACTTTGCCAAGATCTGGGGATCATGGTAAATCTCGAGAAGTCCTCTCTGCTTCCCACTCAAAGACTGGTATATCTAGACATGATCATAGACACCAATCTCCACAAAGCCTTCCCATCAGACGACAGGATAGCAAGGCTGAGGAGGGTCGCAAGTCCTTTCCTCAGACGAGAAGAGCTTCCAGCCCAATCGTGGTTACGTCTCCTCGGTCACCTCTCATCCTTGGCCCTCTAGTTCCCAACGGTCGCCTCAGGATGAGATCCCTCCAATGACGACTCAAGTCCCGGTGGAATCAGGTTCACGATTACCCGGCCATCATGATCCCTATGGGTCCTGCAGAACAGATGGACCTTCAGTGGTGAGTGACAGATGAGAACCTACGAAGGGGAGTGGATCTTCTCGTCCTCCCCTCCCCGGATTTGGTGCTGTTTTCGGACGCTTCAAAGAAAGGGTGGGGGCCCCACGTTCTGCAACACAGGACCTCAGGCCTATGGTCAGAATCAGAAAAGTGCCCCCATATAAATCTGCTAGAAATGAAGGCTGTATTCCGGGCCCTTCAACAGTTCCAACAATACCTGGCGGGTCACTCTGTGGTGGTGATGAGCGACAACACCACAGTAGTGGCTTACATTAACAAGCAAGGAGGTACCTTTTCAAAGCAGCTATCCCATCTCGCAGTAGAGATACTGAGATGGACCGAAGCCCACTCAATTCCACTATCGGCTCGCTTCATTTCAGGTAAGAGGAATGTGTTCGCCGACAGTCTGAGCAGAGCATCGCAGATAGTGAGTACCGAGTGGTCTTTGGATCATCTAGTAGCCAACAAAGTCCTGACTTTGTGGGGTTCCCCGACTGTGGATCTGTTCGCTACAGCGCTGAACTTCAAGCTTCCGCTGTACTGCTCCCCAGTCCCGGATCCCAAGGCGCTCTGGCAATATGCCTTCTAACAACGGTGGGACAACATCGACGTATACACCTTTCCCCCGTTCTGTCTGATGAGGAGGGTGCTCAACAAGACCAGAATATTGGTCAATCTTTCGATGACCGCTATGGCATCACTCGGAATGGTTTCCGGGCCTTCTGCAACTCCTAACGGAACTTCCGAGAGAACTCCCTCCACGACACGAGCTACTCAAACAACCACACCGCAACATCTTCCACAAAGCCGTAGCTTCGCTACGACTTCACGCCTGGAGACTATCCAGCATCTCCTCACTGAGAGAGGATTTTCGCAACAAGTTGCAAGCAGGATGTCTGGACACCTGCGAAGGTCATCCGCATCTGTCTACCATGCAAAGTGGGGAATCTTCTGTGGTTGGTGTCGTGGAAGGGGTATCTCTCCACTCGAGGCCACTATTCCACCAACAGCGGAGTTCTTCGTGTATTTGCGGGAAAAAAATGCGTCTTTCAGTCTCGGCGGTGAAAGGCTATCGCTCAGCCTTAAGTCTAGCCTTCAGGCTCAAAGGAATGGACATTTCTTCTTCGCTGGAACTTTCCTACTCATACGAAGTTATGAACTTACCTGCCCTCAGTCGGAAGTGAGACCTCCTCCATGGAACGTGGTTCGAGTTCTCAGGTCTCTTAAGAGACCTCCCTACGAACCATTACGCCAGGCTTCAGATCGCCACCTAACTTGGAAGACGGTGTTCTTACTAGCTTTGGCCTCAGCCCAGCGAGTCAGCGAACTTCATGGTCTCTCTTATGACATCGCCCATTCAAGGGGATGGGGGGAGGTAACGTTCAGATTCATCCCTGAGTTTATTGCTAAGACTCAGAATCCAAGAGTGCCGGACCCTCGGTTCGACTCCTTCCAGATTTCGAGTCTTCGTTCTGTAACAGATGACCCAGACCATTTCCTACTGTGTCTAGTAAGGAGTCTGAGGCTATATCTCAAAAGAACGGCTGCAGTTCATCCCCAAGTACAGGCATTGTTTGTGAGCACTGGGAGGACTAAGAGGAGGGTTACCAAGAATACCATCTCGGCATGGATTCGTAGGGTGATCCATCTGTCCCTGAATCCTGACCCTCCTCCGTCACGTCGCCCTAGAGCACATGATTTCAGGGGCGTAGCTACGTCCCTGGCCTTCAAGAAAAACTTTTCAGTGACGCAGGTTCTACAAGTGGGGGTGTGGAAGTGTCAGACGACCTTCACAGCCCACTACCTGCAAGACGTGACCCACAGGAGGCTCGATACGTTTTCTATCGGGCCCTGTGGTAGCTGCACAACAGCTGGTGTTAAACCTCAGGCTCCTTAATGGACAAGTAGCAGAAGGTTGAGGGCATTGTTACCCGGTCTTAGTCTGCATTCTGGGCCTTATTCTTTTCTTCATCCTCTCCTCTCTTGGGGAAAGCAGCTTCCTGGGTTCTCTGAACAGCTGACCTCGAACCACTGCAGGTAAACCATGTTTCCTTGTGTTCCTAGTATTAAGATAATCCTGTCAGGTTCCCATACCCTGACGAGGTGGTATTGGGAGAGTCCTAGCCTAAAGTTTCCATCTAAAAGACTGCAGGTCAACTTCCTAGGACGAGTCACACTTCATACCTTCACACACAGCTTACATAGGCTGCAGCCCTTGCGTAGCAAGGTTCTAGTGAGGTGCAGGGACTCCTTATTGTTGAGTGCTGACACACTCAGATACTGAGTCCCCGGGCAAAGCCAAAAGCCAGTACTGGCTGGGACTTACCATCCTTCCTAAGGGGTGAGTCACCCATATTAAATAGCGTGGTTTGTATTTCAGTTATGTGAAATAGCGTGGTTTGTATTTCAGTTATGGAACAAATGACAAATTTGTATTTTTCCTAACTATACAAACCTTAGCTATTTAATCAAACTTGCCCGCCAGCCCTATCCCCCGTGAAATCCTACCTCTAAGCAAAGTGAGCTCAAGCACAGGTGTGTGAGAGGGGGTGGGGTAGCAAGCTACCCTCCCTACCCCCCTGCTAACTAGCGGTGGGGTAGTAAACCCTCGTTAAAATTCTAATGGCTCGTCATTTCAGCTACGCCAAAAGTAATTACCCATATTAAAGAGCTAAGGTTTGTATAGTTAGGAAAAATACAAATTACCTACGAATTTATCATGTTAATCCCCCTAACTTATGACAAGGGCATGAGCAATTATATTGACATGTGAAGCACCATACAGACCTAACCAGCTAAAATAGACCAAGCAGATAAACAAGAGTTTGTGGTTTCCTATGAAATTTAATATTTCCTCTCTGGGTTATTTACCCTGTTGGACCTCTTGGTCTTATAGGATCCTGCTTTTCCAACTAGGATTGTACCTTAGCTATTTCCAATTAGGATTGTAGTTTAACTTGTAGTAGTAGTGATAATAATAATAATGATAATAATAATAATAATAATAATAATAATAATAATAATAATAATAATAATAATAATAATTCCATGTCCCTCACGTTCCCCTTTGTTTTTTTTCTTCTGACTTGCTGACTGTACCAACTCAAGGTACTCCTCTGCCAGCTCAGTGTTATGGCCTATGTCCTTCAAGAGATTCCAAGATGTAATGAAGTTGTTGACAGTCACTCTCTGTGCCAGTGCCCTGATCTTCCTAATTATCTTATTGAAGGCATAATAAGGAGTAAATTCCTTCAAGTCATTTACACACTCGCAAAAAAAAAAAAAAAAAAAAAAAAAAAATTGACAGATATTTACTGCCTGTGGCTATGCATTAGTGATAAATATATAACAATTAGAAAAAATTACTTTGTTATTGCTTGTTATGATGTATGGAAAACAAAAAATAAAATAGGAATTCATTATCTTTAAAAAGCATCTTACATATAAATGTCTGTACAAATTTTTTTTTTATATATTTGTGGGGAAGCTCATGTGCATTAGAGAGATGAGCTGACTGGAAGTAGTTTTAAAGAATTTCAGTGGGTATTGTTTAAAATGCAAGGGAAACCAATTGGTAAAATGAAAATCTATTACTTTTTAAAAGAGGTTATTTATAAAAGAGCATTGACAGTTGCATGATAAGAAAAAATAGGTTGAGAAGACCAGCACTGTTTTATAAATTTATTTGAAGTCCTTGTGTAGAATAGTTTTTGCCTTTTCTATCAAGGTAGTATTCTGTAGTTGGTGTTTTATCATTGTGAATAGTGTGTGGTCTGAGAATTTTATAAAGAGGTAATACATACTTAGGGGTTGTCATTCACTGCCATCCCTGTTACTTAACCCAGTGAATGTTAAAGGCCAGAAGTCTACTATTTAGCCTGTGTGGTATGTAATTTTAAGATAACAGTAACTGATGAAAATTAGTTACAAATTGAATATATTTCCATAGCAGGATTTCGGTAATAGCAATTTTCATGATAAACGTCTTAAAGTAGTTTCACAGGGGCTAGCTTTTTTTTTTTTTTTTTTTTTTTTTTTTCAAAAGTAAACAAGTCAAAGTAATGCTAGCTTATATAAATTGGTAGCTTGCTTAGGTTAAATTTGGTTATAATAAAAGATTAAGAACTATTATGTAAATTTTTGTGCGTGAGATGATGTTAATGGTACAAATGATTGACCTTACCAGAAAAATTAAGGCCGCTGGTACATTAGCTGTCAGTTCATGTTTATTTTTCACTGTTAAAATAAGATAAGTTTGAGTTTTGTACACTGTATTTACTGTTTTATTTACTTTTCCAGGACAATGCCGTATTCAACAAGACATTAAGAGGAATGCTGTTGCTTGAAGCCATTGTGTGATGCAGTTAATTAATTTTTATGATGGTGTAAAATCACAGACAAATGATTAACAAGCGTTAAATGAATCACCGACAGTGTGTGTGTGGAAGGAGGTTTAGCCCAGTGGTGTAGGCTTATTTTATTGGGTGGCAAGTTTTACAGTATTTTGAAAGAATTATGTTTTGGTCAAGTTTCATTCGCCCACATATTTCTTTGGTGTTAAAGTTTTTAAAATACAAATCGTTTCACTACAAAGGGATGTAGATATTGCAAATATGAATTGCTGGTACTTTATAAAGATAAGAATCTTCGCACAAAATATTCCTGAGAAGATACATGAGGCATCGTGCACATGTTGAAGAGGATACAGTATTCGGTACCGGGGTACTGTCTCTACAATGTTCTTCAAATTGTGGGAGTTGACGCTGTGGCTAGGTGTCACCATCTTAGAGGTAAGAAATATTAGGTTTTCTCTTTTTGTTTGTTCAAGGAGAACTTAATGATGCTAAAGAAATATTTTGTTTCTGTTAGGTTATGCAAATGAAATTTTGTGTTTTCAAGTTTTTATTTTAAGTTATATAGAGGAAAAAAATCTCTTTTGTGAGAAATATTATTTTGGCCATATGAATGATATGAAAATTGTATTCCTATGATAAACATGCCCAAATAAAAATAAGTAAATGTGGAAATAAAGTACTGTTTAACCTCAAAGGAAGAATAAACAATTGGAAGACTAAGATCAAAAACTTTCGAATGCATAGTTTATAATTTTTTTTTTTTTTGTGGTAATGTAAATTCCTTTCCTTATGGTATTTTAGACTAATGCACATTTTTACCTCTATATTTTCAGGTGTTCATCTGGCTAACAGCCATTCTGATAACCCTCATATTGGTTGTGTTGCGAGTTGAGAATGTATTGCCCTCCCTTAGCTGGTGGCTAGTGCTCTCGCCAATGTTTGTAGCAGATGCTCTCAACACTTATTTCTGCGTCATTGTCCTGATTCGAATGTACCTTGAGGGTGTATTAAAACCAGCAGCCTTGAGAGCTCTTTGGAGTTTCTCCGTTTTAACTCTGGGTTTCATTTTCAAGTTTCTTCTATGTAGTAAGTTACAAGATCCTTCACAATTCGAATACTCTGCGGTTATGTCTCCCGTTTTCATTCTTCTTCAGCTCATTATAATTAGGGCTTGTCATCTAAACCAGTAGTTTCTAATCAACTGTATATTATTTCCT
The DNA here is from genome assembly GCF_036898095.1 of Palaemon carinicauda. Lineage (NCBI taxonomy): Eukaryota > Metazoa > Arthropoda > Malacostraca > Decapoda > Palaemonidae > Palaemon > Palaemon carinicauda. Next base: position 135,433,430 of record NC_090727.1, on the reverse strand, counting down.
TTGCTCTTTATAATTAACTGTGAAATAAGATACGTGAAGAGGAGTACAGTATTTTGTTTGGTGTTTTTGCCTTCCAAGTTATTTTTTACCAAAATTGAAATAATTGTGCAATGTCTTACATTTTACAGAAAAAAAATTGTAATTTATGCATTGGCCAATGAAGCAATTCATAAGGATGTATAGAATTCTCATTGGAATGTGTTGTATGAATGAGTGTATATAGAATTATTGTACTATATTGTGTAACAGAGTTTGATAAATCACACCTTTGAAGTGGAGGTATGGTGTTTTCATCTGTTGCTGCTGTTAAGATACTAGGAGATGTAATTTTTTTTTTTATTATTGTCAGCTGAACTGCAGCTACAGGATAATGTTATTTTATTGGATTAATATATGTCCTTTTTAAAGTGTGTTTAAATCATCCTGATGTTTCATAACTTTCCAATATTACTTAGAAGAATATTGGAACAGGAATGACTCAACTGATAAGCTCTGTATCTATGCAAAGTTGGATATGTATTTTATTATAAATTTGTGTCACTGTATCTTTGAAATAAAATAGGTAACTCGAGCATCGTAAGTTAGGAAGTCGAGTTACTGTTATTATGTATCATCACAGATTTTAGTTTGGCTAATTTTGCTGTCATCTATACCTTTAAATGAAAAGCATTGAATATTGGAGAAATTTTTTGTTGTGTGAATCAAATAGAAAAGATTAATGGTTCATTGAATTTTAAAAATAAATTCTTAGCTACTAGAAAAAACAAAACTTTAGGTTTCCTTGATAAAATTTTACATTTTATTGTTGTTGACAGTGGGTTACTGTACTTAGAATATAAATTTTTTGTTATTATTTTTGTAGATGAGCTAGAGGGGATTTCTTTTTTCATGTTAGAAAGTGGTTATGTTACCTCATTAACTGAGTATGGGAGTGCAGTCTTCTTTATGACGCTGTATGCTGTACTTTATGGGATTATATTGAGACATCTGGCCATTTTTTATTGTAATTAGCAATATCCCTGTGCTACAAAAAGGAAGTTTACAAGAAGCCATGAAAATATTAAGTAAAATTTCATTTCAATGATAATGAAAACTACAGTAAAAGGAAACATAAAATGATTTAGTTAATAAATATAATAATAAAGGACCCTTTTCACCGGGCGTCACAGGTATCTCCCCAGAAATAGATTTTTCCTTTGTCAAAATCCCTTATATATTGCTGTCGGCCCATCGCCACATTATAGAAATTACAAATTTCACTGTATTTCCTGTGATATATACTAATATTCATGAAAGCAATTGCAGCAGTAGCTCATATCCTACCAGTTATTAGTAATTTCTATAACTATCTTATGCAAAGTGTTTTAATGTCTGCAGGCAAAATTGCCTGAATATCTATGCTGAAAATAATTGTCTTTTTCAAAAGTTACAATTTGAATTTTCGAGTCACCAAGTTTTCCTTTCATGTATCAAATTGATCTTGCTAATGAAATATATAATTGAATTTCAGTATGCAATGTAAGGCTATTTTATGGTCATCATATGCTTGCTATACAGTACTCATGGTCAGATTTGCTTTCTCCAGCATCACTGTCTCTTAAAAGCAAGTAAAGCCGAAGTGTGCTAAGTCCTGCGTAATGTGTGAAAAATACATTAGTTTAGTTGTTTACAGTATTATATCCCACAGACTGTCCCTGATTCTACAGGTACAATGTTTTAGTAGAAAACAAAGTTCTAAATAAAGTATAAGACTGATTTTCAATGTGTACAGTATAAATGCAAGCGACAATCTTGTGATATTCTTTTTCTAACTACCACTATCCGTGACATGATGGCCCTCTCCTACTACCGCCATCATCCTTACCCTGTTCACAACTGTCTCTACAACTGAAAACTTTTCAAATTTCCTATTACTTAATCAACCAACCTTATAATTTACAAGGGAAAGGCCCGTGCCAACAAGAAGTATTGGCTTTAATACAATCATCATCATGTAATAATCTTTTTTTTTAGTGTTTTTACTTGATCAATGTCATTTGAACCTCCACAAAAATGCAGTTTGTATATACCGGTAGTTTAGGTAATTACAAATGAATAGTGTATGCATATGTGCATTCGTATATACTTAATATACCATAAAGAGGTGGTAGAGCATTGGGCTCGCCCATTCAAAGCCAGAAGTTTGATCCCAGCCTGCGTCGTCCAGTTGATCCAGCTGTGAATGCTGTAGGTATGTACCACTGGCATAAATTAAGAGTATTTTTAAGGTATGGTGGTTTTTTACAGCGACCTCATTCCCCAAAACATGCTGAGAACTGGGAAGCTAGGCCAACAGTCTAGTCACTACAATTTTATATATATATATATATATATATATATATATATATATATATATATATATATATATATATACATATATATATATATATATATATATATATATATATATATATATATACACACACACATATATATATATATATATATATATATATATATATATATATATATATATATATATATATATACACACACACATATATATATATATATATATATATATATATATATATATATATATATATATATATATACATATATATATATATATATATATTAGTGTATATATATATATATATATATATATATATATATATATATAGTGTGTGTGTGTGTGTTTACAATTCAAAGAGCAATGGAAAGATTAATAATGGGAATAACACTTAAGAGACAAAAAGAGCAACAGGGATGCAGGAGCAAACTAAAGTAGAGGATAGTCTAACCTGTAAGAAAGAAAGAAAAAAAAATTACATGGGTAGGACATATAATAAAAATATCAGATAAAAGATGAACAAAAAGAATAACAGACAGGTTCCCTAGGGGTTGCAAAAGAATCTTGGGAAGAGAAGACGATGGATTGACAGGCTAAAAAACCAGCGGGTGTAGGTTGTCATGGAAAAACCAAAACAGATGGGAGTTGAAGGACATGTCTGAGGCCTTTAACCTACAGTGGGCTAGTCATTGCTGATGATAATATAATTGTGTGTGTGTGTGTGTGAGAGAGAGAGAGAGAGAGAGAGAGAGAGAGAGAGAGAGAGAGAGAGAGAGAGAGAGAGAGAGAGAGAATTGCCAGGTATGATGCAAGAAAAGTATGAGCACCACAGTTGTCATAAACAAAGAAAATCGAACAAATCAGTTGAAAATAACAAGAAATCAAATTAGAAAAAGGAATGTGGCCCCTCAAAGAGTTGATACAAGTGGCTATTTGTTCCAAAGTTCTTAAAATTACTATTATTCAATTCTTTCCTTGTGATCGTAATGTGGACAGCTTAATATAAAAATTATGTATAAGAATTGTTATAAGAAATTGTTTTAATTTCTATGCAAAAGCTATTCTTATTAGTCTAAAGTAGCATTGGAACACTGCCTCCTACTAAATGGCAAACAAATTATAAGTCATCATCCGGATCTTGTGGAAAGGAAATGAGTCTGTAATAAGCATCCTTTGTTTATCGTTCGTAATCTCTTGCATCCCCTAAATGGGAAATTTAAAACATTTTTGTTTGTTTGTTTTTATAGTAACTATGTGATTTAGTTACTCTGTAATAATTTGATCGACGGAAGTGTTACTGTGATATTCAATATAAATGTATAAAACCCATCCCTAGCTGGAGAAGGACAGTGCCATCATTGCTCCACATGCGGTGAACTGTATGCATTTTTAGCCTTCCACTTTAGGCTACTTTCCGCTTCCTTTCCACCTTACTCTCCAAACACCTTTAATTTATCTTTCACAGTACAGACGCACCGGTTCCCTTAATCTCACCGTAACGATGAATGACCTTCCCGATTGCAAGAGCCCGTGTCTGCCCGGAAGGACCATGTAATCTATATCAACAGAATGACATCCCCGGTCCCAGCGCTGCTTCCTACGGCCCAAAATCTGTAAGTTGAGACAAACAAGAACACTAGGTCTATTGCAATTCTGGAAATGTATATCTATACTCAGTGTTTACAATAAAAACACGTTATTTTCAAAATCAACATTCTTTTCAATAGTTAAATGTAATCATTTGGTCCAAGAAATACAAGAACGCAAAAGTAATTAAAAACACCACAATTAAAGGTAAGGTTTCAGTTAGAGAATTGTCAATGATGCAGTACGACACTTTCAGCCGGGTGTTTACAGCTATAGAATCAGCTGATTTACTACAAGTCGTGTCAGTGAGTCCTCGGTCGTCTTACAGTCCAGTTGTATTTGTAAGTTAGTGATTCTGTCTGTGAGAGATAGTGTCTGGGTAGTCTTGGACGAACATATTGACTTCTTTATTTTGCCTTTTTAACGGCAAACTTCGTCACAAATTTGAGACATCTCAACACGGAAGGTAAGTTAATTGGTTTATGGTTGCAAACGATTTTTGGGAAATAATGATGCAAACTTTTGCAGCACGTGATTTACTTCTTCATATTTTGTCATTTTCATGTTTTAGTCTCACAAGGAGCGTTCCATTTAAGGTTTATATGAATTATGCATGAACATAGATTGACTTCCTACGGAAGTGGAATTGTTTAGAATTCCCGACTCGTTTCCAGTTCTTCAAGGCTAGGGAACTAGTAATGTTATTAATAGCACCAATTGAAGTCGGCGACATTACACCGGAATTAACAAGATAGCTTCCTGTAGTTGACCACGTGAATGCTATTGTAGTTTTTACAGTCATGTATAATTGGGTGTCGCATTCCAACCATAACACTTGTAACCCATTCAGTAGTTTAAACATTATTAAATCAAGACTTTAAAAGTCAATTAATGACTTACAAATGATTATTAGTGATGGGAGGATTATTAGAATGCGGAAGCCTAGGCCTAGGCCTATGATTGGTTCAAATGATTGGTATCAATGCCTCCCTCCTGTAGTATCAAAGATCTTCATTAGTTCTATTTTTTTTCAGTTCCTGAAATCGTGTGTATTATTGTCAGTGGGACTTTAAAATGATCGTTTGTTATTATTTGAAAAGTCGATTTATTATTTTCTTTTCGGGTAATTTCGGAGTATGGAATTTGGCGGACCATTTTGGTAGTGCGTGTACGTAATTATATTATTATTATTTATTATTATTAATAGCCAAGCTACAACCCTAGTTGGAAAAGCAGGATAGTATAATCCTAGGGTCCCAACAGGGGAAAATAACCCAGTGAGGAAAGAAAACGAGGAAATAAACAAATTACTGTGTAAAAATGTACATGCTTATGTTATACATAAAAATAATGCGTGTTGAATGTATATATCATATACGGTGTGCTATGTATGTACAGTGCTCATGATACTAATGCTCAGTGTTGAACAGTATTTTCCTATTTAAAAGGCCTTTGGCTATTTTTCCTATTTGAGAGAGAGAGAGAGAGAGAGAGAGAGAGAGAGAGAGGAGAGAGAGAGAGGAGAGAGGAGAGAGAGAGAGAGAGACCAATAAAAGCCGACCAGGCAAGATGGATGAGATGGCTACACACACACACTGTCCTTTCATCCGCAAGCAAGAAACCGCGATGACGCAGCTGGGTCATTCCGATGTCAAGTGGTTTCATTCCTTTTGTTCTTGCGGTTGACTGGCGAAAATCTCTCTCTCTCTCTCTCTCTCTCTCTCTCTCTCTCTCTCTCTCTCTCTCTGGTCGCAGTCAGCAGACTGTTTATCGATGTTCCTTTGATAATGGTATGTCTAGACAAGCGCACACACAGTGTATAAAACAGACATGCTTATGCACACACACACACACACACACACACACATATATATATATATATATATATATATATATATATATATATATATTATATATATAATATATATATATATATATAATTTTTGTGTAGTCAGGATATCTATAACAACACCAGTTTGTTGACAAACAAATTATAGACAAAACATTTCCAGTGCCAGATTGACCAAATGTGGGCCAATGAGAAAGCCTTCAAACGTAAGCGGAAAGAGAGAGAGGAGAGAGAGAGAGAGGAGAGAGAGAGAGAGGAGAGAGAGAGAGAGAGAGAGAGAGAGGAGAGAGAGAGAGAGAGAGAGAGAGTATGGATCTTACTGGTGCTGTCAAGTTTAAGATAAAATCTACAGTACGTATCTTACTTAGAGCCGTATGAATCTAAAGTACCAGTATAAAGTGAATTGGTGTTATTGGTTATTTTTTGCAAATTAGATGTTACTGTGGTGTGCATTCATTTTAATTTCAAACAATCAATTGAACGCACTCCACAATGTTGTTTCGATTCAAAGCAAATTCTATTTATAGAGCTATGTCAACACAGGCATTAATTTGATAACCCAGGGGATATTACTGTTACCCACGTGGATAAGAGGCTGAGAACTAATCCTTGCACACCTTCAATGCATCATTGATGATTTGTTTGGCGATTAATCTCCACTGATGCTTGAATCGCAAGTAGGGTATAGATTGCATGAATGACATCACCGGTATATCGACTGCTCTTGTAAGGGTCTGTAAAGGACGTTGATTTTTGACGGGGGTTTCATCTGATTTCCTTTCAGATGGAAGCCTGTTTTACATGTAGGGTGTTTGTATAGGTAAGTTAATGCCCAGACTTAAGCAGTTCGGTTGGCACCAGAAATAAAGTATATATAGAAAAACGTTGCTTAGCAACGGTAGTGATAAACGTACGTACTGTGGTTAGGTCTAGGTATACATCGAGTTGTATGGCTGCGTCCGGACCTTTGGTGAGCCGTGCAAGTTTTATGCGTTATGTTTATACTAGATTGTATTATTGCAGCATAAATAAATCCCTTAAAACAAGTAGGCTAACGGCTGTAGTAATAAGTTTTAGAATTTACTGTACCTTTGTGAAAGGTGTATTAAGCATGGGAACTCCAGCATCCCGGCCCCTTAATGAATTCACATAAGTCAAAAGTCTGTAATTTTTTGTAACAGCGCTTACAAGGTGGTATGTGTTCATAGAATTGTATACGGCCTTGGGCAAATCTGAACAATGGGTTGCTTGTTCATGCAACCAGCCGTTGCCTCACTTAAATATAGCGGATAGCAACAGCAAGAGCTACTGTTCAAGTTTATCTAATGCAGAGGAGAGTAATGTTGATAATGGGGAGGAGGATTATATTAACTTATCAGAACATGCAACGTCTTATTCTATGAAGGAATGCATGTCAGAGACCACGCAAAATAGAAACCTTATCAGCGGAAACAGATAAGAGTTTGGTGGTATTTGTACATTGTTTTGGAAAAAGAAAAAAAAAACTTCCTTGTGACGCTGTGTAGTATTAGTCTTAGGTTCCGGAAATTAGGGAAGCACTGTATTTATGGTTAACAGCATAGGTAATTTTGTTGTTAACTGAATCACCCTTCCTTCATCGCAGGAATTCCGGAGATAATCTAGGGTAAAAACATGCTCCGTTCCCCTATGCTTCTTTTATACCAAGCAGGAAACTGCTGTAGGTATTGTATTGCGGTATATGGCCAACTGAGGAGATGAGCGTATATATAAACAGCCTCATCCCGTCTTAAACAAAGACAACGAAGAAAAAGACACCTATAAACAACCGCCTGAAAAACCACATCTATTAATAACATCTGGATGTGATAATATTTGTTCACGAAAGACAAAGGGATTCAACTCATATTTGAGTGAATTCCTATGTTGGTAGTGGGAGTTATCTGCCATTGTGTATTTTATATGTATTTGTAATACTTCTTATTTATCAACATGCTACTCATGGTTTAATGTATATATATATATATATATATATATATATATATATATATATATATATATATATATATATATATATAGAGTGTGTATATATATATGTATATATTATATATATAATAATAATAAATTTATGGTATGGTCTTGTGTGTGTGTAGATTGCCTTGCCTTGTGCAAGACACGGGCTCTTGCGTTGGCGGATTGTATGGTCATATTTTTAATCTCAATAATCCCCATGAATTGAAACAACACCGATATAGATTTACTTAGTAATGGGCTTCTCCCCTAATGACATGGACTCACAACGTGGCATTATGCAGTTCAGGGACAAAGACCAGAATTTTAAACATTGGTCGCATACTATATATATATATATATATATATATATATATATATATATATATATATATATATATATATGTGTGTATATATATATATATATATATATATATATATATATATATATATATATATATATATATATATATATATATATAATGTGTTATTAGTCACGACTGTTAAACCGTGCATAGATAAATACAGTACGAGAGAGAGAGAGAGAGAGAGAGAGAGAGAGAGAGAGAGAGAGAGAGAGAGACAAATATGCTAGTGAAGAAATCAAACTTCAAAGCGCGTGAGTTACAGGTCGAAATCGAAGCAATCTAACCTCAGGTAAGGCGAGTTGAATCTGAAAAGATTAGCTCAGTGGGGTTGCAGTCGCCGTGTGCAGGATAATCAGAATAACATTAAAAGGAAATTTCTGTAATTGCGAAATAATTTGGTCAACGTTGTTGCTCGGCTAAACCGCGAAATAACTTGGTGGATCGTTAGTGAAGACTAATTGTATATATTGGGCTTATGACATCCTGTTTTTCAAACTAGGGTTGTAGCTACACTTAGCAAGTGGTAATGATATTAAGATGGATCTTTTTAATTTCTGAACTTGATTATTTGTGTAGAATCCTGGTCGAACACAGAGTATTTTCTTACTTATTTAATGGTACTTCTTCAGATATAGATCGATGTTTTGGATGATTTTACCCTTTGGCGTCTTGGAGGAAAGGACGAGGATTACCTCGCCGAGGCTCTTTCATTTTAATGGTATAGACCAGTGGTTCCCAACCTTTTTTCTGTCATTTCCCCCCTGCACCCAGTTCAACCATCCAGATTTCCCCCTTCATGCCCACTCATCTGCCTCAGAAATGGGCATGACACTCCAATTCTCCCCTTGAATATCATGTCTTTGAGAACTGATATGATCATATCACAATTGAATGGCTAACAACAAATAGCCGCACGTACTATGAGGACATTTTTAGCTGGTTTTAGTTAGTAGGTAGTGTAATTATTTCCCCCCTGGAAGCTTCAAATTTCTCCCCAGGGGGAAATTTTCCCCAGGTTGGGAACCACTGGTATAGACCTTAGGCTATGTTGGAGACCGACACACGTCAGCTTTTATTTTTGTCTTCTCTTTTTCTCTCTCCTCCCAAGCTGTGACCCGCAACGGACAGATAAAAACTAAATGTACCCAATATGCTACTTATGTGAACACTTTCAATTTATAGGAAGGCTTCTTTCTGTTCCCCCTTGTCAGTTGGGTGCTCTACCGAAAGTCCACGAGGGGAAAGAGATTAGGTTATGTCGATAACCAGTTTAAGGCTACCATTTTTTTTTCTTTATGGTGGCGTAACGAAGTAACTCCGTCTTGAAGACGGCTCAGTTCCTGTTGGTCTAGTATTTCCCACCAAATATACATCTTTGTCGAGAAGTTTGAGGAACGTTTTCAATATTCACCTTTGTTTTCATGAGGTTGTTATCCTTACAGTTCTGTCTGGGAGTGATATATGCAGTGATATTTTGTTGTGGTTCTAATTGAATTGGACGCTGGTATGTAGGTTTAGTTAAGCGCTTAAGTTTCGTTTAATGAGGGGGGGGGGGAAACTTTATTCTCCTTGCGCTCTGTAGACGTTAGAATGTTGGGTTACTCTTGATATAGTGTTCTACACACTTGAAAAAAAGCAGTCCTGGGAACCGAAGGGGAGTACAGAGTAATAATGATAGTTCCCGTGACTCGTAACAAAGCAAACTTGTCCTTGATGACGCTCTCCGAGGACAAGCCTTTAGCTAATCCGCCGTTCTCTCTCTCTCTTTCTCCGAGGACAAGCCTTTATCTTCTCTCTCTCTCTCTCTCTCTCTCTCTCTCTCTCTCTCTCTCTCTCCGAGGACAAGCCTTTAGCCTCTCTCTCTCTCTCCGAGGACAAGCCTTTAGCTCTCTCTCTCTCTCTCTCTCTCTCTCTCTCTCTCTCTCTCTCTCTCTCTCTCTCCCCGAGGACAAGCCTTTAGTCTCTCTCTCTCTCTCTCTCTCTCTCTCTCTCTCTCTCTCTCCACCAAAAACCAGCGTTTTTTTTCTTCTTTCCCTTTTTGTCCCCCGTCCAAGAATAACCCTTAATTTTCCTATCGCGGGAATTCTTTAATCACCCGGCCTCAAATTATCTCATTACGGCGCCAATCGCGTGTTGAAAAGAAATATAGTCGCCCTGGATGTGGGTGCTGTATAATATGGTCTGTATTGGCCTTAGCTATATCGTTCATTTCTCTTTGATTATTCTCAGGTTTGACATTCCATCCTTTGAATTTCTTCTTCTTCTCTGATGGTAATCAGGGTGACAAATAACAGACCATAACAATTTTGATGACGTCTTGAATCAAATGAAAAGGGGTAAGACCTTTTGAATTTTTCCGCGCATAACATTTTCAAGGTCCTTATTGCCGTGTCGTTGAAGGGCTTGGTTTGGACTGAAAAATACACGGCCGAGAAGAGGTTGATTAAAATGCAAAAGTTCGTGTAAACGAGATACTGAGAATAACTGAAACTGAAAATATAAAGAAAAACACGCGATTCATGAGACGAAGTAAGTTTAATATACATAACGAATTAATTACTCCAATGAAATCGGAAAGAAGCCAGATAAGTGTCAGAATTCTCATACTGTAGGTTTTTATTTTATTACAGTATAACGTTTGTGAAAATTATTTATTGAAAGGGTAATGATGCACGTGATAGATAAGAAAAGGGCTTGGAAGCCCCATTGTCAACGGCAGGGAACCTCGGCATGCTTAATGTTTTATGCATATTGTGGGCTTAATAATAATGATAATAATAATAATAGCAATTGTAATATTGACGGAAATGCATTTCAAGGGCATGTGAATCTGACAAATTCTGTGCTAATAATGTCACTACAAACGTTTACTGGGCTCCACAAGGCACTAGAAGAATTGGAAGACCCCGGGCTTACATGGCTGAGGACTATGGAGCTTGAAGTAGATGATGATGAATGGAGAAGTATTGAATTAAAAGCTCAAGATAGAAACGACCAGCAAAGTAGAACAGAGGCCCTTCGCATCAATAGGCGTAGTAGGAGATGATGATGAAATATCACTAGATGAAGCTCTTTCAACAAACATTTGTAGAATCTCATTTAAATAGTCAAATCTTTACGAGCATAACACTCAAAACACGATAATGCTCCAGTTTCTTCTTGAAGGGCTGTATTATTATATATGCCCTTGCATTGCACAATCTTTTTGGCTGCAAATTTGGAATGTCTAGAACCCACAGTCGAGGTGCGTATTGGTTTCAATCTTGGAACCATCGGTAACAGTTTTGTCTTTATTATTATAACTTGCTAAGTTACAACCCTAGTTAGAAAAGCAGGATGCTATAAGCTCAGGGGCCCCAACAGGGAAAATAGCCCAGTGAGGAAAGGAAAGAAGGAAAAATAAAATATTTTAAGAAGAGTAACAACATTAAAATAAATATTTTCTATATAAATTATAAATACTTTAATAAAACAAGAGGAAGAGAAATTAGATAGAACAGTGTGTCCGAGTGTACCCTCAAGCAAGATTGGTTGTTGGTTCTGTGATTTACAGCAAATCACGCAAATAGACCAGACAGCTATGTTTGATAGCTTGGAAGTGTCTTTTTAGATATCAATATTTTTAGGGTATTCTAGCTTTAATAAGCGGCCAGCGTAGCTTGAACAGTGCAGGGCTATACCAGTCATGCTGCTGTCTTCGTATTTTGCAATTTCGTAAATTTCAGATTTAGGAAAGTAAACTTGAAATTGAGTTGACACATTTATTAACGAATTTCTCAACAGATAATTCATAAACATATTTTCAACAAACAGTGTTTCTAAGATGATATCCAGTGATGTTTATTAGATTATTTCTTTTTTTTTTTTTTTTTTTTTTTTGAACGCTGAATGACAATTAACGATCTGTTAAACCACCTAGGTCACGAACTCTACTGGTTATCGGGATGCAGTTGTCAATATTCACACCTATGCCTTTCAACTTATTTCATTTTTCGGATCCACCCACGTAAATTCAGTTTAAAGGTCGCTCGTGAATGGCAGGGGCAAGGGACAGTGACATTTCCTATTGAGCAGGACAATGCCCTAGAGACTGACCACATATACATATGAGCAGCGCCCAAGCCCCCTCTCCACCCAAGCTAGGACCAAGGAGGACCAGGCAATGGCTGCTGATGACTCAGCAGATAGACCTATAGGCTCCTCCCAAATCCTCCACCACGAGCTCACAAGGATTGTGAAGTTGCAGCGACCAAAAGAACTAACGAGTTTTAGGCAGACTCTAACCCCAATCTGGCGTTCACCAGTCAGGGACGTTACCACATCGGGCACCACAACCTTAAAATGTCAGTTTCATCTATTCCATAAAAGTACAAAGAACATTTAATTTCTCGCTGTGCCCCCGATGTCATTAATGGAGAGGTACAATTGCGTCATCCGTAAATAGTTTGAACTTACGTCTTGCATTTGACAGACGAATGGTTTAAGTTCTTATTTTTTTAGTTATTAAGGGTGTGAAGGAGGCAATTAGACAGTTAAGGAATGGAGATGCTCTAGGAGTTAATTAAATTAAACGAAAGATGCTGTGTCACGGTGGTAACAACATTTATTATTCTTAATATTATTATTATTACTAGCTAAGCTATAAGACTAGTTGGAAAATCAGGATGCCATAAAGCCAGCCAATGGCCTCAACAGGGAAATAGCCCAATGAGGAAAGAGCAAATAAACTTTATGGGAAGTAATGAATAAAAATATAAGATATCTTAGGATCAGTAACAAGATTAAAACAAATCTCATATATAAACAATGAAGAAAGACTAGTGTCAGGTTATGCAACATAAAAACATTCGCTGCAAGTTTGAACTTCTGATGTTCCACAGATTCAACGGACAGTAAAGCATTTTTTAAGTTTTTTTTTATTATATATATATATATATTTATATATATATATAATATAATATATATATATATATAATATATATATATATATATATATATATATATATATATATATATATATATATATATATATATATATATATATATATATATATATAGGGAAGGGTGGTGAAGGCGAGAGTGAGACTTCTAGGGGGGATAACGTTGTAAGCTTGTGTGGAAAGTGTTTGGAAATATTTTGATCGATTGGATAAGGCAGATGTCACAGATAGAAATGGGAAGAGCCGTGACCACAGAGATGGAAGAGAAGTGTGGGTCGGGTAATGGAATAAAGAGGGTGCGTGGATCTATGAGAGAAGTTTTAGTGTAAAAGGAAACATTGTATATGATGACATTACCTTTTAAAGAAGTTGATAAATTCTATTGAAAATTAACGTGAAAGTTCTCGAACCTATTATGATACGAAAATATGGAAGTTTCTGTGAATAAAGTAAAGCTTGAGTAACAAAAATTATATGAAATGTCAAAGCTTAAGTATCAAGAATTATATGAAATGTCATGTGTATCTTCATATTTTTGGCAGTGTGTATCTCGATAGTATGTAGGTATTGATTTTAACATTCGACTTAAAAAAAAACACCAAAATATACTGGCAATAAGTACAAAACAGTTGTAAAATCATTTTAATTTTACTTTTTTATGAGAAAGGCATACTAGTATGTAAAGTCAGAGATTTGTTTATTGTGAGTTTCTCTAAGAGTTATCTGAGTCAAGTCCATTCCATATTTTATGTTGAGCAGATAAGTTTCACTTCATAGTTTATATATGACATCTATTTAAACGTTGTTACCGATCTAAGATATTTGATAATCTTTGTTCATTACCTCTCATGTAGTTGATTTGTTTCCTTGCCTCACTAGGGTATTTTTCCCTGTTGGAGCCCTTGAGCTTATAGTATCCTGCTTTTCCAACTGTGGTCGTAGCTTAGCTTCTAATAACAATAATAATGATGATGAAACAGTTGATTTTATACAAGGATACAAGATGTGAGGTAAGAAAATGGTTTGTGAATGGAGTGGAAAAGGGCTGATATTAACACATGATAGTGTTGATGACAGTAAACAGAGGCTGTGGAGACTAGTGGAAGTGTTTGTTGCGTTAATAGGCGTAAGAAATGATGATGGCGATGGATGCCAGCAAAAATATGGCAGTAAAAATAAGAGGTTCAAAGACGATGGGTGGTGAAGGAATGGAAGTGATTGATATCTGAAGGTTATTGAGGAGTGGATGTTATTGAGGGTGCAACTTGCCTTTCCTCTCATTCATTCATTCATTCATTCATTCAGGTGAAGTAAGGAAGGCGGCAAGTCGAAATTTATGGGTGGGTTGCTGTGCTACTCTACTTCTTAAAGAATAAATGTCGATGTTGACTAGGGAGGAGATAAATAAGGTATACATTGCTAACATGAATTGCTTGTAGATATTGGAGGAGTTGACTGTGAGAGGTGTGAGGATGCATAATAGTAGTAAAACTTATTTAAAAGGAAGAAAAGACATAATAGTGCTATGATTTTAGGTCATAGAAAAAAAATAGAGGGCGATATGTTGAGGGCTGTGTTTGCTTCTGAAATTTCGGTAGGTGGAAGACGAAAGAAGATATGGCGTTGGCAAGAAGTGGTTTAAAGGGTGTTGGAACAGAATATCATGAGATCCTTGAAAGCTCGAGGACACATACAAGCCAAATGTGTGCTGTAGCGTGTGTAGTTGGTCATCTTACTGCTGATGATCCGTCTTCATAGGCAGGATTAACATGGTGATATTTTTCAACCTGACGATGCTAGAGACTTGTCTAATTTATCATAAAATCAGCTGCCTTCATAAGGTAAAATAACCTTATTGAAAATAGATTATCATCTTGCGTGAGGGTACACTCGAGCACACTATTCTATCTTATTTCTCTTCCTCTTCTTATTTTGAAGTTTTTATAGTTTATATATAATATATTTATTGTAATGATCTTATTATTCTTAAACTTCTCTTTTAGTATATTTCTTCAATTCCTTTCTTCACTGAGCTATTTTCCCTGTTGGAGCCCATGGGCTTATAGCATCCTGTTTTTCTAACTAGGCCTGTAGCTTAGCAAGTAATAATAATAATAATTCCCACGTTCGATCGAAAAAAGCTTACCTGAATTGCTCCAGGGAACGTGTTAATAACATCATTTCATTAGTGCCTGGCTTTTGTGCCAGATTCCTGATCCGTCAGTGTAGCCCCCCTCTCTTTTAATCAAGCGGCAGGGAGGAGGAGTAATCCTATTTAAAGAGTGACGGAAAAGACCGTATTACCGTCTCGTGTAAGACTGTGAATAGTCTAAATAAGACCGGCTCGTATTTCCATGCGTTGCGCCCTGTGATGTAGTGGGGTTGTTGGAATGAAGGAATTTCTCTCTCTCTCTCTCTCTCTCTCTCTCTCTCTCTCTCTCTCTCTCTCTCTCTCTCTCTCTCTCACTTGAAAGTAGTAGTCATATATATATATATATATATATATATATATATATATATATATATATATATATATATATGTATGTATGTATATATATACTGTATGTGTATAAATATATATATTTATATATACAGAAAACACACACATATCTATATCTATATATCTATCTATCTAGTAGCAGCCGTTCCTAGTCCAGTGTAGCATAAATGCCTCAGGCATGTCATACTTTCGTCTGTTTATGGTCTTTCAATGCAAGTCCACACCCGCAAACTTTTTTAGTTCGTCAATTCATCGTCTTCTTTTCCTTCCCTTGTTTTTTTTTTTTTACAATCTCTAGGGACCTTTCTGTTATTCTTAATGTCCATCTATTGTCTGTCATTCTCATTATATGTCCTGCCATGTCCAATTCATTTATTTTACATGTTACAATGTGTATATGTATATAATATATATATATATATATATATATATGTATATATATATATGTATGTATATATATGTATGTATATATATGTATGTATATATATATATATATATATATATTATATATATATATATATATATATATATATATATACACTGTAGACAGATAAGTAAATGTCATATCACATAACTATTAGATTAATTACATATAGCCCTTGAGGAAGATATAAGGTAACCCTCTATTGTTAGGCTTTTTATAGCATTATTACATATTAGAGCATTCTGACTACAAAAGGTTATTATATCTGTGTATGGATGACGATTGTAGTATTGAACACTAAGTCGCATATGAGTGGAGGCGAAGGAGATTTCTTATTAAAACCATCGGAGAATATGAAGCTCACTCACTTCGAGTCTATGAGTATAGGGAGTCGAAGTCATGAGGTCAGTTACCATGGCAACGGCCATACTGTTCGGAGATCCTCGTGCGGGATGGTTGCTTGCAGCATAATGCAGTTAATTTACTAGTTTTCTGATGACAAACAATACATAAAGCGTGTTAAAAACCACAACAATTCAGATCACGTACTGTTTATTTCTTATTCAAATGGGATAACGACGGGAAAAGTCTTCACCTAAGGGGTTAACTACTTAAAGGTTCACTGGCTTCTTTCCTCGTGGTAAGGGTAGAAGAGAGACTTTAGCTGTAGTAAGCACCTCTTCTAGGAGATGGACACTCCAAAATCAAACCATTGTTTAGTCGTGGGTAGTGCCATAGCATCTGTACCATGGTCTTCCACTGTCTTCGGTTAGAGTTCTCTTGCTTGAAAGTGCACTCGGGCACACTATTTTATCGAATTTCTCTTCCTCTTGTTATGTCAAAGTTTTTCTATTTTATATAAATAATATTTATCTATGTTACTTAAGTTTTTTTTTTTCCTTTTTTCCTTTCCTCACTGGGCTATTTTCCCTGTTGGGGCCCTTGGGCTTAGAGCATCCTGCTTTTCAAACTAGGATTATAGCTTAGCAAATAATAATAATAATAATAATAATAATAATAATAATGATAATAAAGGGTGGCTATGTTAGAACACTGACAATTCCCTAGGTCTGTGAACCAGCACGTGGTAATTTGACGTCAGAATCCGGCTCGCTATTATTATTATTATTATTATTACTAGCTAAGCTACAACCCTAGTTGGAAAACCAAGATGCTATAAGCCCAAGGGCTCAAACTGGGAAAAATAGCCCAGTAATAAGGAAATAAATAAACGATCTGAGAAATAATGAACAATTAAAATAAAATGTCTTGAAAACAATAACATCCAAACAGATATTTCATATATAAACTATAAAAAGACATGTCAGCTTGCTCGACATGAAAAGAAAAATTGCTGCAAGTTTGAACTTTTGGAGTTCAATCGATTCAACTACCTGATTAGGAAGATTAGCCCTCAACTTGGTCACAGCTGGAATATAACTTCTAGAATACTGAGTAGTAATGAGCCTCATGATGGAGGAGGCCTGACTATTAGTGTTAATTTGCATGCCTAGTATTACGAACAGGATAGAACTGTGCGGGAAGATCTGAATGTAAAGGATGATCAGAATTATGAAAAATCTCATGCAACATGGCCGGATCACAGGCAGCCAAGACCTTACTTCCAGCGTGGGCTTTAATCTTGGCAAAGCTCTGGAAAGCGTCTTCCGTTTCTGCGGTGAAATTCTCTTGATAGAGGCTGTGCCTTTGGTTCCATGAGTGTGTCAGATTAATGCATAGAATATTATACACTTATCAGAATCCTGTAAGCTGATGTTTCATATTTCTGGGTAATGGTTTGTTTTGAAATAAACGCCGTGAGAGTCTTATCTTGCATTCTTATGTTTTAACTGACCTTTTATCTTGTATATGTTGATTTATGTTTTACACAATAATTTAGTCGTATAGCATATCCATGTTTTATTGCATATTTATTTAATTATATACATTCATATTGAATACTTTTCAGGCAGTATCAGTGAGATTCATATATATTGATTTTTTTATGTTTTATATAATAATTTAGTCGTATAGCATACGCTTGTTTTATTACTGCATATTTATTAGAATATATGCATTCATTTGAATACTTTTTAGGCAGTATCAGTGTGATTCATCCATTCACAAGATCAAGTAGTTCTATACCTTTTTCGAGTTATCTTTTGAAGTGTAAAAATCGTTTTTTTTTTTTCTCGATTCAGTCCTTCAGAAGAACATATGTCCTCGATGGATTTTCGTTAAAGTGAACAAAAGACTGGAAACTTCAAGGGGGTTGTTGTAGGGGATGGTGGGAGGTAGCCAATGAATGGTTATCTTACGTCAGAGGGAATGGAGTCTTTGAGATATATATGTATATATATATATATATATATATATATATATATATATATATATATATGTATATATATATAAACTTTCTGAATGGGGATACTTTAATGTGGTGAAAGGTTTTGTGTATCGCCATAATCAGCAAAGGTTTATTAATCAGGGACCGCCCTTGCTAGGTTGGTTTGCTGTGAGCGATCAAACTAAAGTCTCCCAAGTGGCCAGCTTGTTGTTGAAAATTATCGGAGATCTTTGTCTTACATTTGGATACTATATATATATATATATATATATATATATATATATATATATATATATATATATATATATATGTATATATATATGTATATGTATATATATGTATACATATATATGCATATATATGTATGCATATATGTGTACATATATATGTTATATATATATGTATGTATATGTATAAATATATATGTATATATATTTATATATGTATATATATGTATATATATATGTATGTATATATATATGTATGTATATATATATGTATGTATATATATGTTTGTATATATATGTATATATATGTGTGTATATATATATGTATATATATATTTATATGTATATATATATATATATATATATATATATATATATATATATATATATATATATTTATATAGTATGTGTGGTGTATGTTTGTATATATGTGTTTTTTATTGTAACTCAACAATTTGATGAATTTAAAAAAATGATGATTAAAAAACTTAGAAAATCAAAACGCTATATTTCGGCCAAAACCGTTGGTTTTCGTCTCCATGGGAACGAGGACCAGTGTGTTTTAGTCATATCATATTAATTTGTTAGGTTTTATTTCTCTTTATGATCCTTTTTAAGAAACATATGTATTTGCACACACACACACACACACATATATATATATATATACATTATATATATATACATTATATATATATATATATATATATATATATATATATATATATATATATATATATGTATATATGTATGTATATATATAATGTATATGTGTATATGTATATATATATAATGTATGTATATGTATTTATATGTATATATATATATATATATATATATATATATATATATATAATGTATGTATATGTATTTATATGTATGTGTATATATATTTATATGTATGTGTATATATATTTATATGTACTGTATATATATACATATATATATATGTATATGTATATATATATATATATATGTGTGTGTATGTGTTTGTGTGTATGTATCCCTTTTGCCAACTACCTTTCATCATCTTAAAAGCGTAGTTTTGTTTGTGATTGTATACAGAAGCACTCGCGTGTCTCGAAGCGTTTTAGCGATAATCTAGGAAGTTCCGAGAAGGAGCTTCCAATATT